>NC_142082.1:126179194-126482225 GCF_054644295.1 Miniopterus natalensis
GTCCGTATCTTGTGAATTACTATTTCCTTAACTGCCACTGTTTCAAATGATACAGTTCAAAATGTAACTATTATATATAAGAATAATTCCCCAGGCCATATAGGAAAATCAATTTTACTTAGTAACAATGCTATATATATCAATACATATTCTAATAAATTCTGGCCAGGTTTTTTTAATCTGGTAAACATGGATAAATTCCTGTATCAGACCAAAATCATTAAAAGATATACTTTTACTTATAAACACAGAGGAAATCAATAGGAAAAAAACATTTTAACTCTATACAAGTGTTTAATATTTTTAAAAGCAATCAATCACAAATAACCTGGCCACATCACAGATGGGCTAGCTAGACCATATTTGGAGTAGTATATGTGTTCTATCAGGCTGTTAGCTTGGCTCTTTTTTGTTACCTACATGTAGATAATTACCACATAGCAAACAGGTTTAAATATATATGTATATATGTATATATGGGAGAATAGTCACTGAACATGTATAAAAGGAGACTGCAATGAGCTGTGAAGATCCCAATAAACACTGAAATTAGAATGGGATGGTTTAGCGGTATACTCCATCTCCCCCTGGTGCTTTAGGATGAAATAACATTTTTTTTTATTCTACTAGATTAAGAAAAATGTGCATGAGAGACAGCCAGAGCAATTTTCTAAAGTGTTTCTATTTTCTGCCATTAATAACTACAAAACAAAAAAAGTATTTTTAAAGCCTTTTTATGAAGTCACAACCAACAAAACAAAACAAAAAAAGAGATGAAAAGGGAATATAAAATATGAGTTATGTGTATCAAAGCATCCTTCTTCTCTGAGGAACATTAAAGAACTTTCTTTGCACTTTTGTTTATATATTAGTGTAGCAAATCAGTTTAAGATTTCAAAAGATTTAATTCATACCTCCATTGGTATGCGGTTTCTTTTTAAATGAAACTGTATTAACCATGTCCCACTCTGCTTCGTAACTGTTTACATGTTCCGGTCCTCGATGAGCTCTTTCTTTTGGGGCCTGGGTCCATTCTACAACTGAACTGGAGTCCTAAAATAATTATAACATATAAAATATTTAGAGTCTAAAAGTAGAATTCAATTTCAATCACTATCATCTTCTCAGTATCTATATAAATTTTGTACATTGTGGCAGGTGTCGCTGGTGGGAAAACACTATTTTCTATCATTTTCTCCCTTACCCATCTTTACCAAAAGCATAAGAAAGGATTACACAGCTCTCCCTCTCAGGAGCACACCTGGGCCTTTCCTATCCTCCTCTTCTTCCCCCCAGTCATGTTACCTTTGTCTTTCCCTCCAAGCTACAAGGGCCCTTCTTTTGCTTCTGTAACTTGTTTCCTGAGCCTACCCAACCCAGCTGGCTCACTTCTACTACCTTTGTTCTCTGAAAAATGAGTAGCCCAAGGGAAAGGCCTAAATTTCAACACCAAGGATCCCCCAAGGACACAGCCTAGCCAGGTCACTCTGAGTCCCAACTATTACCAAGCCTACCCATACCTAGAGAGTATACTCACTTTTCTGTATGTGCTGTTAAATATGAGCACTACAAAGATCACCAAACATCAGGTAAAGGTCTATACAAAAGACAAAGTCCAAATGAAACAAGGGGGGAATAGTCAATTAGAGGAAGTAGACTATCTAGAGACATGAAAGTGATACCATTGTAATTAACTAGTTATTAATAACAGGAAAGGAGCAAAGGAAAGGCCAAATATTATAGGCATGCCATTTGGGCAAGCTTTGCCAGGAAGCTGCAGTTTTACACTCCCCAGGGATCCACCAGTCCATTCCCTGCAGATCAATGGGGTAAGGGACTGAAGGGGAGGCATAGATGCATGCCCAATAAAGTTGGGGTGACATAGGGAAGGTATCTGCCTGTCAGTCATACCTGGGAGCAGGTCATTGACCAGAATGGGCATGGTCACTGCAAGCATGGAAAGATTGGAGATACTTAATTTCCTGAATAAAGAAAGTTGCTCTCCTGCTCTCTTGGTTGACTCTTGGCTTGCGGGGCTCTTGCTCCGGCTTCCTGCATTTGCCCACATGGCCCACAGCCACGTGGATCCCACACATGATAGACTAAAGGACTGCAACTAGCCTTATGCTGAACTGGAGCCGGCTGCAATATGGAACAGAAACTCTGGACACTGGCTTTGCTTTTAGCTCTACTGAACCCCCAGCTACATTTCTTCTATGACAGGATTAAGGGAAATAGGACATTAGAAACACAGAGACATAATTCGACCCAAAAAAAAAAAAACCACTTACTCAAGTGTGTGTGTCTCAGAAAATACTTTTTCTTGAGATATCGTAAGGACTCCACCCCCTAGCACTCAATGGGGAAAGGGATACCCCAACTTCCCCAGTAACAAAAGCATCTAAAAAACTATCCTTAAACTCCTAAGGAATAAGGAAGGATATTACATCCACTAAGAACAGGATGCTGTGTTTAAAAAGGGGATGAGACAAGCCAGTAAGCCTGGACAAGTGGAATAGGGAAACTAAGACAAATAGCTGAACAAACTGGAAGAGCAATTTACAGTAGATACAGGTCACCTCCCTAGAAATAACATCTAGGCCTCAGTCGTATTTCAGCTCCAGGCCCAGAAACGCAACAAAACCAGGTGAGCAACATCAGGACCAACTGCAATGGCTAACAAACGATCCCCTGCCCTGGAACTGACCAATCAACGGAGACCACAACCCTGAAGGAACACACCTAGAAAACTGATGAATATTCTGCTGAAACCCTCCCCCCTAAGATATCCACCTGCAAGAAAGAGATAAAAGCCTCAAGACAAAGGACCCAGCTCTTGTACTCCCTCTGGGGAGCAGGCCCCACCATTCCCTTGCCTGCCTTCTTCCCCCAGAGGCATGCATCCCCTGAACTCCAAGGGACCCCATAAGACTTGCAACCAGGGGAGCAATGGGCAGTGGCAGCTTGTCCCAGGCTAACCCCTGAACCTGTCCCCAAAGCCCCCTTTTCTCTCACTTCCCAGAGAGCCAGGGCAGCCCAGCTTAGTCTCCCGTGGCTGCTTCTTCATAAGCCCTTTCTTGTTTTCCTGTCTCTAGCTTTAATAAACATTCCCTCAAAGTCACCTAGATGCATGTTGTGAAATTTTTTGTGCAGAAAGTCAAGAACCCACACACTACTGGCTGCCCTAGGCAGACCCACTCAGGGTCATGTAACCTGTCTGGTAACAGGGAGAAGGGAACAAACAATACAATGTCTTAGAAATTAAAACTAAAATAAAACTTAAAAAGGCAATAAAAAAACTAGAAGATAAAACTGAAGAAATTGCCCAGCCGGGTGTGGCTCAGCGGCTGAGTATCGACCTAGCACCTTTTTTCTCAGGAAGCATAAGAACTACACCAAAACAAGGGTGTAAACCAAAATATGTAGATAACAGCATAGGATACAAAAAACGGGGATTAAAATATGGGAAAGAGGCAAAAAGAATTCCCAGGATAACTTGCTGCACAGCAAACCAAAAAAGCAACCAGTTCAGAATGAAGAGTGTAAGACTCTGGGAGAAATGTCTCTATGAAGATGAAATTAAAAAATCATATGATTAAATACTTTGAAAAGAAACATGGACAACTGAATCAGAGTTTCAAGGTGAAGGTGAATTAGAGACAACAGAGAGCTAAATCTCTACCTACCATAGTGAGAAGTCAATACATGATACAGATGTTAAACATGAGTTATTATAAAACCCAGTGATTCTACTCCTAGGTTTTCAAGAGAAAATATATATCCACACAAAAACTTGTACATGAATGTTCATAGCAGCATTATTTATATTAGCCTAAAAGTAAAAACAACCCAACTGTCTATCAAATAATGAATAAACAAAATGTGGGATACCCATAAATGCAGTATTATTCAGGTGGAAAAAAGAAAACGAGAGATACTATAATATAGATGAACTTTGAAACATTATGCTAAATGAAAGAAGTCAGTCACAAAAGACCACACATTGTATGATTCCATATAGATGAAATGTCCATAGTAGGCAAAGTCAGAGACAAAGTAGATTAGTGGTTGCCAGGGACTGGAAAAAGAGGGGATTGGAGAATGACTGATAAAAGGTAGTTTCTTTTTTGGGACTGATGAAAATGTTCTAAAATTAAGATCTTGGTGATGGTTGCACAAAACTGTAAATATACTAAAACCAATGAATTATACACTTTAAAAGAGTGTTATGGGCCCGGCCAGGCGTGGCTCAGTGGTTGATCAGACCTAGGATCCAGGAGATTTTGGTCTGATTTCCAGTCAGGGCACAGGCCCGGGGTTGCGGGCTCGATCCCCAGCAGGGAGCATGCAGGAGGCAGCCGATCAATGATGACTCTGTCACCATTGATGCCTCTCTCTCTCCCTCCCTCCCTCCCTCCCCCTTCCTCTTTCTGAAATCAAAAAAGATATATATGTATTTTAAAAAGTTTTATAGTATATGAATTATATCTCAAGAAAGCTGTTATTTTTTTAAATGTCATAACTTTTTTTTTTTAATGTCTTTATTGATTTCAGAGAGAGGAAGGGGGAGGGAGAGATAGAAACATCAATGATGAGAGAGGGTCATTGATCGGCAGCCTCCTGCATACCCCCTGTTGGGGATCGAGCCTGCAACCCAGGCATGTGCCCTGATCAGGAATCAAACTGCGACCTCCTGGATCCTAGGTCGATGCTCAACCACTGAGCCATGCCAGCCAGGCTGGCATAACTTTCTTGAGTCATATATTTTTTCCTTAAATACCTTTCCAGCATAGAGAATACTAGAAGAATCTAATGCATCATCCAATGGTCTCCAATCCACTATCACTTCAGCATCCTAGAGGGGGGAAAAATTAAGAATTATATTTACTATTCAACAGTATCTTAAATTCTTAGTCACCTATTAATTCCCTAAACCCAAAATGAAATTTTAACCTCTTAAATATTAGCACTTTAAATATGTAATATCATATGTAAACTACTATTAGACAACCAATGTTATGTAGATTTCAAAACTCTGCCTACATTTTATTATAAAAAAATGTATTACTGCAACTTTTACGTATGTTTTTAAGTATCCCATGCCATTTTACTGACTTATCTAAAGTATTTTATTTCTAACACCATTTCATGTTAAATTTATAACCACTGTTCAATTACATAATTTTATCTTACACACAAAATTCAAACTTGCTGATAATACCCCAAAGATGAGCTACTACATGAACAATTATTTTAACAAATCATTTACTGGAAACATACCTTTTCTAAAACACGTAATATTCCTGAAATCAAGCTGTCTTGATCATTGGTCTTTCCAGAAGATGAGTGAATATAGACTCCTTCCTGTTCATATATAATCTGAAACAGCAAAAATAAGATTAATCACACCATTTTATTCAATACTATTCCAACATCAGTTTAAAAAAATTGAGATTTTGCTATAATGCCTGAACCAAGTTTCTGATTATTTCATATATAAATGTATTATTTTTAAAATAGCACTCAGACTTAAGAGCACGTCAAAGAAAAATAAACTGGAAGCTTGCTTTGTTATGCATCAAAGTGTTGAGTTTAGTGATTATCACAATCTTCTCCATAAACAAAGATATTAGGGTAATTGCTGTGTCTCAATATGCAAATTTCACTTAAATATATTTTTAACAAATGCTAACTAAGCAAAATATTGGATTCGAACTGAAAATGGACCTGAAAATATTCAAGAATAAGAACAGATGAAATACACTGAGGAATCAATGCTTTCTAACTATTCTCATAATAGCACATTTTTTACTATAATATCATTTTGGTGTGTTTTTATAGCACAGTAGCATGGAAATTTAAGAAATAACGAATTTTAAATAGGAATGATGAGGAATTCTAGGGATGACTAGTTTAAACTAGTTTAAGATTACAAATATTTATTGAGTGCTTCTATAAGTAAAAGCATGTAAAAAGGCCACAGGTATATGAATACGATTAAAACATGGTCCCAAAGTTAAGCCTTATCTTCTACAGGAATGATGTTATAAATTAAGATTCCATTCCCGGGACCCATTTGAACGAAAAAATTTTTTTCATTATGAAAATAAGTACAAGAGAAATAAAATAGTCACTTCTAGACCTAAGTAGTTTTGATATATGTAAGTTTGGAATAGAGTGTACTTTCTATTTATATAGACCTTTTATTAATATAATCACATCACTATTCAGAATAGCATGGAGCTCAACAATGCAGGACAAGCACCACCAGAGCCCATCACCATCACCAACTAGCTGATAAATATAAATTGGCATGTATTCTCCTGTTTTTAGCTAACATTTATGGAACATTCATGACCAGGAACCCCACAAGTTATAGCTCAATTTTTACAAACAACCCTAAACCATAGGTTCAATAACTATATCCTACTATATCATTAGGATGAGGAGCCCATTTGTGTAAATAAAAAAACTGACATGGGTGTTAAAAAATTTGTCTAAGGTCAATGACACAAATAGTAAAGGGTGGTTAAGAAGCGGTGTAGAGATTGAAACCTAGGCAGTCTGACACCAGAAAAATTATTTTAGCAACTGCACTACAAAGCTCCTGCATTTTACTGCTCTCCTGTGTTACGTTAGTCACTTCTGATATGGGCTCATATCATGTCGGAAAAGATTCTTCTAGTAATCAAGATCACCAGTGAAGTTCTGAACTCAATAAAATAGTTATTAAGCAACAGACTAGCATTAAGCAAAAGGCAAAAATTGAAGTGTGGTGGTAGACAATTCTATTGTTTGTATAGCGATGAAAATTTATTTAATGTATACAGATTGACACACATGTACAAAGATATGCACAAGATTATTCACAATAGATTACTTATTATTTATAATGTCAGGGGAGGGGGGAGGAAAGGAAGGAGGAAAGGGAAGGTATGAATCTAAATGTCCACAGTGAGAGAAATGATCAGCTATACCCTGGGATATTCATTCTATGGGGAATGCTATTTAGAAGTTAAGAAAGAATGAGGGAGATTAAATGGACAAACATGCATACAGGAAGAAAATGTCAATTATATATAGTATGATGACATATTTTTTAAAAGTTTTATGTATCTGTAAAATACATAAAACAAGTTATGGAAAGATACACTTTAAGATTTAAACTGTCAACAGAAATTACTTCTGGAAGAGAGAGTGGGATGGAGAAAGGTTGAAAGTGTAACTAGAACTTTTTATGTTAATGCCTCTAACTTTTCTAATATTTCAAAGTTAAAAGTTATATGTTGCTTTAGTAATTAAAAAATAACTGAAATGAGTAAAGTGAAAAAAGGGAATTCCAAAAGCATAAACTGTAACCTTTCCAGACTTCTGTGTATGAATTCATAAAACAGGACAGTTATACCTGGAGCCACAAAATGGACTTAAGAAAAAGTTATGGAAAAGAAATCCCTTAAAATCTCAAGCTTTAGTGATAAATAGATCAGAGACATTTCCAGAAACTACACTTCAGCATAGTTGAAGTGAGTCTAATACACTCAGGTATTACAATAACCAAGAACTTCATAGTTCTCATAGAAAAGGGGGTACTCACTTGCCAAGAAAAGCTTGGTATCATTAACAACACAAGCTAAGGTTCTGCAATACTATTAACACTAAAGAGAGTCTGGAAGCTTAATGAAGTGAACCCTAAACAATCTAATGCAACACTTTACCTAAGTGAAGCACATTATGCAACTCTTTCTTTCCCATACATATGTTAGTCAAGTGTTGCCTATTTGCAATGCCCATGACTATGCTAAGTGTAGTGGCGATGACTATGGCCAGAGAGGTTCACTCTAGATCCAGACAATCTGAAGAAAAGCCATGGAGCCGAAGGATGATGAGACATTTCCTTTATTCAGCTGACAGCAGGGTTGACATACAGAGAAACAAACTGTCTTCCTGGTGGCGGCCAGCCAGGCATACATGGGGACACACAGCACCCCGGAGGACAAACCACCCATGGGGAACAAAACCGTACCTCTGAAAGTCCCAGGCCAGTCTTATAAGAAGCAGGACAATAGTGGCTCTCAGCCAACAATGGGTCAGATGTTAGTCAACTAACATGACATCTGTTATGACTATGCTACATCATGTTTACAAAACTGGGCCTTCACCGGGTGAAGGTAGCAAGAAATCCTAAGTGTTTTCACTTTCTCTACACTATTCTATTTTTCATTTAAGAAAAAGTTGAGTTTCCTACGTAATCCAACTGGGAAAATATCTAAAAAGTATTAAAGTACCGGGGATCTTACGAAAAAGTCTCCCTGAGTTGAGGAAACAGCTGGAAACTGGGGAGGGTAAGACAGAGTTCACAGGACAATACGAGAAATGAGAGAAGTGCTCGGAGAGAGAACTCAAGAGGTCTGTAGAGGTCACTGAGTGTTCAGCAAGTGCATATGTTACCAGTAAACTACCTAAGGAAAGGGGAAAAGCCACCTGAAGTTATTAGAAGAAACAACCTGCAGGCTCATACAGAGCTGTTCCCACCAGAGTGGGAAACCTCATAATTCACAGGGCATTGGGTACAGCACTCAGAATAGTCTTGCCTCAGCACTGTGGCAAAATTAGTTCCACATTAAATGCTGTGCTGATACCATCTAGCAAGTTTAAAAGCAAGACCCAAAAGTATCAAATTGTTTCCACATAACTTAAGTGCTTTCTAGGATAAAACTCAAGAATATTTTATAGGAATCCAAAGACATCTAGCACCCATGATAAAGTGCACAATATCTGACATCTGGTAAAAAAAATTTAACAAGCATGCTAACAGAGAAATATAACCCATAATGAGATAATAAAGAAAATCAACCAATAAAATAAGATCCAAAATGACACAAATAATAGAATAGCAAAGGACATTAAAACATTATTACAACTGAATCCCATATATTCAAGACACTAGAGAAAAGTTAGAGCACACTAAGAGAAGACATCAAAAATACTACAAAGACCCAACTAAACTTCTAGAGATGAACACTACAATGTCTCAAATGAAAAATACACTGAGTGGGATAATGGCATATTAGACACTGCAGAAGAATAATGAACTTGAAGTTACAGCAATAAAACTATACAAAACATAAAGAGGGGGGTAAACGACTGAGAAAAAATGAACAGAGCATCAGTGAGCTGCAGAGTAACGTCAAGTGATCTAGTATACATATAATTGAAGTACCTGAAGGAGATGATGGAGAGGAGAAAGAAAAATCTTTTATAGAAAAACAATTGCAGAAATTTTTCCAAATTTGATGAAGATGATAAACCCACAGATCTAAACAGCCCAATAAATTCCAAAGTGCAAGAATCACAAAGAAAACTATATAAAGGCACATCCTAATCAAATTGTGCAAAATCAGTAACACAAAGAAAATCTTAAAACCAGTCTGAGGAAAAAACATTAAGTATAATGACTATAGCAGATTTCTTTTTAGAAACAATGAAGACTAGAAGACAATGGAGCAACATATTTAAACCACTTTATTAAGATATGAATGACATATAAGAAGTTATACATATTTAATATATATAACTTGGTAACTATGGGGATAAGTATATACCTGTGAACCACCACCATCAAGCCATAAACCTGCAAAACCTCCAAAAGTCTCCTCCCACCTCCTTGGAGCAACATCTTTAAAGT
Organism: Miniopterus natalensis; assembly: GCF_054644295.1. Taxonomy (NCBI): domain Eukaryota; kingdom Metazoa; phylum Chordata; class Mammalia; order Chiroptera; family Miniopteridae; genus Miniopterus; species Miniopterus natalensis. The sequence goes on from NC_142082.1 coordinate 126,188,880, forward strand.
AACTAAGAGAAAACCACTGTTAACCTACAATTCTATACCTAAAGAAAATATCTTTCAAAAAAGAAGGTAAAATAAAGACTTTTTTAGACATATAAAAGCTAAAAAAATTCATCAACATCAGACCTACACTACAAAAATGTTAAAAGAAGTCTTTCAGGAAGAATAAATTAAACTAGAAGGAAATCCGGATTTACACACAGAAATGAAAGCCACCCAAAATGGTAACTATGTGCATAAATATATTTCATTTCTTGTTAACCAAATCTCTTTGTTTAAAAAACATAAACAGATAAATGTATGTATATGTTTGTTTGGTGAGGTTTGTAACACATACAAAAGTAAAATGACAAAAATAGCACAAAAGCCAGGAGAAAAGAAATGGAAGTATATTGGTCTAAATTCTTGTACTTCATGTGAAGTAGTATAACTCTTGAAGATAAATGTGCTAAGATATATATACTATAAGTCCTAAAGCAATCACTAAAATAACAGTCATAGCTAATACCTCAACAAAAAACAAACAAACATGGAATAATTCTGAAAAAGAAAGCTAGAATGGCTATATTAACAACAAACAAAAGTAAATTTCAGAGCAAAGGAATATAACCAACCCAGCTGGCATGGCTCAGTGGCTGAGCATTGACCTATGATCCAGGAGATCAAGGTTCGATTCCCAGTCAGGGCATATGCCCAGGTTTCGGGCTCAATCCCCAGTTGGGGGTGGGCAGGAGGCAGCTGATCAATGACTCTCATCATTGATGTTTCTCTCTCCCCCCCTCTCCTTTCCTCTCTCTGAAATCAATAAAAAAAAATTTTTAAATACTATTTAAATATATATATGTATATATAACCAGATACAAAGATAATTTCATAATGATAAAAAGGTTAATGCATCAGGATGAACTAATAATCCTAAACGTTTATGCACCTAATCACAGACCTTCAAAAAATATAAAGCACAAACTGATAGAACTGCAAGAAGGAAAAGACAAGTCCACAATTATAGTCAGAGATTTTATTACCCTTCTACCATAACTGATAAAATAGATAATCAGCAATATAAAAAAATTTGAATAACACTATCAACCAACTTGACCTAAGTGGCACTTAGAGAACATGCCACACAACCACTGCAAAATACACTTTCTGTCAAGTGTACACAAAACATTTACCAAGACAGATCATACTTTGGGCCATAAAACAAAATTTAGTAAATTTAAAAGAATTCAATATATTCTGTGACCACAGTGGAATTAACTTATAGATCAGTAATAGAAATATCTTTGGAACATTCTCATTCACCTGGAAATTCAAAACACACTTCTAAATAACCCCAGCGTCAAAGAATAAATCAAAAGGGAAATTAGAAAGTATTTGAACTGAATGAAATTGCAAACACATCAAAATTAGTGCAGTGCCACCAACGCGATGCTTAGTAGGAAATATACAGCACTGTATGTGTTTATTAGAAAAGAAAAAAAGGCCTCAAATGAATAACATCAGCTTCTACCTTAAGAAACTAGAAAAAATATATATTAAACCCAAAGTAAGCTGAAAAGAAAGATCAGAGTAGAAAGCAATAAAATAGAAGAAAAAACAGGAGGGGGGTGTGGGGTCAATGAAACCAAAAGCTAGTTCTTTGAGAAAACTGGTAAAATTCTAGCCAGATTTATAAGGAAAAAACAAGAAATACAAATTACCATTATTAGGAATTAGATCATTAACATCACTACAGATTTACACATGTAAAAAAGACACTAAGAAAAATTATAAACAATTTAGATTAATAAATCTGGCAACTTAGACAAAACAAGTAAGAGACACAGCTACTCAAGCTCACTCAAGATGAAAAAGATAACCTGAGTAGTACATTATCAATTAAGGAAATTGTCATTAAATTTAATTTGTCATTAAAGCCTTCCCACAAAGAAAATTCCTAGCAGATGGTTTTACTGATGAGTTTTGCCAAATATTTAAGATATAAGTAATACAGCCCTAGTTGGTTTGGCTCAGTGGTTAGAGTGTCAGCCTGTGGACTGAAGGGTCCCAGGTTCCATTCTGGCCAAGGGTACGTACCTCGGTTGCAGGCTCATCCCTGGTGAGGGCATGTGCGGGAGGCAACCAATTGATGTGTCTCTCTCACACCAATGTCTGTCTCCTTCTCTCTCCCTCCTACTCTCTCTGAAAAGCAATAGAAAAAATACCTTCAGTGAGGATTAAAAAATAAATAAATAAAGCAACAATGAGAAGTCTTTCAAAAAAAAAAAAAAAATACCAATCCTACATAAACTCTTCCAGAAAACTGAAGAGGAGGAATACTTCCCAACTTATTCTATGAGGCCAACTTATCCTAAGACCAAACTCAGGCAAAAACATTGTAAAAAAATAAAGCTATAGACCAGTATCTCATGAACCAAGATGCAAAAATTTTAAACAAAAGTGTAGCAAACTGAATCCAACAATAGGTAAACAGAAAAATACTTCATGACCAAACGGGACTTACCCCACTTGGGGCTGGTTTAATAGCCAAAAATCAATCGCTGTAATTCAACATTGTGGAAAATTTTTAAACAAAAACCATATGATCATTTCAAAAAAAAGCATTAGACAAAATCCAACATCCATTTCTGACAAAAACTCTCAGCAAATTAAGAATAGAAGAAAATTTCCTCAGTTATATAAAAAGCACCTATGAAACACTACAGCTGACATATACTTAAAAAGACTGAATGCTTTCTCCTAAGGATCAGGAACAAGGTAAGTATGTTCACTCTTATCACTTCTATTCAATGCTGTACTTGAGGTTTTAGGTCCTGCAATAAAAATAAATAAATAAAAGGCATCTAGATTGGAAAGGAGGAAATAAAACAACTTATTGGCAGATGACATGATTGTCTATGCAGAAAAATTCAATGAAATCTACATAAAAATTACTATAACTAAATGACTTTATTTAGCAAAGAGCCAAGACTCAGGAGCAATAAACAAAAATCAATTACATTTTTATATATACCAATGAACAAAGTAGAATTTTTAAATACAGCATTTAAATATCAAAAATAAAGCCCAGCTGGGCGTGGCTCAGCAGCTCAGCGTTGACCTAGGATCCAGGGTTCGATTCCCAGTCAGGGCACATGCCCGGGGGTTGCGGGCTCGATCCCCAGTCGGGGGCGTGCAGGAGGCAGCCCGATCAATGACTCTCTCTTCATTGATGTTTCTCTCTCTCCCCCTCTCCTTTCCTCTCTCTGAAATCAATAAAGATTTATTTTAAAAAATAAATATCAAAAATATGAAATACTCAGGTATAATAAATCTGACAGATGTGCAAGACCTCTAAATTGAAAATTATAAAACATCTGAGAAAAATGACAGACAACCTAAATTAAGTAAGAAACACCATTTTCATGGCTCAGAAGAATCAGTAATGGTCAAGATGTCTATTCTCTCCAAATTGATCACTAGATTAACTGCAATGCCCATCAAAATTCCAGCAGGCTCTTTTGGAGATAGTAATGAAAGCTGAATCTAAAACTTGCATAGATATTCAAATGACGTAGAATAACCAAATCAGCCTTGAAAAAGAGTAATGGTGGAGCACTAACATACCTGACTATAAGACTCAGTATAAATCTATATAGTAATCAATAAAGTGTGGTATTAAAGAGAAACATTGATAGTACAGAATAAAGAGTTTAGAAGCATGCCCAGCCAGGCATGGCTGAGCAGTTAGGCATCAACCTAGGATCCAGGAGACCACAGTTTGATTCCCAGTCAGGGCACATGCCCAGGTTGCGGGCTCGATCCCATTGGGGGCGTGCAGGAAGCAGCTGATCAATGACTACTCTCTCATCATTGATGTTTCTATCTCTCTCTCTCCCTCTTCCTTCCTCTCTTTGAAATCAATAAAGATATATAAAATATATATTTCCTTCCATAATAAAGTAAAAATGAAAAGGCTGCATTGTAATTTTTCATCTAGTCCCAGCAGCTATGTCCCTTCAAAGGAAAGACTTAACATTTGAATTATTTCTCAAAAAGCCGTATTTTTTATTAATTCATATATTGAAGTAACTTGTTAAAATTACAAACCACTGTACTGTGTCAAGACTGAGGTCTGTGTTTAACCAGTCTTGTATCCAAAGAAAGCATACAGAGTACTAAAACATTTGTTAAACTAAAGAATGCCACAAAAATAAAAACAACATACTCATATTGTATCCTGTACCAACAAGGTACTACCATTTTACAAGATCTACTCTAGGAAAAGAAATAGTCTCTGAGAAAATGTACTAAGTACCAAGAATATCCTTTATCTTTCTCAAGTACAAAGGTTTCACAACACTATAAGCACATCTAAGAGAAACTGGGAAGGGCTAAATTTAAGCTACAAAGTAAATTCTTAATAAGAATGCTACCAAAACAAATTCTAAGAAAAAATAACTGATTTCCCATTTGTTTCAAGATATTTTCAACAGAACCAAATTCTACTACAACCACAGTAAAAACACAGACCTAGAGTGAAATGAACGTGAACTAAAAATATAGGGCTTTTTAACTCCAAAACAAGAGTGCTATTATTAGTGAGCCCATCTCTCTCACTCTAGGTTCCCCATCATTTTCTCTACCTTCTAGTTGGTTCCTCTCCACTGAATATCTACTATGTGTCAGAATCTTTGCTGAATGTAGGAGAAACATTGCAGGCCCTGCCCTCATGATGTCTATAGGTCTTCAGAATACAAATATTCAGAATAAAAATATTTAGCCTATAGGCCTTCAGAATACAAATATTCACTAAAAATACACCAACTTGCCCTAACCGGTTTGCTCAGTAGTTAGAGGGTGAGCCTGAAAACTCAAGGGTATGTGGTTCGATTCTGGTCAAAGGCACATATCTTGGTTGCAGGCTCAAACCCCGGCCCCAGTCAGTGCTGGTGTGGGAGGCAACCAATCAGTGTGAGGCACATCGATGTTTCTCTCTCTTTCTCTCTCCCTGTCTCTCTCTCCCCCCTTCTCTCCCTTACACTCTCTCTGAAAAGCAATAGGAAAACTATTCTTAGGTGAGAATTTAACAAACTAAATAAATACACCAACTTCAAGGACTTCAAATTCACATTCCATTTCTTATTTAGACATGGTAATGGAGTGGTTGTTAGTGAATGTGTTCCTTCTGAAGAACTGAAGTGTATAAGCTCCAAGGTAAAAGGCTATTTGTTGTATCCCCAATGCCTAATATTGACTGGAACAAACTAGATGCTTAATAAATATTTGTTTAAAAATGAAATAAACTACAACCATCAAAGGCATTAGGTATAAGGACAAAACCTATCTCAAGGTATCTCCTTTCTCACCACCTTCTCTGTAAATTCAACTAATTCAACTCTGTTCACCTGTTAGAAAAGAAGCAGAATGGCCTTTACAGACATGTCCCCATGTCTCCCCTTAGTCACAAGAGGATGTCACTCCTTCCCTGTTTGGTTGACTGAAAACATATGGTTCTACACATACATAGCAACAAAGAATAGTTGAACTCCCAAAAATCAGGGTTTATTTTCAAACTCAAATCCACTTTCAAAAGCTCAGCTAAGCCCGGCCGGGCATGGCTCAGTGGTTGATCATTGACCTAGGATCCAGGAGATTGTGGTTCGATTCCTGGTCAGGGCACATGCCTGGGTTGTGGGCTCAATCCCCGGGTGGGGGGCATGCAGGAGGACTCTTCTCATCACTGATGTTTCTCTCTCTCCCTCTCTGAAATCAATAAAGATATATTAAAAAAAAAAAAAAGAAAGAAAGAAATCTACAGAAGACTTTATACTGTGGTCTAATCTTCAGAAACTACTTTTTTGGGTTTTTGCTTTTGGTTTTATTTTACCATAGGTCCTATAATTCTTATAATTGATCAGGTTTCCCTCTTTACTTTGGCTGCTAGAAAACTTACAGCCAAACTAGAGCCCACTAAAGCATACAGTTTAATTAATAGTTGTACTTCAGTTCCATCTACCTTCCCTACCTTTATTTACTTTCCTTTTGCCTTTTTTTCTCTACTTTATTTTACATAACTATGTTACTTTTATGTTTGTGAATAGCCTTAATCAGTACGGGAGACAACTGATCAATGGTTCTCTCTCGCACTGATGTTTCTCTTCCTCTCCCCCGCCCCGCCCTAAAAATATAAAAAATAAAATAAATAAAAATTAGGCCTGGCCAACGTGGCTCAGAAGTTGAGTATCAACTTAGGATCCAGGAGATCAAGGTTCTATTCCTGGTCAGGGGACATGCCCCGGTTGCAGGGTCAATCCCCAGAGGGAGGCATGCATCATTGATGTTTCTCTCTCTCCCCCTCTCCCTTCTCTCTGAAATCAATAAAGACATATTTTTTAAAATAATAAAATAAAAATTACAAAAAAGAGACAGCCTACTCGCCAGGTACCTCCCCTAATGCCTACAATTAAGCCAAATGTTAAGATTTTTCCCTGAGTTATCAAACTATCACATTATTTTTTTTTTAAATGAAATTCACAAGCATACTAAAACCATATTTTTTTAAATATTTTATTTTTTTTTAACATATCTTTATTGATTTCAGAGAGAGGAAAGGAGATGGAGAGAGAGAGATGGAAACATCAATGATGAGAGTCATTGATTGGCTGCAGCCCGCAACCCAGGCATGTGCCCTGACTGGGAATCAATCCATAATCTCCTGGTTCATAGTTTGATGCTCAACCACTGAGCCACGCCAGCCGGGCTATATCTTATTTAATCCTCCTAACAATCCCATAAAGTAGGTACTATTATCATCCCTATATTACAGATTAGACTGAAGAAGAGAGGTCAAATAATTTGACTGAAGTAACTAGTAAGTGTGAAATTAGTTTTTGAAACTAGCGAGGCTCTAGAGTCAAGCTCTTAACCTCTTACACTGCTTCTCCATATGACAGAGATTAACTTCCTGCTTCCATCACTTCCTCCATTTAACGTTCAAAGCAAGCAAAGTAGACTCATTAGAAAAGTTACTCTACATCCTAGATCTCAACACTGAGAGATTCTAATTCAGTAGAGTGGGGTTGTGGCCCAGAATCTGTTTTTTAAAGGTACCACATGTGATTCTTGTGAACACTGGTTAACATCCCCTGCCCTAGGTTTCTAAAATAGACAGGGCTTAGCTGAGCCTTTCTGGGAGGATGGTTGGAGGAGGAGAAATATATAGTGGCACACACACAATCTCTCATAAATAAATAAAATATATATATTTTTTATATATATACAATTTCACCCCCAACTCCCCTTTTCCAAAGACAGACTGGGAAGTAGAGAAGCATAAGATAAAAGCCAGAAAGGTAATGTGGGTTTTTATGCCTTAAGTACTATTTTAATGGTGACAGCAACAAAAGATACTTTGTTTTTTAAAGCAAGAGACAATCAGATTTGTGCATTAGAAAAATAACTGCAGTGGTAGTGTAAAGAGGTGACTGTGGGCAAAGAGACTGCAGATAAGAAAAAAATCTGCCAAGAACTCAAAACTACAGCAAACTAAAAGCCTGAGTGAACTAAGCATTGAGAATGAAGAGGATGCAGCAAATTTAAGAAAAATCATTAAGGTAAAACTTCTAGAATTTGTTTTTTTTGTTTGTTTGGGGCTTTTCTGCTAGAGAAGATTAATTGGGCAAGCAAAGAGAAAAGTACACTGAAAGAAAAATTTCAAGGGGGTTGCTCGAGAGCTGCCTAGGACTTGATTATTGATTAAACATTGTTATAGAAATGGACATCTCCAAGTTTGTTTTACATGCACCCAGGTGATGCATGCCACAAAACTGTATCTGAACTTACAGAGAGAATAAGAAGTGGGTTTTGTGGGTCATAATAGTATTATCTGGGAGAGGGGCAGCTTTTGGCATGAAAACATAGTTTAGATGAAGTGATGGGAATGGGTGTGAATTTGCAATGGTGAAAATAAGAGAGGTGACAGAGTAATGAAATAAAAGACTAATTTTAAGAAGTCAGATTACAAAAGTGGCTGGGAGGAAAGGGTGAAAAAAGTCTGACATTTCACAGCTGTCTCAACATCTCAAGGGTTCTTTCAAAATCAATCCACACCAGAAAGAGGAAGTGTAGTTCAAAAGCCAATGATCCCTTCTTGGAAAGCCTCAGACTCAATCAGTCCAGATGGAAAATCAAAGAGGATTACCTTCACATATAGAGTGGGGTAAAAGGTTTACAGTTGTGAGTACATGAAGCAGTTTATTCCTGTATTACTATTTGTTAATTATTGTATTATTTTCCTTACGAACAACTATAAACCTACTTTTGCCCCATCCTGTATGTAGTGAGTGAGTCAAGTAGAAGATCAGCACCCACCCTGAAGATAAAAACTGACAAGACAACCAAAGAACGTGAATAATCCAAAATCGATGACTAACCTATTATTTATAATAGCCAGTATGCATTAAGTATGTAATCTTTTAAATGCTTTTATTATTTCGTGTAATCCTAACGGCTCCAATACAAGAATGAATGACTGGCATCACTTCCATTTCTGAGATAAACAACATGAAGGACAGAGAAGTCATGCTTGCTCAATTTCCCAAGGTCACATTTCAGAATAAAGGCAAAACCAAGTCCATATATGTTATTCGGCGGCCTCGTCTAGTAATCCATACACCAAACTACAAATGCTGCCGAATAATTCAAAATGGGATGGGAGGGCAGCATAGGAAAAAATAAGTGAACCTCAAGGTACAGAGGAAGCTATCTACAACACGTCAATAGTCCGTAGTGTGGGATGAGTCATCACTAGACTCAACTGTTTACGAAATACTCCCGCAATAGGAAATGCTGCCGGGGCCTGTCGTGATAGTCCTAAAATAACAAGCTAATCTTAAGAAGTCAGGTGCGCTTTCGGAATGTGAATTGGCACTACACAATGACGTCTCCTCCGTACCCAATCCTTGTTCCTAACGAACTAAGCGGGGATCACTGACCTCCCTCCTTAAGAAAGCACCAAAGATGCTTTCAGGGTAACATCACAGAAACGTCCAGGAGATAAACACCTTCACTAACGCCTTCCCAGACAAGCGTGGGATGGTGTAAGTATCCCGCTCCCTCAATGGAAACATGCCCTTCTGCCCGCAACCACCAACCAGCTCAGCAGGCTGGTCAAATGGATCCAATGCACTCTTTTCCTCTACGCTCAACTGCCACACAGCACGTTTTCAGCTCCTCTCTAAGGGCCTTCGCCAGAGGAAAGCAGAGGAAGGCGGGGCAAATTAGATTAAGGCCTGGAAGAGAGAAAGCCGCAGGAATAACAAGAGCGAACAAACAACTAAAAAAGCGGGCCAGAAAAAGGAAAGGAACTGGGCAACCACCTGCCTCCAAAGGAAAAGTAATACAAATAAAAGCCCCCCGCCCCGGGGCAGAGCAAACCACAACAGTGCCGAGGCCTAGCTGGCCTTGGAGCAGGAACCAGGTGTCTGATTCCGCGACTGAGCCGGCATTCTCGAGAAAACAGCTGACACCGCCAAGTCCTCCTCTCCTACGCCCGCCACAGGCTGTTCCTGGTACAGAAAGGCCCTCGCATCCCTCCCCGGCTGGCCGCCAAGCAGCAAAAGCATCCCACATCCCAGACAAACGCGAGGTGCTCCCCGTGGCCGTTACTTACCTTCCCGCTCACTACGCCCGCCGCCGCCATGTTTTTGCGCGTGCCTGTGATGACGTAGCAGCGCCTCACATGTCTCGGACTCACAACAACATCCGGCAAAAAACTAGGCTGATATCCGGCCGGGTAAGGGGGAGGGGAAGTAGCGGGAACGGCGCGGAGGGGGGGGCGGGCCGTGGGAGGAGCCGCCTGACGCATGCGTGCTGAGTAGGGCTCCGGCAGGGTGGAGTCTCTGGTGCGTACTGCGCATGTGCCGGTGTGTTTTTTTTCGTAAGAGGGAAGCTAAACAGAAGTGGTTTTGCGTTGAGGTTTGCGGAGGAGTGAGACTAAACTATTTGCCAGCCACTTTAGTTTGGTGAGAACGCCGTGTTGGGAGCCAGCAAACAGAGTCCTGGCTTTGTAGCCGTAGGTAAAGTCTCTTCCAGCTTCAGCTTCAGCCTCAGTTTCTCATCTGTAAAATGGAAATCCCAGCCCTCTAGCCGAGGCACACACGGAGAGACTTTCCCCTCGGCCTGCGAAGTTTCTGAATTTGAGTCAGGTCACTGCCACACACATTGGACATCGAGCAAGGTCTTTTGATAAGAACCGTAGTAATATACCACGCCCTCGCTGCTCTGGAGTCCAACCTACACAGCGCAGAGCTCCTACTGTGTGACTTGAGGCAAGCTTCTGAACTCAACCAAGCTTCAGTATGTAAAATGAAAACGACCCATGCAGTGGTTGTAGGCATCTCATGGGACAATGCATGTGTGGTCAGATGGTTTGTCCAGATGGTGAGATACTACTTTGTTTTCTCTTGGTGCCATGAAAGAAGGCTAGAGAATGTTTGCAAACTACCCCTGATAGCTCTGGCACAAGATCTGGGACTTCCCTTGCCCCAGGATATAATAAAAGGTCCTTTTGTAGCAAGACACCTGTGTCCCTGGAGGTACTTCTCTCCACACAGTGGAGAGGTTAGAGGCTTTTGAGGTTGGTTGAATGGGTGGCAACCAATGGAAATAAAAGGAGACTTGGGGGGGTCTGTGATTATCAGAAATCAAATGGGTGAGGGAGGGGGCAAGATCTTGCTTGAGAATGGATGTGTGGCACCATTAGGGAAGCTGCATGCTAGGCATCAGAGATTCTATCCATGGCCAAGACCCCTTGGCCAACGCCCCATGCCCAAGTTCGGCACTGAATCAGCAAAGCAGCTCACCTGTAAAGGATAAGCCAGTAGGGAAATGGGCATATTAATAGTAACCAACATTGAGTGAAAAATTGAGGGCCTTCTCCAAGTGTACTGGACTAAGACCCCTGGAACCTTCATGCAACCCTGGATGGGGTTTGTAGAGCCCTAATAGTGACCCAGATTAAATTTTCCACCAGCTCAGAGTAATGGGGTACGGTTAGAGAAAAATTGATACATTTCTTACACCTGTGTTTTGGAGAAAAGTTGAGTGCCAGGAATAGAATACTTACAATGGTACCTATTATTTACATAATAATTTTGGGAATGAAGGGCTTCTCATTAAAAATTTGGATCCTATTCTTATTCTTCATATTTTTAACCCTCATCCTCGAACTGCCCCTTAAATGCTGGTGCTACCCATGAGCTATCCTTGGGTTTATTTTGCTTTTTTTTTCAAACACTATCCTTGGGCCATTATCTTCGTATTCTGGTGTCACCACCCCCTATGTGCTGATGGCTCCCAAATATCTTGAGCCCAAGTCTCTTTCTTTCCTAAAGTCTAGAACCTACACCAACTGCCTGCCGGACCTTTTTATTTGAATGGCACACTCACACCTCAAAAAGTCCAAAATCTTTGCTGCTCAAAGCATACTCTATAGACCAGCAGCACCAAGATCACTTGGGAGCTTGTTAGAAATGCAGGATCGCAGGTCCCACCCTGAATCAAAATCTGCATCTTAACAAGATTCTCAGGTGTCCTGGCCAGTGTCACTCAGTTGTTTGGTTGTCGTCTTGTGCATGGAAGGGTTGCAGGTTGGAATCTCAGTCAGGGCACATGCCTGGGTTGCCGGCTCAATCCCCCGGGGGGCAGGGGGGGCGGGGGGCATGCAGCAAGCAGCTGATCGATGTTTCACTCTCACATCAATGTTTCTGTCTCTCCTCCCTTCCTCTAAAAATAAAAAAAGATCCCCGGATGATCTGCATGCATATTAAACTTTAAGAAACACAGTCTTAAATCAAACTTGTATGGCTTTTGTTTTCTGAAAGTTACTACCCTTTGCTGAACTAGAGATGCCATCAGAACACAATCTCTCCAGGAAAGTGTTGCTATCATGTTTCCCCTTTCTGATGTTTCTTCTGAAGAGGTCCTGGGAAACACCCCCACAATGTCTCTCTTTCCCATCCCCACGACCACTTCCACAGTTCAGATCTCTCATTACCTCTGGTTTGGGCCACTACTGTGGCATCTTAATTCTTCCCTTGCTTTCTGCTTAATCTTCCTCCAAACCCATAATTCATATCCCTATCAGATTATTTTAAATAATAAATGTGATCTTGTGAACTCCGTGCTTAAAATTCCTTAAAAGCTCCCCCATCTCCTCAGAAAAGAGTTCATTTCTGCAGCACAGCATACAAGGTCCTTGATAAACTCTCCCTTCCCACTGTTTTAGCTTTAACTCCCAACTTCCCCCACTCAGATCTAATTCTCCAAACATAGCCAAGTATCTGAATGTTCCCTAAATGTGCCATGCTGTGTCCCTAGACTGCTTCTGACTGTAGCAGATTCACTTGGCTTGGCTCGTGGGATCATCCCTGAGGCAATCACTGTGGCCCAAAGTATATGATGTTCTCACCGGCCAGATTCAAATCACATGCCTATAGCTTCAGTAAAATACATGACGTGAGAGGAGGGGTAATTCTTAAAGAAAAATTTAGGAACCATTCCAGAAAAAAGGGGAGTGGCTGCTGGGCAAGCCAAGGCAGATATCAATTACAGAGATTCTATTTCTACATTCCCATGGTCTCAGACTATAAAATACTTGGTGATTTACTGAATTACCTTTCTTTCCCTACTAGGCTATGAACTGTTGGAAGGCAGGGAATAAGCTGTTCACTTCTGTGACCACCACACCTGACAAAGATGCTTAACCTATCATAGTAGACACTAAATAAGGTTTGTTTAACAAATAATTTAGATCAATTCTCCATTTAGATATGGCACAGTTATACTTTACCTTCAAGAGGAAAGAGAACTTGTTCCTCCTTCAATGATATCCTCTGTCCATAAGCAAAAGGAAGAAACAAAAGGTCAGGATTTCAACATAGTTTGTTTTATGTGTTAGTTTTTTACTGTATTAGAAGGAAAATAATCATAGTACACTTACATATAACAAGTGGACAGGTGTTTTAAAGCAGCATGCATATAAAATAAAGTCATTCAGTTCCCTATAACTTAAAATAATTACTGTTTTCATGGGTGTGAGTAATTTTATAGTTAAGTTCACTCCGATGAACTATATGGTCATTTACTAATTATAACATCACTCAAAAAGTCATATAATAAAAAGGAATCTTAAGTACCTTAAAGAGACTTTAGACCTGGGTGGGACTTCAGAGATAAGTCTCCCCAGATTTTTTCAGTTGAAAAAATTGAGTCTCTTAGAGATCAATGATTTACCAAGGTCACAAGCTGCTTTTATGACTGAATAGAGACTTCATTAGAGATACATCTTAGTCAGCTATGCTATACTATCAGATGAAAGTGATCACTCCCCTCTCTAAACTACAGCATTAAATTATTTGGTCAATTTGATGCTCTCTCACCTCGGTTTTGGACCAACCTATTTTTCTTTGAGAACTTATCCCATCATATAATAAGATTTTTCCCAACTTTGCCACTACTCATTCCTGAACTCTTTCCTGAACTCTTGCAACAGTCAGACTAAAACTTTATTTTAGTGCTCAACTATACAAGATAGTACTATGAAGAGAGCATAGACTTTGCTGAGCCAAGAGATTACAGGATTTCTCTCTAAGCAATTGGCCAGCTGATGAAATCAGACCTATAGATAATGGCAGTTAGGGATCTTCATTGAAATGACCCAATCACGTTATCCTACAGTGAAGAACAAAAACCAACAAGCTCCACCTATATACCTAAAACTTTCAGTCAGTTTTTGTTTCTGGACCCTTAACTATAAACACATAATTGTGGATCACTCCACATTTGAAGAAAACCTTTAAGCTGAAAGGCAGAGGCCACAATGAACAAACCAACAAAAAAAGCAATTCAAGACAATAGAGAACAGGAAAAAACTTTTTTTTTTTTTTTTTAGAAAAAATCGTTTTTAATTATAATAAATACCTTTAGAGAGATGCAAGGAGATTTTACATCCATGAAACAAAAATAAAATGTCATGTAAAGCCCGGCTGGCATGGCTCAGCAGTTGAGCATCAACCTATGATCCAGGATATCGAGGTTCGATTCCCAGTCAGGGCACATGCCTGGGTTGCAGGCTTAATCTCGAGTGTGGGGTGTGCAGGAGGCGGCTGATCAATGACTCTCTCATCACTGATGTTTCTATCTCCCTCTCTTCCTCTCTCTGAAATCAATAAAGATATATATATATTTTTTTAAATGTCATGTAAAGGAATATTCAGCAAAGCAAAATAAGCTGTTAGAGGTTAAAAAATGATAACATAAAAGCCCCAGGCATTTCTTTTAAAGGGCCTACACACGGGCTTACTCCGACTCACTTGCTCTGAGGTCCAGTGCTGGGGCAGCAGCTCGAAAGTCACATCAGGGACATAGTGGCTTCAGGATGAGGGCTGGTGGGGCAGCTTTTCTGCCAGGCAGAAGTGATGGCAGAGGCCACTGTTCCACAAAGCCAGCAGGTGGCGCCATATCTGAGTCTCCATCAACATGGCAAACACTGTTCATTCTGCCCTGGTGCTTCCCAGTGGTCCCACCCTACCCAACTTGCAGGTCCACCCAAACTGTTTCTTTACAAATAGCCTGTCTTGGCTCATGCTTCATATTTTCCTAAAAATCTCCCAAACAAGCAGTATTTGGCCTGTGTATACCTCGTACCTCTTGCATTTGACCCCAGACCTGGCACTAGCAGCGGCCAGCTTCGGTTTGCAGCTTGGCCTCTGCCAGGCACATCCAAGCCCGGCACAAGTAGCAGCCATCTGCAGATCACTCTGTGGCTCATGCTGGGTGGCCCCGAGCATGGCACAGGTGGTAGATAAGCTTTCATCTCCTAGGATGCCCCAGAGCCAGCATACTTGTGGACAACTTCAGACTATAACAGATTACAGCCCAACCACCTCCATGATTGACACACTCAGGGGCAGACTTGATGGGCACCAAAGCTCCACTGAAGCAAGTGCTGCTCCATGGAGTCTGCCCCTGCACAGTAGCTCCTTTGCTGCAGTCATAGCCAGTTCCTCAAAGCTGATTGGCCAAAGGGCCAATTCTTTCCAGTCACTTGTCAACAGCAATCAAGGCTCCACTATAACAGGACAGTGCACACAGCTCACACAGTGTGCATATGTAGCACCCAGCTTGGTTGACCAGAAAAAGAACTAGATGAAATGGAGGCAATCAGATACAGAGTTCAAAACAATGGTTATAAGGCTGCTCAAGGAAGTTAGTAAGAACTTCAATAGCATAAAAAAGAACATAGAAACCTTAAAAGAGAACCAGTCAAAAATAAAGGATACACTAACTGAAATGAAGAATAAATAACAGGGAATCAACAATAGAGTAGATGAAGAAGAGAATCAAATCAGCAATTTGGACTATAGAAGCAGAACACACCCAATCAGAACAGCAAAAGAAAAAAGAATTTAAAAAAAAATGAGGATAGCATAATGAGCCCCTGGGACAACTTCAATGCACCAACATTCACATCATGGGGGTGTTGGAAGAAGAAGAGAGAGCAAGGAATTGAGAACCTATTTGAAATTCAATGAAGTAAAGCCTTTGAAAATACATATTTTTAAATATATCTTTATTGATTTCAGAGACAGAAAGGGAGAGGGAGAGATAGAAACACCAATGATGAGAGAGAGTCATTAATCTGCTGCCTCCTGCATGCCACCCACCGGAGATCGAGCCCACAACCCAGGCATGTGTCCTGACCAGAAATCGAACCTCGGCCCCCTGGATGATAGGTTGATTGATGCTCAACTGCTGAGCCACACCGGCCAGGCAATACCCAACCAAATAATCAAGTGTGGCAGTAAAACAATGTATTTTCAGAAATGCAAGTTTAAAAAAAAAATTGTATATCTTACACACCCTTTCTCAGGAAGCAACTGGTGGCTGTGTGACACCAAAACAAGGCAGTCAATTATGAGAGAACAACATATAGAATCTAGAAAATGGGAAACAAGCACAAGGGGTATAATGCAAAAGAGAATGTTGAGGACATTCCTGATGGGAATGTGAAATGGTGCAGTCACTGTGGAAAACAGTATGGCAGTTTCTAAAAAAAAATTAGAAGAGTTATATGATCCAGCAATTTCACTTCTAGATGTGTATCCAAAAGAAATGAAAGCAGAGATAGGCATTTGTACACCAATATTCCTAGGAGTACTATTCAAAATAGCCAAACGTTGAAATTCCAAAATCCATCAATAGGTGAATTGATAAACAAAAGGTGGTATATACATACAATGAAATATTATTCAGTCTTAAAAAGGACTACAGTTCTGATGCATGCTACAACATGGATGAACCTTGAAAACATTATGGTAAGTGAAATAAGCCAGACAAAAAATGGTAAATGTTGTATGATTCTTATATGAGGTACCTAGAACAAACATATTCATAGACAGAGTAGAGTAGTGATCCAGGGGCAGGAAGGGGGGCAGGGAAGAATAGGAACCAATGTTTAATGGGTGGAGAGTTTCAGTTTTGGATGATGAAAATTTCTGGAGATGGAGAGTGGTGACGATTGCACAAAACTGTGAATATATTTAATGCCACTGATGTGAACACTTAAATATGGCAAAAATGGTAAATTTTATGTTACATTTTTACCATAATTTTTTAAATAATTAGAAAAAAATAGGAGAGAATATTTATAATCTAGGTTTAAGCACAGTTTTTAGATGACATCAAAATCATGATCCATAAAAAAAGTTGATAAATTGGACTCTATCAAAGTTAAAAACCTTTGCTTTCCAAAAGTCTCCATGAAAAACAAACAAACTACAGACTAGGGTAAAACATTTGCACACCACATATCCAGCAAAGAACTAATACCTAGAATATGGAGAGAGGTCTCAAAACTCAACATTAAAGAAACAAATAATCCAATTAAAAATGGGTAAAAAACACTCCATTAAATTTTCTGTTGCTGCCATAACAAGTTACCACAAAATTAGTTGCTTAAGAAAAAAAAAAATTTTTATTTTCTTACCACCATATGTCAAAAACAGGTCTCACTGCCCTACTTAAGTATCAAGCTGTCCGCAGGGCTGCATTCCTTCCTCAGAAGGCTCTGAGAGGACAGTTTATTTCCTTGCTTTTCCAGAGATCACCTGCATTCATTGGCTCACGGCCCCTATCTCCATCTTCAAAGCTAGCAATATTCCATCTCTTTGCAATATCTGCATCTTTGATCTTTCTGTCTTAGTCACATCTTTTCCTGAAAGCTTCTCCACTTAAGGACTCATGAATAATTCACAACAATCTCCCCATCTCAAGGTCCATACCCTTAATTACTTTGGCAAAGTTCCTTTGCTGTGTAAAGTTTCTGGGTTTTGATATTATAGTATTATTGTATAAGATATTACCACTGGGAAAAACTGAAAGATCTATAGGTCCTCCCTGTGCCTTTTTGGGGGCAAATTTCCACAATTTATGTGTGTATAGGTTATTGTACAGTTCAATTACATATTTTCATATAAGTATCAGTTAGGATGCCTTTAGCTGCAAGTAGCAGACAATCCAATAAAAATGTATTAAATAAGTGGATTTTGATTTGTCTCAATTAAACATTCAAGGGTTTTTGAATAGGGCAGTTTCAGCGTTAATTAATTCACTACCTCAGTATGGTCATCGAATACACAGCTTCTTGAAATATTTCTGTTCTTTCATTTCCAGAATGGTGGCTTTTGTCCTAAAACAGTCCCCATGCTCTCAAAATGACTGCAACATCCCCGTTAACCCCATCCGCCTACAAAAATGTACAAAGGCTAGAAGAGAGGATTTTTCCTTACATGGGTTCCTTTTCTCTCAATTATAGTTGACATTCAATATTATTTTATATTAGTTTCAGGGATACAGCATAGACATTTATATAATTTACAGTGATCCCATCAATAAGTCCAGTACCCACCTGACACCAGACAGAGTTATTATAATGTTATTGACTATATTCCCTATGCTGTACTTTACATCCCTGTGACTATTTTGTTACTGCCAATTTCTACTTCTTAATCCCTTCACCCTTTTCACCTAGTTCCCTAATCCCACTCTCATCTGGCAATCATCAGTTTGTTCTCTGTATCTATGAGTCTGTTTCCATTTTGTTTGTTTGTTTTGTTTAGATTCCACCCATAAGTGAAATCATATGGTATTTGTCTTTCTCTGTCTGACTTACTTCATTTAGCATAACACCCTCTAGGTTCATTCATGTTGTAGCAAATGGTAAGATTTTATTCTTTTTTATGGCTGAGTAATATTCCATTATATATATACACACACCACATCTTCTTTATCCATTCATCTATCAATGGACACTTAGGTTATTTCGATATCTTGGCTATTGTAAATAAGGCTGCAATGACCATAGGGGTCCATATCTCTTTTGAATTAGTGTTTTGGGTTCCTTGGGCTAAATACCCAGAAGTGGAATTGCTGGGTAATAAAGTAGTTCTATTTTTAATATTTTCAAGAACCTCCATACTGCTTTCCATAATGGCTGCACCAGTCTGCATTCCCACCAGCAGTGTACCAGTGTTCCCCTTTCTCCACATTCTTGCCAGCACATGTCATTTGTTGATTTGTTGATGGAGCCATTCTGGCAAGTGTGAGGTGATACCTCATTGTGGTTTTAATTTACATCTCTCTGATGATTAGCGATGTTGAGCATCTTTTTGTATGTCTACTAGTCATCTATATGTCCTCTTTGGAGAAGTGTCTGTTCAGGTTCCTTGCCCATTTTTTAATTGGATTATTTTTTTTTTTTGGTGTTAAGTTGTATGAGTTCTTTATAAATTTTGGATATTGACCCCTTATCAGATGTATCATTGGTGAATATCTTCTCCATGTGTTCCTCTTTTAAGACTAACGAAAAGACCTCAGGAGTCTTTCTCTCAAACCTTACTGGCCAGAATTGCATCTCATTCTTATTCCTAAATTAGTATGGCTCAAAATGTAGTAGGGCTCTCAAGTTTATGGCCCTCATTACCAGAGAGCAGTTACCAAAGATGAAAGGGAAAATGGCTATTAGGTAGACAACCTATATGTCTGCAATACCATATGTACAGCTAGAAATGAAAAATTTGTTTAACCCTTAATGCACCTGAAAAGAGCTCTGTAGTTATCCATTATATCTAAAGCCACTATTATTTCCCCACACACTACTGCAGCAAGTTCCTTGTACTCCCTGCCTAAAATATTGTTGCCGCCAGCCAGTGGCTCAGTGGATGAACACTGACCTATGATCCAGGAGATGGCAGTTCGATTCCTGGCCAGGGCACATTCCCGGGTTGCAGGCTTGATCCCCAGTAAGGGGCGTGCAGGAGGCAGCCGATCAATGACTCTCTCATCATTGATGTTTCTCTCTCTCTCTCCCTCTCCCTTCCTCTCTCTGAAATCAACAAAGATATATTTAAAATAAATAAATAGAGAGGAAAACAAGATGGTGGTGTAGGTCACAGCTGCACCCGCCGCCTCCCGCAACCACATCAAAATTACAACTAAAATACAGAACCACCATCACTCAGAGCCTCCTGAGATCTGGCTGAACAGAAGCCCCACAACCAGGGACCTGAAGGAGCATCGAGACTGGGAGGAGGGGCGGAGACGCGGGCGAATTGGGGCTAAATCTCGGAGACGCGGCCATGGGCCCACACCCTGTGCCTGGTTGAAACTCGGGAGGAAATCTTGGCGGTGGGGGTTTCCTGGAGGAGGGAGGGGTCCCAGCCCCACAGCAGGCCCCCAGCCCAGGGCTCCAGGGCCGGGAAGAGACATCCCCATAACTCAGGGCTGTGAAACCAGCGGGGACTGTCCCTGAGGGTCGCGGAGGCTGCGGGAGCCCCAGCAGCTCCTCTAAAGGGCCCGGCACGGACTCACTCGGACGCTCCCTCTGAGCCCAGCGCCGGGCAGCAGCCTGAAAGGACCTGGGACACTCGGGGGGAACTAACCTGCCTGAGATCCGGGCGAGAGGTGGAGGGCGGCTTCCTCCCAGGCAGAAGGGCTGGCAGAGGCCATGGCTCCTTCGGCGAGTCCTCCCCGCACACAGCGGGCAGGCAGGCGCCATGTTTGAGTCGCCAGCACCTGACTCTCACCTTTGGCCCCGCCCCGTGATTCCCGAGGCCCTGCCCCTCCCCACCTGCAGCTCATCCGGGCCATTTCCAGGGGCTTTTCTGTGCAAGTGGCCTCTCGAGCCTCAGGCTTAGGACTTTCCTAAAATCTCTCAAACAGGCAGCAGCAGGCCCCATACGGCTTGATAAGTGGCCCCAGGCCTGGCACTAGCGGCAGCTGCATTGGCTCATAGCTCGGCCTCTCCTGGGCACCTCCAAGTCCAGGACAAGTAGCAGCCAACTACGGTTTGCTGTGTAGCTCATGCTGGGTGGCCCTGGGCAAGGCCCTGGCACAGGCTGACTTTGCACCTCCCAGGAGGCCCCAGAGACAGTGCACCTGATGGTCAGACTCGACCACGCTGGATTACAGCCCTACCACAGCCACGAGTGACACACTCGAGGGGTGCACTTGGTGAACAGCAAAGCTCCACTGAAGTAAATCCTGCTCCATAGGGGTGTCTCCAGCACAGCAGCTCTCTGGCTGTAGTTGCAGCTGGTCCTCACAGCTGATTGGCCTGGGGGTCAGTTCCTCCCAGGGATGCCAACAGCAACCAAGGCTCAACTACAACACGACAATGCACACAGCCCACACAGGGGAGCACCTAGAAGGCCCAGCTCAGGTGACTGGGGAGGCTGAGCCACTGGACCCTACAGGACACTTACTACACAAAGCCACTCTATAAGGATGCTCAAGGATATTAGTAAGAATATGACAAAAATAACTGAGAAAATTGATGACATAATAAAGTACCAATTTGAAATGAAGGCTACAGGAATTGAAATGAAGAATAATTTACAGGTGCCTGGCCAGGTGTGGATCTAGGCGATCAGGGTTCGATTCCCCGTCAGGGCACATGCCCGGGTTGTGGGCTCAATCAATGACTCTCTCATCATTGATGTTTCTATCTCTCTCTCTCCCTCTCCTTTCCTCTCTCTGAAATCAATAAAGATATATTTTTAAAAAAAAGAAGAAGAAGAATTTATAGGGAATCAACAGTAGAGGACGCTGAGAATCAAATCACCAATTTGGAACATGAAGAAACAAAAAACACCCAACCAGAAGAGCAAAAAGAAAAAAGAATCCAGAAATATGAAGATAGCATCAGGAGCCTCTGGGACAACTTCAAGAGGCCCAACATTCGTATTATTGGGGTTTCAGAAGGATAGGAAAGAGCAAGAAATTGAAAACCTATTTGCAAAAATAATTACAGAAAGCTTACCCTACTTGGGGAAAGAAATAGACTTACAAGTCCAGGAAGCACAGAGGGTCCCAAACAAGAGGAACCCAAAGAGGCTCACAACAAGACACATCATAATTAAAATGCCAAAGGTTAGCCCGGCCGGGCATGGCTCAGCAGTTGAGCATCGATCTGGGATCCAGGCAATCGGGGTTCGATTCCCGGTCAGGGCACATGCCCGGGAATTGTGGGCTCGATCAATGACTCTCTCATCATTGATGTTTCCATCTCTCTCTCTCTCTCCCTCTCCTTTCCTCTCTCTGAAATCAATAAAGATATATTTTTTAAAAATAAAAAAATAAAATGCCAAAGGTTAAAGACAAAGAGAGAATGTTAAAAGCAGCAAGAGAAAAGCAGTTAGTTACCTACAAGGGAGCACTCATATGACTGTCAGCTGATTTCTCAACAGAAACTTTGCAGGCCAGAAGGGAGTGGCAAGAAATATTCAGAGTGATGAAAAACATGAAACTACAACCAAGATTGCTCTACCCAGCAAAGCTTTCATTTAGAATTGAAGGTCAGATAAAGAGCTCAGACAAGGAAAAGCTAAAGGAGTTCATCACCACCAAACCAGCACTACAGGAAATGTTGAAGGGTCTTCTTTAACAAGAAGCTAATGGACAAAAGAATCCGATGCACTAAATAGGTCCAGAGACATTGACACATGTAACAGACGATCATATTTCAGAGGGAAGAGGGAAGGGGGGTGGAGGGTGGGAAGAGATTAACCAAAGAAGTTATATGCATATATGCATAACCCATGGACACAGACAATGATGGGGTGAAGGCCTGGGGAGGGGATGGGAGCGAGGTGGAGGGGGTCAATTGAGGGGGGAAAAAATGGGACACCTGTAATACTTTCAACAATAAAGATAAATTTTAAAAAATAAATAAATAAATAAGTAAATAGATAAAATATTGTTGCCTTCTAATCCTTTCTCAACAATGAAGCACAGTGATCTTTTTTCTGTTCTCAATCCCAGCATCATTAACCTCCTAAAATTATTCACTAATTTCTCATCAACATTGTATGAAATTCAGGCTCCTTTCTTGACGTAACCCTTCAGCCTATTTTTCTACCATTCCCTGCAAACTGTTTATGGTTCTCTGAACTCTATGCTATTTCTTCCTTTGCTTATTAGGTCCCTTCAGCCTGGCATCCCCTTGCTTTCCATCCCCAAGCCTACCCATTTCAACTAGGAAATGGCTTTTCAGCCAGGATATCAAATCTTTCTCCTGGAAAGCTTCTCCACAATTCTTCATCGTAGTAGTGATAGGCAAAAGAGCTTCAACTAATAGAATTGTAGGAGTGAGGTAGAAAAGCAATGAAGAGCTATTGAAAAACAAATAAAAACTTCAAACCCGAGGCATGGTTATATGCAGGGAGTTTTTGAATGTCAATTGTTTGTATCTCAGTGGCAGCCTTTACATATCATGTTTTTTTCTCTGATGCTATGATGCTTCGGAAATGAAAGACCTGTTAGGCAAATAATAACAAATAGCTTCCCGAACTACTGATTATTCATGAAATGTTTCCATTTATCTCTGAATCATAACATAGCTAACTATTGAGAAATGGAGTTAGTGTTGAGCCCGAGGAGGTATTCTTGTTTTCTTCTATCAAGACACATATTATCAAACGTTTCCTTCTCAGCTTCAGTGCTTATGCACTCACATTTTTCTCTCCTTTAATATGTCACGAAGCTTTATGTTAAATGCTTTTTTTTTTCTCTCTTTATAAAATGAAGAAAACAGGAAATTTATAAGCTATTTGGTGAGAAAAAGGAATATCAATGTAATAATCATTTAAAATTATATTGGCACGAATCTGCAGCATTGTTTCTCTCTCGTACTCTGATGAAGCTAATGGAAAACAAAACTAGCAAATTCAAATATTTGCATAAATTGAACCCTTGAAAATAACCATTGATGCAGTCTAAACATTCCATCTAAAGTCTGAGGGGGTATGTTTCTCTACAACAGTTATTTAAGTATTATATGTGAACGTTCCCCACATAACAGCATGTACATCCATAATTAGTACACTTTCCCTTACTTCATACCTCCAACCTTGAGTCAATATTAAACAGTAAGAAAAGACATACAGTATACATGGAACCTGTTGTTGGAATTTAAGAATGCTTTGGAGCCAACTATTTAAGTGAACTATTTGTTTTCCTCACCTATTAAGGGCATACAGGATAAAAGAGAGAAAAAACAAAAAGCCTTAAGGATCTACAGTGTCGATTCTGCACCAAACACCAAACTCCTAGGACCGTAAGAGGATTTAATATTCTGAAAAGTGTTCCCCCGGCTTGTCAGTAGTTTAATCTTCACACGTGATGGTAGATAAGCTCCTGAACTTGTCTTCTCATGACTCAGAAGTCTGGTAGCTTAACTGGGATGGAACCACCACCAGATGCCGCACAAAGCAGTCAGAAGTCCAAACCAGAAACCTGGATGAATTATTGGAGTCCGAACTCGGGACAGCTCCGGAGTGAAGCTCCTGGAGGCTGTCATGGGGGTGGGGGCAGTGCTCCTACTTTCCTGCTGACTTTTCCCCTGGGAGTCCCACCAGGCTCCCGTAAGGTCGGAGGATGGGGAGAACCCAGAGAAAGACCCCCCTCTCCACCACACTGCCTCTAGATTACTCTCAGAATCCTCAAATAAGCACAATACTTTAAAGACTTTACACCTGGTGATTCTGTTTGTATATCCTTTTATGAGGGGCATTGCGGAATTCAAGCCCCAAATCCTCACTCCATTTATTCTATTCAAATAAATGTGAATATTTTACTTGAAGAGTGGGACAGCAGAGTAAGAATTTCTAAGTAATCGGTTTAGTTCTCCCCCTTTAAAATGTAGATATTCACTAATCCTGTATTTTTGGTCCCTACAATGTGCTAGGAACTATGAGAATCAAGAATCCCTGAGACAAGCCCTGAAAAGGAACATCTAGGAACATTCGCAAAAGAAGTGCCATCACTTAACTGTGTGTAACCTTTCACAAATCACCCGGTCTCTAAGTCAGGGTTTCCGTTAGATGCAGGGACTGAGTTAGATGATTTCTCCATCCCTGTGCTAGATTGCCAAAACAGTCACCCTTATCCACCCCTTCCTGCACGTGTGCCTCTCGGCGAGGTGACTCTACAGCTCCTTGAATCAGGTGGAGGAGATTATGTCCTTGCCCCTTAAATCGGAGCTATCCTCATGACTTGCTTTGGCAAAGAACACTAGAAATTTATTTTCTATATAGAGAGTTTCAAAAAAGAGAGGGAATTTGTCCTTTTGAACTCTTCCAAACACCACCAGACCTATTACTTAAGCAAAGCTGTACAAGTAAAAGCTACTTCAGTAAGAGAACAGTGCTTGACAGAATCTTAGCAGAGTGTGTGTGGAGGGGCGAGGAGGGGCGGTCAGGACGGAATATTCATAGGGTTTTGGACTCTGAGTGCAAGTGGTTCAAGATGGGTCTTTCAAGGCAAGGAGCTGAGTGGGATCAGGCAAAGGTGTGATATAATTGTTTAGAATTTGGTGGAGCAAGAGAAGAGAGAATCTTGAAGCGACTTGCTGCCATTTGTCACAAGTGTAAATTATTGTAGGTACCTACACAGGCTAATTGCAGAAGTGAACAGTCAACTGTCTCTGATAAGCTGATCTGTGGGAATTTTGTAAATAAGTGAAGTTATTTATTGTTTACACCAGTATCCATTCCAGACAAAATTTCTTTGATCAAACAGCAAATTCAAGTCGACACAGGTGGTCTGTGGTCTTATCTAATCGTATTGTCACAGATATTCTCAGCTCTTAGTCCATTTCAATTTTATGGACATAAAATTATTGATAATATTTTCTTATCTTTTGTATTTATAATATAACTATAGTTATGTTTTCTTTCTCATTCATTTATTGCTTATGTGTGCTTTCCTTTTACCTTGAAAATTTTCCCAAAAGCTTTTTTAAGATTTTTGATAGAACAAGTTTTTGAACTTATTTTTTCTCTTTATTGTTTCTTTCATAAAATTCTGCTTTTACTTTTGTTTTCTCCTTCCTACTTTCTTTGGGACTTATTCTATTGTTCCTTTTCTATATTCTGAAGTTCAACCTTTATCTTATTACCATTCATTCTTTCTTCGTTTCTAATACAAACCTTAAACCTATAAACTCACAAACAGACCACTTCTGTTGCATCTCACAAGTTTTGGTATGTAGTATTCTTATTTGTCATTTAGTTCTAAGTATTCTTTAGTTTATAATATGATTTCTTCTTTGACCTATAAGTTATTTTCATGTATTTTAAAATGTTTTCATATTGTTGGGGATTTCATTTATTTTTATTTTCGCTTTCTTCCAGCATTATTGAGATATGGTCGATATATAATCTTGTATAAGTTTAAGATGTACAACGTGTTGATTTGATATACATACACTGCAAAATGATTACCACAGTAGCATTAGTTAACAACTTCATCACCTCACGTATTTGCCTTTTTTGTGTGTGTGTAGTGAGAACATTTAATATCTACTATCTTTACAACTTTCAGTTATATAAACTGTGTTGTTAACTATAATCACTATGCTGGACATTAGATCCCCAGAACTTACTCATCTTATAATTGGAAGTTTGTACCCTTTGACCAACATCTCTTTGTTTCTGCCAACTTCTAACCCCTGGCAACCACCATTCATTCTAGTCTCTGTTTCTAAGACTTTGGCTATTTCCACATATAAGTCATATCATACAATATTTGTCTTTCTCTGGCTGCTTATTTCCCTTAGCATAATGCTTTCAATATAGATAAATAGATATAAGATATAGATATATTTTATTTATCCATTAATCTGTGATGGATGTGTAGGTTGTTCCCATATCTTAGCTATTGTGAATAATGCTGCAATGAACATGGGAGTGCAGATATCTTTTCAAGATGCTGATTTAAATTTTTTTGGATATATGCCCAGAAGTGGGCTTGCTGGATCATATGGTAGTTCTGTTCTTAAGTTTTTCAGTGTTTTTCTATAGTGGCTGCACCAATTTGCAATTCCACCAACAGTGCAACAGTGCTCTCTTTCTTCTGCACCCTCACCAACACTTGCTGTCTCCTGTCATTTTGATAATAGCCACTTTAACAGGTGTGAGGTGATATCTCACTGTGCTTTTGATTTGCATTTCCCTGATAATTCGTGATGTTGAGTATCTTTTGATCAATGATGTTGTACATCTTTTCATGTACTTGTTGGCCATCTGTATGTCTTCTTTGGAAAAATGTCTATTAAGTCCCACAGCCCAGTTTTTAATCAGATTGGGCTTTTTTCCCCCTTTAGAGTTGTATGAACTTTTTATATTTGAGTATTAACTCCTTATCAGATACAGTGTCGATAGGTTCTTGAACTTAGGCAAAACAACCTATAATGACACCAGTTGTACCATAGGCTAATTGATATAAACAAGAATTAAATTCCTGCCCTAGCCGGTTTTCTCAGTGGTTAGAGCATCAGCTCTCAGACTGAAGGGCCTCAGGTTTAATTCTAGTCAAGGGCACGTACCTCGGTTGCAGGCTCAACCCTGGCCCTGGTCAGGAGGGTGGGGGGAGTGTGGGAGGCAACCAATCGATATGTCTCTCTCACATCCATGTCTCTCTCCCTCCCCCCTTCCACTCTCTCTGACAAGCAACAGAAAAAAATATCCTTGGGTAAAGATTAAAAAAAAAGAAGAAGAATTAAATTTCTATGGCATCTCATCAACATTGTAACAAAATGACATTGAACAAACCAACATTATTTGAGGACCACCTGTTTATGATTTGCAAATATTTTCTTCCATTCTGTAGATAGGAAATTTTAATGATTGTTTCTTTTGCTGTACAGAAGCTTTTTAATTTGATGTAGTCCCACTTGTTTATTTTTGCTTTTGTTGCTTGTGCTTTTGGTGCCATATCCAAAAATTCCTTGCCAAGACCAATATAAAGGAGATTTTCCCCTATGTGTTTTTCTGGGGGTTTTATAAGGTCTTAAATCTTTAATCCATTTTGAGTTAATTTCTGTGAGTGATATAAGAGAGGGGTTTACTTTAATTCTTCTTCATATAATTATCCAGTTTTCCCAACACCATTTATTAAGTAGACCATCCTTTCCTCATTGAGTATTCTTGGCTCCCTTATCAAATACTAGTTGACTGTATACATGTGGGCTTACTTCTGGGCTCTCATATAATCTACCAAGATTAAATCATAAAGAAATAGAAAGTCTGAACAGACCTATAACAAGTATGGGGTTGAATCAGAAGACTGAATCCAAAGCCTCCCAACAAAGAAAAGCCAAGAACCACATGGCTTCACTTGTGAATTATATCAATATTTAAAAAAGAATTAATGGCCCAGCCGGGCGTGGCTCGTGAGCGTCAACCTGGGATCCAGAGGATCAGGGTTCGGTTCCCGGTCAGGGCACATGCCCGGGTTGAGGGCTCGATCAATGACTCTCTCATCATTGATGTTTCTATCTCTCTCTCTCCCTCTCCTTTCCTTTCGCTGAAATCAATAAAGATATATTTAAAAAAAAAAAAAAAAAAAAGAATCACCAGCTTATAGAAGGCTTAAAAAAAATTTTAAAAAAAGAAAAAAAGAATTAATGTCAAGCTATCTCAAACAATTCCAAAAAATAGAAGAAGAGGGAGTATTTCCAAAGTCATTTTATGAAACTATCATTACCCTGATACCAAAGCCAGACAAAGATACAAGAAAAGAAAACTACAGGCCTATATTCCTGAT
Organism: Miniopterus natalensis; assembly: GCF_054644295.1. NCBI lineage: Eukaryota > Metazoa > Chordata > Mammalia > Chiroptera > Miniopteridae > Miniopterus > Miniopterus natalensis. Next base: position 126,217,026 of record NC_142082.1, read on the forward strand.
GAATATATATACAGAAATCCTCAACAAATACTTTCCAACAGAACCCAACAGCACACTAAAAGGATCATACACCATGAAAAAGTGGGGTTTATCTCTTGGGTGCAAGGATGGTTTAGCATATAAAAATCAATAACAGAATAAAGGATAAAAATCACATGATTATGTCAATAGATGCAGAAAAAGCACTTAACACAATGTAATACCCTTTTGTAATAAAAACCCTCAACAAACTAAGAATAGAAGGAAATTATCCTAACATAATAAAAGCCATTATATGAAAAGCCTACAGCTAACATCATACTCAATGGTAAAAAACTGAAAAATTAAAAATTGAACTACCAAGTGATCCAAAAATCCCACTCTTGGTATTTATCCAAAGAATTTCCATCAGGATCTTGAATAGATATTAGCATTCCTATGTTCATTACAGCACTATTCACAATAGCCAAGACATGAAAAACAACTTAAATGTCCATTGATAGTTCAATTGATAAAGAAAATGTAGCACATATGTATATACACACACACTACCATTCAGCCTTAAAAAAAGAAAGAAATTTGAAATATGTGACAAGGTGGATGGGCCTTGAGAACAGTATAAGTGAAATAACCCAGTCACAGAAAAATACTGCATTATTCTACTTATATGAAGTATCTAAAGTAGTCAAATGCAGCCCTGGCTGGTGTGGCTCAGTTGGCTGAGCATTGTGCATTGCACCAGAGTGTTGCCCGTTTGACCCTGGGCAGGTCACGTGCGCAGGTTGCAGGTACTCACGCGAGGGGCAGTTGATCGATGTTTCTCTCTCCCTCTCTCTTCCTCTCTCTCAAAAAAAAAAAATAAATAAAAACATATTTTAAAGTAGTCAAATTCATAGAATCAAAGAGTAAAACAGTGGTTGCCATGAGTTGGACGGGAGGTAAATGGGGAGTCACTAGTAATGAATGGACATAAAGTTTCAGTTAAACAACATGAATAAGCTCTAGACAGTTGCCTATAAAACACTGTACTTATAGTCAACAACAATGTATACTTAAAAATTTGTCCAGAGGGTAGATCTCAGGTTAAGTATTCTTACAAAGATTTAATTTTTTAAAAAAAGTAAAATACAGGCTGTGCATACTCTGCAACTCAAAATCCCACTTTTAAGCTATTCCCTAGTGAATCTTCCACATGTATGAAGTGTCATGTACAAAAATATTCACTACAGCATTATTTGTAATAGTAAAAACTTATAAACAACCTGAATGATCACCAGGGAGAGAATGCCCAATAAACTGTGGAATACTACATGGCAATTTGAATGAATAAAGTAAAGCAATCTATATTAGTATGGCTAGATTTCAAAAATTATGTTAATTTAAAAATATTTTTGTAATGTTTTGTTTTAAAATGTTTTTTCAAATTCCATGGCTCATTTATTTTTATGCACTGCTAGAAAATTAAAGTCTTTTTGTGTCTTTTTCATCCTTAAATGAATCCTCTTTACTGTCGTACTATTTCCTTCTCTTTTCATTTGTTAAGAAATAACTTTCTTGCTGTTATAAGAGGAAGAACAATACTTGTTTCCTGGCTTGTTACAAGATTGTATTTCCATTCACAAATTCGTCATGGTATATTAAAACACAAATGAGGTAGCTATAATCAATGACAGTGGAACTCTAAAATACAATTATAGTGCTTTACAATTGGACTGGAAATGACAGATTGTAATTTGGATTACAGCGTACTACAATTAATGCTAAATTGCCAACAGCGAATACATTTAACCCCCCTTCACACTTATAATCAGTCAAGCATGAGATAAAGCATATCAGGGAACACAAATCATTACAGAATAAAAAGTGCAGGCATTTGTGGAAGAAATAATGCAATATCCATTTCTGTTAAAGTCAACTTTCATTTTAATGCTTTTGTTTTAGAATTTAAAAAGCAATTCTTGTGGTGAACCATTTCATTAAATTTAGTCACAAAACCCCGTTAATTTGAAGGGGGAAACTTTCAATATATCTTTATGAAAATAGCTTAGTCTTTACAAACAATTGGTTTAAAACATGCGCTTCTTTACTGGAGAGTTTTTCTTTTATTGAAATGTATTTTTACAAAAAATAGGCAGCTATGACTAAAATTACGTAACCTTTGATTAACCATTTCTATCTGCTAAGTCAAACGTGGTTAAGTTGTTAGCATGCCTCAGGTAGTGCCAGTAGCATATATTTATCCTCAATCTATATTGAATCCCAGAATATTGGAAATTTCCCTTAGGAAAAATAATAATAATACACCACGGAATTCATATACTCTCTTTCCAAGATATTAAATTTCACTTTATGAATTTGAAATTGCATTCCAACAACAAATTTTTCTCCTTATTGGATTGTGCCTATTATAAAGGTTATCATTCTACATGCAATTATCAAGAATTGCTCAATATGCAAGCTTGAAACAAGGATTAAGTTAACCTCTTTGTGGTGAAAATGAACAACAGGGTACCATTTAATAAGAAGAATTAATCTACACTAGTACCACAATCTCCTAATAGAATTCATGCTCCTTTTTCTAATTCACTCTCCGAAAGTAATTTAAGGGTTGAAAGAACCGGTTGATAATTAACCTTTAGAAGTTTCAAGGAAGAAGGATTTTTTTAGTTGCTATTAGTGCCCCATAAAGTAACAATTAAGCACTTGGTCTGCTCTCTTGTCCCCTCAAGTGTCTGGATCCAATTACTAGTCATGGTTAAAAACAAACAAACAAACAAACAAACAAAAACACACACACCCCCAACACACACACAAAATAACGCAGTAACAGGGACAGTCTATGACCCAGCATTACTAAAGAGGGCTGGCTGTAAGCAACCGCTGGAGATATTTTGTATCTCTCAACTGACTCTTGTCTTCCCTTGTAGCCTGCCCCATTTCTCAAGGATTGCCTAGTCCAGTGGTTCAGAATCATCTGAAAAAATTTTAAAAATATGTTTATGCTCAGTCCTTGACCTGACCAATATTACTAGGAGTGGGGTCCAGGTATCAGCATAGAAACTCCCCAAGTGACTCAAATGTGCACTCAAGATTGATAACTTTGTTCTTTCCTCTGTACTTTTTTCTTTCTGTCTTTGGTTTAAACTTACTTGATGAGCAGCAGAACTATTTTCAAAAAATCCTAATAAATAATACAAATTAAAGGGATAAACAGTGTGATGGTTGATTTTATGTGTCAACTTGAGTAGGGACAAGATGCCCAAATAAAACATCATTTCTGGAAGATGGCAGCGTAGATAAACATGTCATTCACATCCTCCCACAACCACATCAAAATTACAACTAAAACGCAGAACAACCATCATTCAGAGCTGCCTGAAACCTGGCTGAATGGAAGTCCTACAACTAGAGAATTAAAGAAAAAGCCACATTGAGACTGGTAGGAGGGGCAGACGCAGGAAACAGGCGTGTCCAACACCAACATGTGGCATTTTTTTTTAATTGGGAGGGATGTCCCTGCTGCAGAGGTTGACCTGAGGAGCAAGGGTCCCAGCCTCACAGCACACCCCTCAGTCCAGGGTTCCAGTGCTGGAAAGAAAAGTCCCTGCAACTTAAGGCTGTGAAAACCAGCAGAGATTGTGGCTGAGTGACACGGAGGCTGCTGGAGTCCCAGGCAGTTCCTCTTAAAAGGCCGGTGCACAGACTTACTCTCACTCCCTCCCTCTGAGCTCCAGCTCTGGGGCAGCAGCTTGAAAGGATCCAGGGACATATAGGGAGAAACTAAATTGTTTGGCATCAGGGCAAGAACTGGGAGGCAACTTCCTTCCAGACAGAAGTGCTGGCAAAGGTCATTGTTCCTTCACTGGAATCTCCCTGCCACAGTGCTGACAGGCAGTCACCTTATCTGAGTTTCCATCAATCAGCCTGGCTCACTCTGTTCACTGGGCCTGATCACTCCCTGACACCCCACCCCAACCAATTTGCTGCTCCACCCAAGCTGTTTGCAGTGTTCTTTCCATATGAATGGCCTGTCCTGGCTCAGGCTTTAAACTTTTCTAAAATCTCTCAAACAACCACCAGAGCTGGCCTCAGCATGCGCCCCACACCTCTCAATAAGAAGCCCCAGACCCAGCACTAGCAGCAGCCAGCCTTGGCTCACAGCTTGGTCTCTCCTGGTACCTCCAGGCCTAACACAAGTAGCAGCCATCTGCAGATTGCTCTGTAGCTCATGCTGGGTGGCCCCAGGCAGGACTCAAGGAAGTAGCTGACTTTGTATCTCCCTGGAGGCCCCAGAGCCAGTGCATCTGGTGGTCAGATTCAAACCATGCCAGATTACAACCCTACCACATCCATGAATGACACACTCAAGGGGCAGACTCAGAGAGCACCAAAGCCCCACTGAAGCAAGCCCTGTTCCATAGGCGTGTCTCCTGCACAGCAGCTCTTCTGCTGTAGTCAGAGCTGGTCCACAGAGCTGATTGGCCTGGGGGTCGTTCCCCCTCAGTGATGTGAACAGCAACCAAGGCTCAACTACAACAGGACAGTGCACACAGCCCACACAGGGGAAAGGGAAGGGAAGGGGAAGGGGAAGTGGAAGGGGAAGGGAAAGGGGAAGGAAAAGAGGAAGGAGGGTAGATTTAAAAATAATAACAATAAAATGGCAATAAATATATAGCTAGCAACAACTGAATCTAAAAATCAAAATAAATGAACAAGGAATCTAATGAACAGAAACAACTAATGAAAATAGAACCAGAGGCATGGAAACATGGAGCAGACTGACAGATCTCAGAGGGAAGGGGAGGGGAAGAGAATAACCGAAGAAGTTATATGCATATATGCATAACCCATGGTCACAGACAATAGGGTGGTGAAGGCCTGGGGCAGGGCAGGATGGGGGGGGGGGGCAACTGGAGGAAAAAAAAGCGGGACATCTGTAATACTCTCAACAATAAAGATTTTAAAAAAGGAAAGGGAAAAACCCCACATCATTTCTGGGTGTGTGTGGGGGGGTGTTTCTGAACATGATTAGCATTTGAATTAGCGGACTCAGTAAATTGCCTTCTCCAATGTGTTTGGGCATCACCCAATCTGTTGATGGCCTGAATGGAACAAAAGTGGAGAAAAGAAGAATTTATCCCTCTTTTCCTGTCCCACTGCTTGCACTTCTCATCTCATCCTTTTTTGCCCTGGGACTGGGAATTACATATTCAGCTTCCCTGGTTCCCAGGCCTTCAGACTTGAATTACACCACCGGCTTCCCTGGGTCTTCAGCTTGCAGACAGCTGATTGTGGGGCTTCTCAACCTCTATAATCACATGACCCAATTCCTCATAATAAGTCTCCAGACAAATAGATGATGATAGATATAGATAGATGATCGCTAGCTAGCTAACCTCCTGTTGGTTCTGTTTGTCTGGAGACCACTGACTGATAGTGCCTTCAGGCAACTTAAATCTCCATTGTTTACAGAATCTAGTATCAATTCATTGGAGCTCTAGGGTTCCAGAGTAGAATTTAAAAACCACTTTCTTAGGCCTTGGAATATCATCCAGAAGGATTTACCCCAAATACTGGTACCATAGTGACTCCCCACACATGCATCATACTCACAGTCACCTATGGGTCAATCTCTGAGCTAACATGGCTAATAAAGAGATACAGACAACAATTCCAGTCTTCAAAGAAGCTCTTGGTCTAATATAGAGGACAGGAAAGTAGATAATCACAATTCGGTGTTCCTTCATTCAACACAAATTGAGTTCTTATGATGTTCGGCACCATTCTACGTGCTGGGGATGCAGAGAAAATTCCTGTCCTCCCTGATTTTGTCTTCTAACCAGGGAAAGTAGATATAAACAAAGTAAAAATTATACTATGTTAGAAGGTTTAGGAAGTGTTGAAGAAGTTATTTTAATGTGGATGGGAAGTCATGGGGCACAATGGGAAAATACAGGAGACACCTTGAAAATAGTTATACTTGACCTTGGTAAAAACAATTTTGTGGAGTGATGGGGTCAGGTGGAAGATTGCAGGAGGTTGAAGAATGAAAGGAAAATAGGAAAACATAGGTAGAGGTACCAACTGGACTTTCAATAAATTTTATTATAAAACAGGAAAGAAAAAGAGGGGCTCATAACTAAGAATGGTTTTGTTTAAAGTGGGAGGTTCTTGGTCATGTTTCTAATTCTAGGAAAAGGGCCATCAGAGAGAATGCTGTTCAGTACGCTGTGGGGGAAAATGAGATCATCTAAACAAAGACCACTAGGTGAGAGATGTATTATAGAATTGTACACCTGAACCCTATGTAATTTTACTAACTCTTACCCCAATAAATTCAATTTTAAAAAATTCAAGCAAAGAAGAATGCATGAGAAAAGTCTTTATGATCATGTGCTAAGTGACAAGTTTTTAGAAACAACCAAAAAAACACACTCCAGCCCTGGCCGGTGCCTCAGTGGTTAGGGTGCTGGCCTGCTCACCGAGGGGTCTCTGGTTCATTCCCGGTCAAGGACACGTACCTCAGACGAGGGTTCGCTCCTGCCTCCAGTCAGGGTGTGTGCAGGAAGCAACCAGTTGATGTCTCTCTCTCACATCGATGTTTCTCTCTCTCCCGCCTCCCTCCTTCCCTCCCTTCTACTCTCTCTGAAAAAGCAAAAATATTCTCAGGTCACGATTAACGACAACAACAAAAAGCGTACTCCATAAAGGAAAAGACTGCTGGACTTCATTTAAAATTTCTGCTCTTTGAAAAGATAAACTGAACGAGGAGGAAATGTTTGTAAATCGTGTCTGACAAAGGACTTATTCCAATATATATTAAAAAAAACTCTCAGACTAAATAATTTTTAAAAAGACAATAAAATATGGGTAAAAGATTTTAACAGACATGTCACCAAGAAGATATACAGAGCCCTGGCTGGTGTGGCTCAGTTAGTTGGGCATCCCCTCGGGCACCAAGGTTGCTGGTTTGATTCCCGGTCAGGGCACATGCCCAGCTTGTGGGTTCGATCACCAGGGATCATGCAGGAGGCAGCCGATCCATATTCTGTTCTCACATCAGTGTTTCTCGTTCTCTCTCCCTCTCCCTCCCTCTCTCTCTAAAAATCAATTAAAAAATATTTTTTTTAAAGAAAACATACAGAAGTCAACTAAGCATATGAAAAAATGCTCAACATCTTTTGTCATTAGGGAAATACAAACTGAAACCACAATAACATACATACCTATTAGAAAGGTTATAATGAAAAAGTCTGGCCTTATCAAGTGTTGGCAAGGATGTGGAGAAGCTGAAACTTTCACACTGCTGGTGGAAATGTAAAATGGGACAGCTGCTTTGGAAAACACTTGGGCAGTTTCTTAAAAAGTTAAACATACACCTACCAAATAAAGCAGCCACTTAACTCCTAGGTAGTTAGTTATCTAAGAGAAATAAAAGCAACTATCTTCACAAAAAGACTTGTACACAAATGTTTACAGAAGCTTTATTTTTATAACCACAAATGGAAAACAACACAAATGTCCATCAAGTGAATGAATAAACAAAAAGGTAGTATATCCATACAAAGGGACATTACTGAGCAATAAAAAGGAACTATCAATAAAGGCTGTGACATGGACGAGCCTTAACATAATTATGCAGAGTGAAGGAAGCCAGGCTCGAAAGTCTGTGTGATCCCATTTACATGAAATTTTAGGAAATTCAAGCTAATCTATTGCAAAGGAAAGCAGGGGCAGGGGAAGGTATAACAGAGCAGCTTAAGGAAACTTTTGGGCCTGATGGATATGTTCATTCTCTTCATTGTGATGCTAGTTTCACAGGTCAAACTTGTCGGATTGCACACTTTAGGTATATGTACTTTATATCTATTATTCTTCAACAAAGCTAATTTAAAAATTTTAAAGCAGTATATACAGTTCTGCCTCCTGGCTTTTTAAAAAACTTGATATGCCTTGCTGATTATATCTTTTAAACACACAAAGCTCCCTCATTCTTTCTGATAGCTACCTAGGATTCTATTATACACATACATTATAATTGATTTTACAATTCTGATGTCAATTTACAAACAATGCATTTTGAAAAATCTTGTACAAACTCATTTCCGTCATATACAAGCATATTTATAGGATATATTTCTAGAATTAAAATTGTCAGGTCAAAAAGAAATACATTTACAATTCTGATTGCTATTGCCACATTGCTTAGTTTTCAATGCAGGAAACAGAACCATTCTAGACATTTTAAATAGGAAGGCACTTATAAGGAATTTGATGCTTACAAAGTCATTGGCAGGGCTAAGCAGCAGGGTGTAGGAAGCTAGGTTGAACCTTCCAGAATGAATCCTGCCATGATACAGAACTGATTCACTGGGGGAGCTTCTCCCTCTGGGTCATCACAGAGTCATGCTGGAAGACAGAGACCACCACCTCCACCACCTCTCACACCCGGGAAACTGGCAAAGACCTGACAGCCACAATCCAGGAATGTCAGCTTATGAAGCTGCTGCCACCACCACTTCTCCATATCCGAGAAGTCAGAGGATGGACACTTGACCGCATCTGCACGGAAACATGTTTCCCACAACATTCCAACATTCAAGAACCTCAAGAACATGGCCTGTGCCTCACTTCTCTTCTCAATTATGTAGAAAACATATAGTTGAGAAAATCTAATTCGTTTCCAGAACCCTAGCTGCATGAAAAAGTCTGGGAAATGTTTATTTGCAACCTCTCTGACTAGGAAGGTAAATTGACAGTTGACGAAATCCGAATACGTAGTTCACCATCCATAGTGGTGGTTTCGATATACGGCTCTACCATTAAAAGACTTGCTTCCCAATTCTTACCAATAATATCTAGAACATCACACAATGTTTTATAAAATTTTAAAAAATCTTTCTTGGCTGGGCTGGTTTGGCTCAGTTGGTTGGAGCATCGTCCCATGCACCTAAAGGTCGAGGGTTCAGTTCCTGGTCAGGGCACAAACCTAGGTTGGGGTTCAGTCCCCAGTTGAGGCATGTAAGGGAGGCAATCGATGGATGTTTCTCTCACACATTGATGTTTCTCTCCCTCTCTCTCCCTTCCTGCCTCTCTAAAATCAATTTTAAAGTCTTTCTTGATCAAATAGGTTTAAAAAGCTAGTGTCTCAGTATAGTTTTATTTTGTACTTCTCTTAATAGTGAAGTTGAACTTTTTTTTAGTTCACATCGTTAGTATCCTTTTCTGTAAAAACTCTATAGTTTTGGATCTTTTTTCTTTTGGATTGAGACTATTGAACTTTTTCTTATTGAATTATAGGAGTTCTTTATGTATTAAGCAATGCATGATATAATTTGCAAATATTTTTTCCAAATTTGTCATTTTTCTTTACTTTGTCTATGGTGGTTTTTGCCATGAAGAACTTATCTAATATAGTGATATAACTTATCATTATAATTTTATAGTGAACATTTTTTTGTTTCTGAATTTTTTATTAGATTTAGAAGAGCCTTTACCATACTAAAATCTTTTAAGATTCTCCCATGATTTCTTCAAGTACTTTAAAAATTTCAGTTTTCACACTTAAAACTGGATTTTATTTTGGTATAAGGTATGAATCCAACTTTATTTTTTCCTGCAAAAAGCTACCTAGATGTCCTAACACCTTTCTATGAGTAAACCATTATTTTCCCCACCAGATAAGATGAAATGTCATCTTTATCTTATACTAAATTCCCAGAGCTGGGTCTATTTTTGACTTTTTAATTCTAATGATCTGTCCAGCCATATGCCAGGACAAAACTGTTTTAATTATTGTAGTTCTCTCTTTTAATATTTCATAAGATTAGTCTACCATCTTTGCTTTTTCAGAGCTTTCCTGGCTAGTCTTGCTTCTCAAAGAACTTTGGAATCAGCTTTCTAGTTTGAAAAATCCTGATATTTTTATTTACAGTACATTTACAGATTAATTTACAAAGAACTGGCATGTGTGTGATGTTAAGTGTTCCTGTCCAAGAATACATGCCTTTCCATATGTTTTAGCTTTCTTTTCATAAGAAATAAAGTTTTCTTTTTGGGGTTTTTATATTGTTTATTCTTAGATATTTTCTCTCCTTTGTTCTTAATTTAGAAGGGACCTCTTCTACCATTATATCTTCTAACTGCTGTTGTTTAAATCAATGAAAGATTTTCATTTCCATGGCTAATTTTATACCCAGCAATTTTATTAGTTTTAGGATGCTTTCAGTTGACTCTCTCAAGCTTTGCATTATCTTCTACAAATGCTAATTTTATCTCCTTCTCCATTTCTAATGTCTCTAAATACTCTAATTCTCCCTCTAGATTTTTAAGGTCCTTGATGACATGAATTATAGAGTACATTTTGTATACCTTTCAAAGCATCAGTAAAAATGCTCTGCATTGAATGGTTCATGATTAACCCCTATTATGAAAGTAGAAACACAAAGTGCCTGCTAAATTCTGAATCCGCCCAATTCATTTATTCACCACTTTGTCAGGTCCCACTAATTTGCTTCTAAAGAGATTTATCAATTCTGTCCATTCATAGCAGCTAATTCTTCTCTCACAATGAAATCTTTTAGTGTCACATATATATTTTGCAACAAAGCAGGCATTTTATGTTTTTCCCTTAGATTTACATATGAGATTGCAGGATAAATTAAAAACTTTTAGTCTCAGGTTTGCTTAAATGTTCTTGGTGATATTCATACATTGTCCATAGCAGTTTTCCTAAAGCTATGTATGACTTTATTTTTAAAATACACACATTAGGTATAATGTGAAGAGACATCCCAACCAAATATGTTTACATGTGTGAAACATTAAATTCTATAAACTATACAAGAAAATCACTCTTCCTGCTTCAGAATCTTATGTTAAAATATTTCCAAACCACACCAGTTAACTACATAGGAAGAAGAAATCAATCACGTGTCCATCTTAAAAATGCTACATCAAATCAGAAGTGTCACTGATAAAGCGTATGTTTCTTATCCAGGCCCTTTACAAGCGTGGTAAAAATTCTAACTTCTAAGTTAAACTTTCATAAAGTGAAGTAAAGTTAGTAACAATTGTGTGCTAGAGTGAAATATAAAAATTCAGGAAGGTACAAACAAAATGCAGCCTTTCAAACTGCCCAGCCAAATGGATAAATATTTGCAGATTTTCCTCACAGGGCCATGAGGCCCTGTCATCCAGACTAACTGTGACACTGCTCTCGAACCTCACGATGAGGATTTCACCGCTTCGGTAACTAATTCTTCCTTGTGCCTTATATTGCACTTTATACCCCTTGGATCGTACAGTGACGGTGTAAGTACCACACTCCCAACTCTCAAAAAATGAGACATAAATTTTCAAATGTGCTAGTATTTTAGGATTATCACCAAAGAAAAACAAAGGCAGATAACTGAGCGTTAGAGGTCTAACCAATGAGTTCGTAACAACAGGATCTGAATCCTAACCAAAATACTCAAATGAAAACAGTGCAATTACTTTTTATTATTAATTAGGATAAACAGACCCATCTACAAGGCTAATCAGTGTTAAGTGACAACCGGAGATTATGAGTCAAGGTTATGTTTTTGCCTCTTTTCCTGTCCATTCACTGTTTCTCATTTGAGGTGCCCCATCAGGCACTTGCAGAGGTTCCTTTCAGCATTTGTTGGTATGTATGTTAAAATGGCATAAACATTCGAGTTAATATGTAAGTGTAATGATTTGCTTTGAATATCCCATTAAATATATTGCAAAGCAACCAGAAAGCAAAAACAAAACAGCAAAATTACCTTGAAAAACTGAAGCAGCTAAAAACGTATACATTTTTCTAAAAAATTTTTTCAAAGATTAAGAATTTTGGGACACTAACTTCTACTGTTTCCAACACTAGGGCAAAAATGGTGAACATTTCTAGCTCAAGTTCTCTAGTTTTTTTCCAAAAGGTAACAGGCAGAGCCCTAATCAGCTTCAACAAAACAGAGAGCAAAACGGTAAGGGAATTCAAGACATCAGCAATAACTGTGCATATGGAAAATCTGGAATTCAATATACAAATGCCAGGTAGCTGGGAGTGTCTCCGTAATTTACTGATGAAAGGCAAATGAGGGGGAAGGGGAGGGCTGACTCTGAAAAAGGTATGTTGCCCTTGGTAAGTAAAGGTCATAGAACCTAGCTCAACCTTCCCTAATGACATTAAAACTGACTTGAAAATAATGCCAGCATAAGACGTTATTAGGCTAAGGATATGCCCAAACTTCATTATAATTAAATACAAGCTTTTTTTCCTTTTTAAAAAACCAGTGCTTGGCTTAGAGCTGCTGTTTGTTTTTTTTTCTTTAGTACCACTACAAATACTGTGATCCTTTGACAATATATTTTCTAAAGGCTACTTTTGGATTCTTGGCTCTTAATATTCTGAATCACAAATCAGTTTTTGTTTCTTTAATTATACCCACCCATATTCCCAGGACTATCAATAAAAAAGGACAAATAGAAGTCACGTATCAGACTGAATAAAGCTCTCAACCAATACCACACCCTTAAGCTTTAGCTCTTAGTTCTGCATTTAAGGAACACCTCCCTCCCCAGTTTTTATGAATCACATCCCTGTCAAAAAGTCCAGATCATTTGCTTTCATGAGAATTGCTTTTATGGTACATGGTGATAACATTGCAAATAATTCATCATGTTAATAACTTTTTAGAATTTTGATCAGGCCCGGCCGGGCGTGGCTCAGCAGCTGAGCATCGAGCGACCTAGGATCCAGGCGATCGGGGTTCGATTTTCCGTCAGGGCACACGCCCGGGTTGCGGGCTGCAGCCGATCAATGACTCTCTCATCATTGACATCTCTCTCTCTCCCTCTCCTTTCCTCTCTCTGAAATCAATAAAGATATGTTAAAAAAAAAAAAAAAAAAAAAAGATCCATTTAAGACTTTGCCCAAAAAAACAAATAAAAGGAAAACATTAAAAAAAAAAAAAAAAGAATTTTGATCAGGAGAGGCAGCAGCACTCCGACTACAGCTCTGGCAAAGCAGTGAAGCAAGTGCTGAGAAATCAGGACAATCAAGTGTCAGTCTCAAGGCAGCATATCAAAGACAAGTACTCAGTAAACTAAATGCCATATCTGACTGTTTTCATTAAAGTTCAAAATTATGTACTTCATAAATGATTTTCCTGTGCCACTACTGTTGACCTTAAAACCTTTGAAAGGGAGGAACTACTTATGCCACTTCTTCAGTGAAAGAACGTTCTGAGGTTTAAAAACATCAATACGGGGTTCATGGGGGGTGGGGAAGCTTATACTGTATATAGCTTTTGGACAAAAGTAGTAACTATATCACCCTGGAAACAGCCAAAAACTTTCAGTGTCTTGCTGTCTAGCTTTTCCCTTACAGGCTTTTACGTTTTGAAGAACTGTCACTAGATTATTGAAATTATTCACCATTTACAAATTAGTGCAGATGAATTTATGCAGATAAACAGAAGTTACTTCTTGAAAACTGGCTCATGGAATAGCTTAGAAACCGATGATTTCACTCATTTTCTCTCCAAAAGGGTCAAGTAGGGATCTAGATGTTACCTTTGATATATACTATAATTAAAAATATAAGCTTAAAACTTACTGGAAAGATTAGCAGAAAATTCAGATATTCGTTAAGCTGTCTTTCTGACCTGCCTTCAATTTTAGGTAGGAAAAGACCCATACTCCCAAATTGGAAAGTGTACTTAGAAATTCACAAATTACACTGTTATACTCTCCAAACAGGCCTACTATGACTCATTAATGGTTTCCTGGGTTACTGTCTAGTGACAAGGCAAAGAAAACATCTGTCAAAGGCAAAATAAACAATACAATTGCTTTTTAAAATGCACTTTTTCTAGGTTAAAATAAAAAAAGAGCAGCTGTCTAAATAAGCACGAGGCATCTGTTTCTTCACTAACCACAAATTTGGAAAAGCAATTTGGGCTTGCGATCACTTAAATTGCCTTTTCCCCTTGAAGCTAGAAAACAAGTTATTCTATTTTAATCTGGCTTGAAAATTATTTGCAAGACTCAAAATTATTCTATCCAGCTTTACCTCAACTTCCACTACCAATTTCAACCACTGTCATTCTAATTACGCCCCCAAATTTCACTGGTACATATCTGATCAATACAGAATGTGACCATGCCTGATTAGTTGACCTCATATCCACAGATAAACTACTTACATCATGGAGTATGGGCAATGGTTCCCTAATTTTAAGCTTTAACTATAAAGGGCACACAGCAGGCATTCAATAAATGAATGAAATTGGTAGAACAGTCACAATAAGCAGAATGTTTTAAATTTTTTGAAAGACCCTCTGGAAATTATTAACAAAGTCATGGCAAGTTGTGCTGCAATTGCTCTCTGAATTGCTTTCATTAAAAGTCAGATATGAACAAATTTGTTGTGCTGGGGTACACGTTTAACTGTCATGGCGCTAACAAGCTAAGCTACTGACTGCCAGAGAAGTACCTAAAGTAATTGCTGGGTGCACTGCAATGCTCCCTAAGTAGGACAAGAGGCCGAGAGAGTAAGCCCAACCCAAAATTACCTGGGTATTAAGGAGCTTGGACTTGCACACCCCTCTTTCTCAGCCCTATTGCCACAGGGGATAGAAACCGATAACCTGACTTTCCCAGAATGCTATAGTTACTTTTTTAAGCTTAATTTATCATAAACATAAAACATCTTAAGAGTCAATTTCTAGTTTACGAACTCACCACTGATTTAACTTTCTTTAAGGTGGGATTCTGGATTGTTCTCAATAAATTGGTCAGTTGATTGAGGATGGAATTTGACATAGGGTAAAAAAGTTGCTTTCAGAGAACTGAAATGTAAAGAGGTCAAATATAAATAAAAATGTTTATATATAATAGAGGTACAAACACACCCTAAATTGTTAGCAATGATTACCTCTAGAGGTATGCAGGATGGTGGGGAAAGCGAGATCTGAAAAGGAACTTCCATTTTTTACTCTATAGTAAAGGCACAAACGGAAGTTTAAACTTGGAAGCATGCAGTATTGTGTGACATCACTACTCAAAGTTGTATATAGATTTGTTTTAGTTTATGCTGTACTTTCCCCCTACCAACTATACCTTCCCTCTTTTTCCTTCTTCCCTCAAAAACCTATTCTAATCTGCTAAAATTAACTCCTTGAATTTTATATATTAATCAGTCAACAGTAGTCCAAAACAATGTACTTCAAATTAATTGTAAGCAGATGCCTTTCTAGATTCCTGATCCACACACGTAACACAGACTCTAATTCTAAGCAAGCACTGGTTTGCATTAGAATTTTATTATTCTAATGAAATCCACCAAACTGACCAGATATCTTTTCGGAGGTTTCATGGTCAGAGGTTATTAAAAAAGGCAAAACATGCCCAAAGAGATATGGGAGAAAATAAAATGAAAGTCTGTTATACTGACATAAAAGCTCCTAGGCATGTTGGTAAGAGAAAAAGCAAGTTGCAAAACGTATGCATAGTAAGAACAATTTATGTAAAAATTTAAATCCCACAAAACTATGTATTTCTATAGGTATATATGTATATAAACACATAGCAAAAAGGTAATTGAAAAGTG
Organism: Miniopterus natalensis; assembly: GCF_054644295.1. Lineage (NCBI taxonomy): Eukaryota > Metazoa > Chordata > Mammalia > Chiroptera > Miniopteridae > Miniopterus > Miniopterus natalensis. The sequence goes on from NC_142082.1 coordinate 126,232,624, forward strand.
TATATTAGAGAGCAAGAGTGACCATGGGGGGGGGGGTTCCCAAGGGGCACATTCACAATATCTATATTCTTTTTCCTAGAATATACTTAAATACAAAATGAAGAGCTTTCCTAGAACTTTACGTTTCTAGGAAGTACTACATACAATGGTTTCCTTAAAGTAGCTTGTTACTGAGGATACAGTTTAGCAAGTTCCACTGTTGTCTATTTTTCAACATTATCATACTTTATCCCTGCTATCCCCAAGCTTTCTCTTATTGCTGTGCACAAGCTCAAATGTTAGGAAATCATATTAGCTTTTTCTTGAGCATTTGATAATGAAGAAGTGATACAGCTGCCAGGAAGTATCAAAATCAAGGTAAGAACTGATACAGTGGAAATAAAGGTCATTTAAGTAGGCAAGCCCATCTTTTGGTCTTAATGTGATGCATTTGGAAGTATGTGCAGGCTTCTGAAGAAGGCAAGATGCTTTCTTGCCGGGTGTACCATGTAACATTAACTTGCGATGCTCATTTGTCTGCTGCAGAGAAAATGTTGCAGTAGAAAGGTTAATATTCAAAAGCACACTCAGTTTCTCAGAAAAGAAAGAATACAGGGTGTTCCCCAAAAGATGTATAAACACTTTAACAGCTGATAACTCAATTTTCATTCCTTTTCACGTTTAACTGATTTGAAATAATAGGTGACACCAGACTACGCTTTGAACAAAGAAAATTTATCCTGAAGTGCCACTAGACTTATTTTTATGGGGATACATAAAAGATAAAGTTTACTGTACAAAACCAATGACAGTTGACGAATTGAGGGCGCACAAATACCGAACAAAATTATTCTTGATGTTTGTGATTCCATTGCTTCACATTATCAGCAGGGCCTGGACCAGAACGGTCATCAATTTGAAAAAAGGCATTGACAAAAAAATTATTCATTTCTGTAGATTCTTTTAAATTTTGAAAATGAACTGTATGTTAATAAACACTGACTTTATAATCATTCAAAGTGCATATAAATGTTTTTGGGACACCCTGTATATAAATTCCAGCTAGTACAAGTAGTGCTAAAGGTCTACCACGATATTAAGGTGATACTTGTTTAGAAGTGAAGCATTTTTGTTTGATATTGGAAACTCTTAGGAGTATTTATAATTTTTTTTCATGTGAAGCATTTTTGTTTGATATTGGAAACTCTTAGTATTTATAGTTTTTTTTCATGACATATGGTTAATACTAGAATATTTACATTTAAGAACATTTGCCCAATTGTGATTAATTTGTGATCTTGAAAAGGGAAAACCCATCAAAGTCAGACATATGTAGCATGAATTTTGGCCCACATCACCAAATACATTACTGTTTTAGTTGATTAAAAATTACAGAACATACTAGAATTCATGCCTATTATAAAATTAAGTAAATGTATATGTTCAATGAATACCAGCTTTTAATTATTAAAATCTAAGTAATGCATTTTGTAATTTAGAAAATACTACTTAAGGATCTATTCAATCTCTGTATCTTTAGACATTATTGTAAGGCTATTGCTGGTCACTACTATCTACACTCTCTTGTGGAAGATCCCAACATCTTACACAGCCTCCAAGTAAGTATTTCCTCTGTTACACTGTATCTATAAAGAACCTATGGAAATTATAATGACAAACAAAGGTTAAATTAAAAAAGTTAAAGGGACAGATCAAACCACTTCTAGAGATAAATGGTAAATACAAGGGAAAATTGTACTATATGGAGATAATATAAATGATCTGGACTCTTGGTAGCATTTATAATATAGAAAGTTGCAAATTATGTATTAAAGAAATAGTATCACGATTCATTTTTTTAATGTTCTAAATATTTGGCACAATGCACAGCTTGCCTTATTTAGGAACTATATGATAAAAGTAATGTATTTTTCCAAATGCTTTTACAAACTGTCAGACTGTAGAGTTTTACATCTACCTGACTTCCATTCTACTCCTCGCTACCCCCATTCCCTAGTTCACAAATTTTGTATTTTCTTACTGAAAATCTAAAAATGAGTATCATTCCTCTTTCTTACTTTAAGGCCAAATTAAAAGTAATCACTAATAATATATGGCTAACATTAAGAAATGGTTTAATTTAGCTGTAACAGCCATAGATTTAGGGTATTTTCAGGAGACATCCCTAGAACAGAACAAATTCACTCATATTTATCCAATAATATGCTTTTTTCTTTTTAGATTACTATTTATCCAAAAATTGTTGCAATCTACATTTAAAAAATCTTCCTCTATAATCACAAAGCAAAACAAGGAACAGAATAGCCATCATTATAGAAATAATTGTTTACTTTTAACACAATATGCAGATATTTTTAATGACTATCTTAAGCCAATTTTTAATTATATATACTAAGTATATACACTTACTATTTGAAAAATATATCGGTTCTATCTACCTACCACTTTTAATACACAACATGGTAACCTGGGTCTTCTTCCTAATAGCACAATTATAAGGATAGGAACACAAAAGATGTATTAAGATGTGAAGAAAGTATCAGAAAAACTTCCTTAGCCTTGGTCTATCACCTCTTTATCTTTCCTTTGTATACATACTACAACTAATCGGTCTTCTTTCATTACCCTTTCACCTTGTTTCCTACCTAAAGACCTTTGGAGCTTCAGAGCAAGGACAGGTATATGTACTATATTGTTGCTATTGAATTAACTTAAATTATAGATTAAAAAAATAAATAAAATGCTTGAGGTTAAGAAAGCTACACAGAAACCAAGGGAGAATAGAGGAAAAACAAAAAACAAAACAAAACAGGGAGAACAGTTGTAGCCCACCAATAACGATCTGGCAACTCCGGAGCAGAGGTTCCTAGCTGGACTTTTATAGGGTCAAAATTCAGAGTACAGCTCTCCATTATCAGGCTTTATCACTTTATTTTTTTGGAATAAAGCTCAATTTCATCTCTAGTTTAAAAAACCTATTTCACTCCAATGGAAAAGAGCTTATTTCACATCTACATCTACAACAATAGAAATGGCAAGGCTTTATTACCTCTGAAAGAAGGCCAAAACAATTTTCCTCTATGGTATGCATGATTCCCCCTGCCTTCCCAACGCCCTGCATAAACACCAACTTCACAGGAAAACAAGAAACTACACAGAGTACAGTCACCAAAGACAATTTTAGCTTATCTCCTGGACTTTTCCCGCTCTACCCTCCCAAACACACACAACAGAGGTCAATGAGTGGAGTATGGCAAAGGCAATAATTAAAAAAGGTAAAGTGAGGGCTCACAGAACCCTTAATATGAAGTTAAAATTTTAACATCATAAAATCAAGGGGTCAATTCATTCAACTTTTAACCCATTTGGGAGAGCTCAAGCTTGTAACTTAAAAATGGTAGTATATCTTTATATCCTCTTAATTGCTCATGCTAACAACTTTATTGCATATTACTACTTCTTTTATAAGAAGTAAATCCAGGGACCATTCCATTTTATCTTAGACATAACATTTACTAGTTTTCCAAGCATGACAGAAATGGAAAAATATATGTATTAGAACAAGAACAATTTGTTAATTTCTACAATTTGTGTTCCTTCTGTGAGCAGTGACTGATTCTACTAAAATTAACAAATTTAAGTCCAGTCCTATACTTAATGAAAAAAAATCTAATGAAAGACTAATTTACAAAGTATAAAGAATATAATTTTATAATAAATCTTTCCAGTGTTCGCTGTAACTGCATTACATGAAATGTTTCCCTTCACAGAAACTCAGAACAGCTCTTAACAAAATTAAACAAAACTTTTTGTGTTCATCTCTGGCAAGCATTAAACAAATATAACTTGCTCACAAAGGATCTAAAAAGTGCTGCCTCAGGAACATAAACTACCACTAACATGCTGCATGAATAGTAGCACTTGGTGAGTAGCTACTATCCGGGTGGGACCTCTTCCTCTCTTCTCACACCAGTGAAACTATCTCATATGAAGCGTAAGAGAAAACTAAAACTGTTGAAGAAGTGAAACTCAGCATGCTCCACTCAAATATTTTCTAAGATAACCATTCCAAAGCAAAATTGGCAGAAGTCCTCTCTTTTATAAAAACAAACACAAACACACACACACACATACACACACACACACACAACCACAATCCAAACCAAAAGGCAAATGCTGCTGTTCAATCATCAGATGGACTTACAGAGGCCAAAACGTGTGACAACAGCAATAATTCAAGTAAAGAATATGTGAAATTTAAACACGTCACTTTCAAGTTAAGACAAAAGTGAAGGGAGCTATGATCTTTATATATCAGAGTCAGAAAGCTTAGGCATTATCATCAAATGTTAATCATTTTACAGTCATCAATGAGACTATTGTATATATTTTTGCACCTTGCGCTTGTAAAAGCAGATAAAATATTTAATATGTAATTTACAATGTATTTTACCAGCTCAGCATACAGGATGTATATAGATTATATCAAAGTAGTAGACAGTTAGGGGCCTGTGCAAACCCTGCAAAAATAGTACTTCGGGTATCCGCTAATTAAAAAAACAAAAACAAAAACAGTTTGCTGTTTAGAAGTGATACAATTCAAACTACCACAAAATACAAAGGGCTGCAAATGTATACCATTCCAACAACATATATAAGTTATTAAATAAAGATTTGATTTAAAAGAATATAAATGAAGCCTTTAAGTAGGTCTTTTCCACATGCATATTATTCCTTATTAAAGAAAAAAATATGTAAAAAGGCCATTGGTAATTGCTCTGTTAACATTTGTAGAAAATGCCAATTCTCTGGTCACAAACTCCACTAAGTTTAGCACTTAAGGTCTCTGCAGTGTTATAAACGTAATTTAAAATACTGTTAATTCTATAATTCCATTGGTAAAATAATGTGACTTGGAATATGGCAGTCTTCATGTTGAGGGCAATGATCCACAGTTTGTTTAATTTCTTAGATGTGAACAGTTATCCAGAAGAACAGCATCCTCCACCACCGCTCTGGACTTGAGGTTCATCATCAATAATCTGTACACCTCGCCTGGCAGCTCCTGGTTGACTGGAGCCATTGCCTTTTGCTCTCTCATCCACTTGTGCTGTTTCTATCATCCCTAAGAGAGGAAGAAAGCAAAAATTATTTCAGACTACAATCTTTGAATTTTCCTTTCTATAATTTCAGTATACTACCATGACAGCCATTACTGACTTTAAACAAAGAAACTAAATATAATAAACATTTTGTCAGCTGTATCCTTTCTTGCAAGTTTAAAAAATTAATAGCAAGTTTATTTGTCCAGATGTATAATGGCCACAGATACAGAGGAAAAAAAGTTTTGGCCTGAACAAATGACTGTATACAAGTATAATCCTTAAGATTTTCCAAATATACTTAGAAATATGTCAAAGAAGTCCAAATTGTTCCAAGTACAAGTGATATTTAGGATACAAGATTTGTTCAACTCGTAATGCATATTTAAAAGAATAAAAGTTTAACATGAAGAACAACAAAGCTGGAGTACTCACACTATCTAATTTAAAGATACAGTAGAAAGCTATCCTAATGAAGACAGATATTGGTGAAAGGAGAAATACAGAGATCAATGGAACGGAGTCCAGATATAGACCTCATATACATGGTCACTTGATTTTTGACATATGTGCCAAAACTATTCAATGAAGGATAACCTTTTCAAGAAACAGTACTGGAACTGGACATTTGTATGTAAAAAATAAACCTCAATTTATACTTCTCACCATATGTAAAAATTAACAGAAAATGAATTATAGACCTAAATGTAAAACATAAAACATGGAATTTCTAGAAGAAAACACAGGAAATCTCTATAGGAGAAAATCTTTGTGACTTGGAGTTAGGCAAAGATTTTTCATATAAGAAACAAAAAACAGAAATCATAAGAGAAACTAATAAATCAGACCTCATTAAAATGTAGAACTTCTGCTGTTTGAGAGACACAGTTAAGAAAAATATAAACATAAGATACAGAGTAAGAGTAAATAATTGCAAAATACATATCTGAAAAGATGAGGAAAGAAAAGAAGGATTCCTCAAAACAGAACAAGGGTTCTTAAATTTGGGTTGAGAGACTGCTCTTTAACAATGAATGGTTTCCAAATTAAGGTTGTGGGGACAATCCACTGAGATAAAATTAGAAAACATTACAAATTCTAAGTTCTACTTAGTTTTCCTCAACCTTTAAACTTTTTTATTTTTTATGTTTTATAATGTACAAAATATATTAGTACTTGTGTATGTTCTGTATTTTTAAATAAACATATGTGGAATATTCAATTTTTTTAATAAAGACATGCGATTTAAACAATTATAAGCCAGATCTAGAGCCTTAGCACTCAAAGCACAGTCTGAGGGAGGACCAGCATCACCACCACTTGGGTTAGAAATAAGAAGCTCAGTTCCACACCAGACCCATTTTAACAAGATCCCCAAGTGATTGGGATGTACAGCAGTGCTTCTCAAATTTTAGTGTGTATCAGGATCATACGGAGGGGATTGTTAAAACACAGATTCTGTGCACCACCTTCTGAGATTTTGATTCAGTAGGTTTGGGGTAGGACCCAAGAATTTGCAGTATTTCTAACACAGTCTCAAGTGATGCTGATGCTGCTGATCAGGGGACCTCACTTAGAAAATTATTACTCTTGAAGAATTATGAACAACTTAGTTTCCATAGAACTGAAATTTACTCCAAAGTTTGTGTACATGTACATTTTTCTAAAGAGAAAAACCAGTTTCATCAAATTCTCAAAAGAATCTGATACCCATAAATTCAAGGAACATAACTTGACAAAATAATTTCAACCCATTATCCTGTAATTTGGGTTTTCCAAAATATGTTATGTATTTTATTGGTGATATGAGAAATGATTTTCAGGTTGTATATAAACATTTTCCTTTCTCTCTTTAAAAAACTTTAATATGGAAAATTTCAAACATATATATAAAATATCACTTTAGAAGCATTACGAATAGTTTTAAAAGAACCATTTCTAAATATACTAAATCTGAATATACTTACTTTTACAAAGATCAAGAAAGAGTTCCTCAATTCCTTTGTTCTGTTTGGCTGATGTATGATAATGTTTTGCTCCCACAGATTCTGCATACCTTAAAAAAATAATATCAGTGATCAATGTAAAAAATATTTTTCATGTTTTTGTCATGACTGCTATGAGAATTTTTCATAGTACCAAATTTAATGACTTGTAACTAATTAGCCCGGATTTTAAAAAATTAAGATTACAGCCCTGGCCAGTATGGCTCAATAGGCTGGGCATTGTCTGGTGCACTGAGGCTGTCAGTTTGATGGCTGGTTCAATTCCCAGTGGGGGACATGCAGGAGGCAGCGAACTGATGTTCCACTCTCACATTGATGTTTCTCTTTCTCCCTCTCCCTTCCTCTCTCTCTAAAGGTGAATTAAAAAATAATAATAAATAAATAATAAAATAAAAAAGATTATATATAGCTATTTCACATCTCTGTACACTGAACCAAATTTTAAGTGAGCACAAGTTAACAAGACTTAAAATTTTTATAAGTTAACTTGGAACCCAAATATTTTAAAAGTTTTTGTGACATACTATTTGATCATGATAGTTTTCTTTTGCATTACTTTATATTTTTTACTGAAATCAAAAAGAGAAGTGAGAGTAGATTATCTTTATATATTGCCACAAGTCTAGAAATTACCAGTGTTAACATGCTTCACTGAATCCAACAGGTCAATTTATATTAAGATATTTGAGTAATATCTAAATCGTAAAGCACACTGTGCTAAGAGGAAGACTTCTACTGGGGATTGTTGGGGGCAGGGAGGGGCGTGGCAGTCATCAGGAGGCTGGAAGGGATAACACTTACGATTCTGCCTCTTGAATGGAAACATGTCTCTCCTTTTCCAAGTCTATTTTATTACCTAATTTGAAAAAGTAAATGCCAATCTTTAATATTAATTCATTTTTATAACAAAATTAAGCCAATTCTAAATATACAATTGCAACTTTAATCACCTGGAAAAATAATACAAATCCCCATTAGACCTCTAAAATGTCCTATGTAAATGTAACTCCTATGATATGTAGGTTCATCATGTCTCTCAAGGTGAATGCCTCAACCTCCCTCAAATGGATCAGTGCAAAGCATTCCTGAAGCTGCAGTCTGTCAGAGAAAATAACTTTTCCAAAGACATGGGCATTATTCCTTGATTTAAGGTATCAAGAGACTAAGATTCACTAGGGAACCTAAGGATAAAACCTATGTTTCTTAGCCAAGTGTAAATGGTCCCCAATCAACTTCAGGGCCAGGCAATAATTAAACAAGGCTACCGTATTGTCCACAAAAATATATTAGGTTAGCCTCTTGGATCCTAAGAGTATTTTGGTTTCCTGGATGATATAAATTGGTTAAAGAAAGCATTAATTGTATGGCTTTTTAAGCACTTCACCACCACAGAGGAGGAAACTATACTCTGTTTTAAAAACATGAGAGAACTTAATATATGTACATAATGACCTAGACAGTATTATGCTAACTGAAATAAGTCAGACAGAGAAAGATAAATACCATCTGATTTCATTTATATGTGGAATCTAAAACACAATATAATCGAACGAAACAGAAACAAACTCACAGATACAGAGAGAAAAAAACTGATGATTGCCAAGATAGGTGGGGAGTTGGGGGGGATGAATGAAAAAGTGAAAGGGATTAAGATGTACAAATTGCCAGTTATAAAAACAGTCATGGGGATATAAAGTATAGCATAGGGAATATAGTCAATAATACTGTAATAACTATGTATGGTATCAGACGGGTACTAGATTTATCAAGGTGATCACTTCTTAAGTTATACAAAAGTCTAATCACTATGTTATACACTTGGAAGTAATATATCTCATGTCAACGGTAACTGAAAAATTAAAAATGAAAAAAACCCCATATATATATATGTGTATATATATATATGCATATCATACAAATTTAAAATTACTGAAAATAAGTTTAACCCTCCTTAAACAAGGGAACCAAACCGAGATAATGCTAAAAAGCCACCAGAACAAAAGTGAAGAAACTGCAAAATACAGATTCCTTATTAAATACAGGATAGAAGTTAAGGTGAGTTGGCTGGACACACCAAGTGCTAAAGATAATGGAAATATCAGACAGGAATGGGGAAAAATAGCCCAAAGAAGGACACTTCAAACAGTATTTTAATTTCTTCTATTATGACTTCGGGGAGGGAAGAGAAAACCTTGTAAATAAAGTCATTTTTCTTAGGACCTTAGAGAATCTAGAAGACAATTTCAGATAGAACACTGAAGTAAGCACCTAATGAAAAACGCAATGCTTAGAACTGAGAAGTATAACCCAGAGGTTCTACATGTAAAAGACCTCAAATAACCTGAGCACCTAATTATAAGCACTGCAATCAACTACTTGACTCAACAGCCTAAGGATGAAAGGGAGGGAAGTAGTCTAAAGCTCAGTAGGTACCAACAAATTCAGTAATGAACTCATCCCTCTTTGAACAGTTATTTGTCTACCTCAGCAAGAAGACACATATTAATTCTGATTTCCTACATTAAACTTTGTCAATAAAATTTTTGATTTGCTAAATATTACAGGCAATATATTCGACAGTCACCGGAGGAAAAAGTTGTTTTATTTATGCTATGAAGAATGCAAAAAGCACCACCTAGTGGCCAGTGGCTCCAACAAACAAAGGCACAATATTCTGCCACTCTTTAAAAGGTAAAACAGGATTGTCTCCTAGAGGTAGCAAGACCTTTGTTGCAATTAACTAAAACCCTATGAGATTTTCCCTAGATCTTTTTACCTCTTTTTTTTCAAATTCTATCTGAATTATCTATTTTTAAAAAGATGAAAACAGGGAGAGTACTGCCTCAAATGATTACTTGGGGAAATTAATTCAGTTTTATTATTTAATAACATTTTAAACTTAACAAACTTTAATAAATCCAGTTATTAAAATAGCTATTTTAATTAGTTATTATTTTAAACAAATCTTTTTAAGTCCTCTATGGAATAACTACTATTTCTTTGAACAATCAGTGTTCATAATGGATTAAGGACAGACTGAATCACAGAAAACTGCCAGTTAGTAAGAGATACGTTTCCGAAGCTTGAAACCTTTTTAGTTCCTACATACTTTAAAAGCAAGACAGCTAAAGGAGTAAGACTTTAAGGCTCCTATCTGTTTCAATACTATGGTGCAGCTAACAGGAAACTTTCTAATAGGCTTAAAACACCTGAAAACAAGGATAATCACTAAAGCAAGCACCTACTTACTTTAGTATAGTATGAGAAAGATTTAAAAAAAAAAATGGCTGAAGCTATTGGAGAGGGAAGGAAAAAGCCACCCTATTAAGAATAGTAAAAACTTTATATTCTTTAAAAATACATATCTGAATTAAGAACATGGAAGGGATATACCTATTGCTAAGAGCAGAGAGCCTAATAAAGAGCTAGAGCCATATTTTGCTTAGATTGGATGGTGTCTGTCCTAGTAGTAAGAAGCTTTCAAAAGTCTTTTAAATCTGAAGAAAACTTGTTAAGTCCAGGCTCACTTCATAACTGAGATTTTAGGCAAATTAACTTAACCTCTCTTAGTCTCACTTTGTACAAATGTAGCTAACAAACTTTGCAGGGCTTATGTGAAAATATGATATATGTACAAGGCTTATCATATAGTACATGTTCAATAAAAAGTAGTTATTAATAACCATATTCAGCACAGTGAATGATCAAATGGAAAAGTCAATCTTGTTATGAGAGAATTAAAGCCCATGATAGATACTTTCCACCAGCAACCTGCCGGCTCCATCTAACTAACTTAGTTAATCCAATGCGCTAGGAAATCTTCCCTTAACCTTCCACCCCCTAAATTTAGGTAGTTTTGTTCCTGTGATATCACAGCACTCTGCAGTACTCCTCACTTCATAGCATTTAACATAATATTAACAGCTTGTTTTTCTCTCTCCTTATACAATAAACTCTGAGAAGACAAAGACATTATCTATTTTGTTTACTTATTCACTATACAATTCCCAAGGCCTGGTACATGGTAAACAATATATAATGTTGATTAAGGATATGGGCTTGAAGTAGCAGACAGACCTGAGTTAAAATTCTAGGTCTAGCCCAGCCAGGCGTGGCTCAGCGGTTGAGCATCAACCTAGGATCCAGGCGATCGGGGTTCGATTCCCAGTCAGGGCACATGCCCGGGTTGTGGGCTCGATCCCCAGTCAGGGGCGTGCAGGAGGCAGCCGATCAATGACTCTCTCGTCATTGATGTTTCTATCTCTATCTCTCCCTCTTCCTCTCCTTCCCTCTCTCTGAAATCAATAAAGATATATTCAAAAATAAAAAAAAAATTTCTAGGTCTAACTCCAACTAGCTATGTATTTTGGAAAGTAGCAAGCTCTCTAAGCCCATTTCCTCACCTGTAAAGTGGAAATGGCAACAATACCTCCACCGCAGTATTGTCAGGAGACTTAAATGAAATAATGTGTAGTCTTAGAAAAGTACCCCTCAATAACGGTAACTTATTAACAATAAATATTTGCCCAGCTGGGCGTGGCTCAGCGGTTGAGCATCGACCTAGGATCCAGGAGATCGGGGTTCGATTCCTAGTCAGGGCATATGCCCGGGGTCGTGGGCTGCAGGCGATCAATGACTCTCTCATCATTGATGTTTCTGTCTCTCTCTCTCCCTCTCCCTTCCTCTCTCTGAAATCAATAAAGATATATTTAAAAACAAACAAACAAACAAACAAAAACAATAAATATTTGGCCCTGGCTGTTGTGGCTCGTTACATGCACAGAAAGGTTGCCGGGTTCAATTCCCCGTCAGGACACATGCCTGGGTTTGGGGCTTGACCCCCACTGAGGGTGTGCAGGAGGCTTGATGGATGTTTTGCTCTCACACTGTTTCTCTCTCTCCCGCCCCCTTCCTCTCTCTCTCCAAAAAAAAAAAAAAAAAAGTAAAAAAAAAAAAATCTTAATTAAATAATAAATATAAAAATAATATCTGTTTAACAAACATACAAATGTCAAAGGCAGACTACAAGCAAAATACTATAAAATACAGCAACCGCAAAGAGTGCTAATCAATGGATTAAAACCTAGACGGAAAAAAAATCTCTGCCAGTGAAGTATGAGGTTCTCTATTATTGGTTAACACATGCATCAGAGGCTTAGATAAGGACCTAAAAGCTCACTATCTAATTTACATCTATTCAGAAACATAAGATAAGTTGAAATTCCTATACTTAGGCTTAAATAATTTAATTATATAAGAACAAAATGGGAAAAGCCTGACAAAAGAGCAATACTTATAAAAAGGAATTCAGATTTTTGTTATCTATAATCTACATGAAAGAAACATTGACCTAAAATGGCTAACAGGTGTATACAATCTTGGACAATGTTGGTAGAAGGACAGTGTGAAAGTTTTTTTTTTTTAAAAAAAAGAGAGCCATTTAAGTATACACTGGCTCAACAATGTTTGGATTCTAGTGTTCAAGTGTAGGAGACACACTGACACACTGAAATAAACCGAGGAAAAAATAATCAGGATGATAAAAATGTTTAGAAGTTAGGCCAAATGAAAAAAGTTGAAGACCAAGAATATAAGACTGCAGGCGAACTATCCACACAGGCTTCAAAGACTTGAAAGAATGTCTTACATACAGGAAAAGAACAAATTGTCAGCTGCCTTTTCCATGTGTTTTCCAAATCATATTTAATCTTCACCACATTCCTATGAGGTATTATTATTTTGAAGTTAATAATAAAACAGAACTACTATAAATAAAACTACCAGTAATAAAATACTGAACTGCTACAGAGAATACAATGAAAATGGATAGGTGAAAAAAATAATGCAAATGTTCATCAATAGCAAAAGGATAAACTGTGGAAAATTCATAGAATAATGTATTAGACAGCAAAGAGAAAAAAATGAACTACTTCTATATACAAGAATGTAGAGAAATCTTGCAAATATAATGTAAAGCTAAAGAAACCAGACACAAGAGTTCATACTTATGATTACATTTATATAAAATTCAAAACAAAACTAGTCCATGAAGTAAAAAGTCAGGATAGTGTTTGGAGTAGAAGATGGTGAGGGGAAGGCAACTGGGTAATGTGCGGGATGAGAAAGCAGCACAGGTGGGGCTTCTAAGGTACTGGTGATATGGCTTTGTTAACTGTGACTTTTTCCTTTTGTGATAAATGGGCTCTCCAAATTCTTCCAACTCTGAATTTCAACTAAAGTTCCATGTCACATTTGCCAAAAGGAAAAAGAGTTATAATAAGCTTTTTATATTTTATACTAATCATTAATAAACAATATATAACATTAAATGAGGAATATTTTACCCTATTTGGGGTAGTAAACTACCAGACACAATATTCCTAAATCTTCTTATAATATGCACATGAAGAACTTACAGTCTAAGTTAATCAAGTTAAGCTTAATATTCATAAACTTATTTACCCAGCTATTTTTTTATTTTTATTTTTTAAATATGTTTTCATTGATTTCAGAGAAAGGAAGGGAGAGGGAGAGAGAAACATCAATGATGAGTCATTGATCAGCTGCCTCCTGCACACCGCCTGCTGGGGATCAAGGCGAAACCCAGGCATGTGCCCTGACCAGGAATCAAACTGTGATCTCCTGGATCATAGGTTGATGCTCAACTGCTGAGCCACGCCAGCCAGGCTACCCAGCTATTTTTTTTAAATGTTGCTTTGCCACCTTGGTCAAGTAATAAGTTCTTGAGGCTTCTTTGAGTATATATTAGTCATTTCTTTCTCTCTTCTGAGAGATAACCCAAATACTCAAATATTCAGTTGTTCAATTAACCATAGCCACTTCTACTCCCAGTCCCATATACAACACAGAGCTAGGCCAAACTCACTAATTACTAGCTGCAACTTTGGCCCCAAACTCCTATATAGCCTACTACCTTAGTGTTCTGTTCTAAAACATTCCTGCCATCTAGCCTAACATGTAGCATCTATACTAAAAATTCAGGTAAGATCATCTCCTTGGCCTCTTCTCCCAGACCTGCACCCTGATCTAGAACTATAAAGTTTACCAATCATTTAATGGTGACAAAAGGCATGAAACATAAACTCAATTTAAAAACAAAAAATTTAAGGCTAAAAGTAGAATTTGCCCAGGTTGACCATTCCATTCTACATCCCTCACTAGAACTCCCCTGGTTTCTCCAAGGCCATTTTTACTCTTATCAGTCATGTAGGAAAGAAGAAAGAAAGCAGCATGAGGCTACTCATCATAAGGCTTAATAACATAAGCATAGGAGTCAATGGGATTCCATTTGAATCCCATCTCTGATAGCTGCCTAATATTGGTTAAGTAATGTATCTCCAGAGCTCAGCTTCCTTTATAAAGCCCTCGTAGGGTAATGAGGATTACATGAGATGTCTACTGAATACACAGCACAATGTCTAATATACTTTGTCGCTCAATAATTAGTTGTTACATCATAGAAATAATAATTGAAAGGAAAAAGGGAACCAAAGAGAAATTCCAGATATTCAACAGAGAGTCTAGAGTTCCATCATTTTACCCATTAAGAATATTCCCCCACCCTAGTATCATGATCTACTTATATCCTTCCTTGGAGTAAAATTTTTCCTTAACTCAAAAATGTATATATTTAGCCCGGTCAGAGTGGCTCAGCTGGTTGAGCGCTGTCTTGTGCACTGAAAGGTTGCGGGTTCAATTCCCGGTCAGGGTACATACCTGAGTTCAGGTTTGATCCCCAGTTGGGGAGCCTACAGAAGGAAGGCAACCAATCAATGTTTCCCTCTGACACCGATGTTTCTCTTTCTCTCTCTGCACCCCCCTCCTCTAAGCATGTTCTCAGGTGAGGATTTAAAAAAAATGTATATAGTTAAATGTACAGAACATTAGATTAAGTCGTTGGTTTTAATTTTAGTTCCTGAACTTAATTTCTAAATAAAATCTTATGGTGAAAAACTAAAAGTCAAACTGAAGCAAGGCTGAGGACTTAAAGCCTTATATGGTTAGCTTTCCACTTGCTCCTCAAGGCATTCCTTGAGGTAGAGTTTGAATCTCCTATAAGAGCACTTCCAAATACTAAATTATTCTAAAACATTATGCATTAAAATTCCATTCTTCTTTTCTCATATACTTTTCAAATGAGAATTACTGGTTTACTATTCTTTAATACAGCATTAAGAAAACAAAGGAGATTTTAAAAAAATGATGCTTACCAACTATACATAAACAGATTTCATTTCCCAACATTTTCCGTAATTCTTTGACCCAGTTTTTTACCTGTGTATACAAAAGAGTTAATATTAAAACAAATTCTGTTACAATACTACCATTACAACACCCCAAAATTCAACATTGTCAAAATACCTCAGAATTTGGCTAACAGCCCATATATTTCATTGTTACCAGGAATGATTCACTGTAAGGTCACTTATTGCCTGGTTATATTGCAAACACCATACAAACATCCAATAGAAATATTTCTCTCTGCATCTACATACATGTACAGGTACAGAGAGAAGTTCCTCTAATTATAAATTTTCATAAATCTTCCATAGATTCAAGCAAAGTTATTCACCAGAGCAAAAGCATGCCAACTCCAGCCTCTGATAACAGGTACTTGTATAGAGTCACTTTGGACCTAAGAACACAAGAACTTAATCCAACTGGTTCTGAAATAGAGAACATAGGAGTTTCTGTATCACACACTTAAAGGAAAAAAATACATATGGACACCAAGAAGACTGGCAAAATGAGTTTTCATCCTTTAGTAGATGACAGGTTTCTTTTAACCTTGGCACTATTGATATTTTGGCTCAGATGATTCTCTGTTGTGAGCGACTGTCCTGTACAATACATGATGTTTAGCAGCGTCCCTGGCGTCCTAACCACTCTGTGCCATATTACTCTCCAGTTATGACAACCATAGATGCCTCCAGACATTGCCACCCTCTCCTGGAGAACCACTGGTACACGATGACTCCATTAACAAACTGATACTTCACTATGGATGAAGTGTAGCAGTAGGCACAGTGAGAGTAAACTGGAATTAAGAAAATGAGTCTTTTGAACTCCAGATTTTAAAGATGATGACTACAATAAAACAAGATAAAAAACAAACTTGGATACCTCCTTTCATTTTTTTTGTCATGGGATTTATTCTGTATGCAATCAAAGTAAACAGAACTTACACACATTCCAAAAAAATTACACACACATCTATAAATCCCAAAATTATATTAAATATGTGGAAAGCACTTACTGTGCATCTGGTCAAGTAGTACAAATGTAACAACTCTACACTCCTATTCTCTGCAAGAATGTAGAGGAACTAACCCTTTAGTAAACCCAAAATCTTTATAAAAGCAAAGGTAATCAATATCACCACCTTATCTTTATAATAGCACTCAATCAGTTTTCTCAGGATAGCCCCATCTTTTTGTTTCATTCACACGGGTACCAAGTTTTCAGAAAAGCATTTAACTTCCACCCCTAGTTTATTTCACACAAGAAAAATTTGATAGTACTGGTATAAAATGTCCATCCTCATCAACTTCAAAGGAAACATGTCAGAATCCAATTATGTATTACTCTACTCTCTATACAGTATCACTAATCTAACCTGTTAAAAAAAAGACTGTTATTCACCTCCAATAAGATCCTCCTCCATAGGCATCCAATTCATTACCCCATACACTCTGTGGTGAGTTAACAATGGTCAAAAATTCTTTGCCAATCCTCCTATCAAAAGGTAGACTCTATTTCCCCTCCCTTTAAATTTGGGCTAGCCATATAACTTGCTCTGACCAAGAGAACGTGGCAGAAGTAATGCTATGCCAGTTCCGGGCCTAAGCCTTAAGAAGGCCTGGCAGCTATACTCTTGGGACCCAGTTGTCATATAAGAAGCTTAGGCTAGAATATGGAATAATGAGAGAGCATGTGGAGAGAATATCAGCAGGTGAGACACCAGACAGAGAAGCCATGTGGAGGAGAACCAAGCTGCATTGGATGGTCCTGGCGCAGCCAAACTCCCAGTTCACTGCAGCTGTACGAGTAACTCCACTGATACTAAATGTAGCAGAGGACCCACAAAATCATGAAAAATAGTAAATCATTTTAAACCACCAAGTTTCAGGGGTCTTGTTATGCAACACGAGATAAATGGTCACTTTTCAACCTTCTCTAATCAATAAAATACCTAAACCAATTTTTTAAAATACCTAAAAAGGCAGGAAGAGCCCTGGCCGCTGTGGCTCAGTTGGCTGGAGCATCATCCCGTACACCAAGAGGTGGTGGGTTCTATTTTTGCTCAGGGAACATACCCAGGTTGCAGGTTCCATCTCTGGTTGGGGTGTGTTCAGGAAGCAACCAATTGATGTTTCTCTATCACATCAATGTTTCTCTCTCTCCCCCTCCCTCCCTCTAAGATCAATTAAAAAAAAAGGGGGGGGCAGGGATAACAAGTAGCAGCCCCAAAATAACTGTTTAAAGTATCATTAAATCTGCAAGGTGCTTCATTTTTCTACTCCTTGAACTAAGTTTTTCCACGTCATTAATAATCTAAGGGGTAACATATATCTGCTTCATCAGTTAAAAACTGAGAAATAAATGAAACGGGGAAAAAACCTAAAAAGGCAAGCAATTTCAACATGAACAAAACTATAACTCAAGCCCTGGCCCATTTTGCTCAGTGGTTAGAGCATCAGCCTGGGACTGAAGGAGCCCGGTTCGATTCCAGCCAGGAGCACGTACCTTGGTTGAAGGCTCCATCCCTAGTCGGGGTGCATGCGGGAGGCAACCAATGGATGTGTCTCTCTCACATCAATGTCTCTCCCCACCCCCTGCACTCTCTCTGAAAAGCAATGGAAAAATATCCTCAGGTGAGGATTATAAATAAATAAATAAATAAATAAATAAAGTTGGTTAATCTCATGCTCAGATATCTTAAGTGTATCTCATCTTTAGGTGGGCTGGTGTACTTATTTAAAAACAAACAAACCAAGAAAAAACCGTAACTCAAGCCAAGGGAAGTTTTTGCCTTGGAAATTACCCTTTCTGGTCACACACCCTTGACAAATTCCAAAAGGGGCTTTCAGAGGAAAGGTCAAATAAGTAATCAGTCACTATCCTAACGGTGATAAGAATTCAGAGATAAGTTTAATGGTAGCTCATTTATGGTCCCTAGCAACTTTAAACACTGTACTTTTGGTGTATGTTTAAGAATGTGTAAAAAAAAAGTGGAGGAGCTTGAAAATAAACACCTTTTAAAGTTCTATTCTTCCCTCCGGAAGAGTGAGGAGAAAGAGCTTAAATTTGGTTTAGTCCTCCTCTGCCTCTCCGCTATCAGGAAGTCCCCACAGCCGCACCAAGATTTCAGGCAATACACGTAGGCAAAGAAAGGCGTGTGATTTTTCCTTAACAGGGAGAAAAAACAAAAAGCCCCTATATTTTTCTAGAGTTTTACTTCAGATCATTTTCCCTTTCCCAATATCTAAGAAAGACATGTAATAAACGATTAATAACTGATATTCATATGGTTAACATGAATTAAATACTCCATTAAAAAATGAGTGACCATTTATGAGTGCCATTTATGTACACACTATATCTTTATAACAAAGACTAAACACATTAGTAAACAAATGCATGTTATGGAAACTTGAAAAACCAGTGTTATTCTTCTATTAAGTCATCTATCCAAAAGTAAATAAAATACCTTTTGAAAAGAATCTTCATCGGTTATATCATAAACTAAAATAGCTCCATTTGAATCTCTGTAGTAAATTGGACCCAGTGCATGGAATCTCTCTTGACCTGCTGTATCCTAAATAAAGAAATAAATGATCAGAAGAAAACAATACATCTGCTATTGCAATTACAGTAAACTTTTGACTAAAAGTCCATGACCACAAAAAGTGGGGCAAAAAGTTACAGATAACCCTAAAACACTCTTAAAAGAAGGCAGGTTACGAAAACTTTTTTAAAGTCAAGTCATAATCATTATTTAATGTTTTACTGTTATACAAAGTTTCATTTCCCCTCCCAACTATCTTCCGCCCCAGCAATCTTCCCACCTCCACCAAAAAAAGTCCAGTTGACTGAGGGTCAGAATAACCAGGATGGCATTATAAGCCAGGAATAGGCCTGGCCCTAAATTTAGGCTCCCCATAGAGGGAAGAGACAAGGAAACAAAACATGCACCAGGACCACCTGCCAACAGGTACCCTACTGCATTACTCTCCCCCTACTCTCCACTAGCCACTCCCTTGGAAGACTGGAACATAGACACGGGGGGGGGGGGCGGGGGGGAGGCAAAGAGGCCCTGGCCAGTGTGGCTCAGTTGGCTGAGCATCGTAGTGTACACCGAAGGGTTGCCAGTTTGATTCCTGGTCAGGGAACATGCTCAGGTTGTGGGCTTGTGTGCTAGAGGCAGCCGATCTATGTTTCTCTCTCACATCAATGTTTTTCTCTCTCTCCCCCTCTCCTTTCCTCCTTCTCTAAAATCAATTTTAAAAAAATGTATTAGCCTGGCCAGGCATGGCTAAGCGGTTGAGCATCAACCTAGGATACAGGAAATTGCATTTCGATTCCCACTCAGGGCACATGCCCATGTTGCAGGCTCGGTCCCCAGTCAGGGGCATGCGGAGGATAGCCGATCAATGACTCTCTCTTATCATTGATGTTCCTATCTCTCTCTCCTCCTTTCCCGTCCTCTCTCTGAAATCAATAGTTATATTTAAAAAAATACACACACACACACACACACACACATATTTTTAAAGGCCAAGCTGCTGTCCACCCATCCTGTCCTTTCCTTTCCCTAACATGGGAATCCCTCTGAGTTAACCCTAACTCAGCTGAAAAGTTATGATAGTAGTATTCATGTATATAATTGTATTCAAGATATAATTATATAATTGTATTCAAGATATATTAGCCAGATTTTAGAGAAAAAAAAAAAACAACTATTAAAATAGGTTTTAGCTAATCTTCAGATAATTTAAAAGAAAATCCAAATTTTCAAATTACCAGTCCTTGAGCTGAAAAGGTTAACTTACCCATATAGCAAGGTTTACTCTTTTCCCACCAATATTTAACTTCTTTGTTAAGAATGATGCCTAAGAAAAGAGAGACATACATTAAAGAATGTTCATATAAAATAATGACCTTAACAACTATAGATAAATTATCTCAATATGAAACTCAAGTTATCTGGGAGAAAAAGTAATCATTTAAAAAAAAAGTTTTTATTAATGAATAACCATTTTCACTGAAGACAAAACATGACTTATATTCTAATCTAAGAAAAAGATATTTTGTTTTATGAACACATAATAAAAAATAAAGAAAAAATAGTATTTACTTTTTCTTAGTTTTTCTCCATAAAAATTTTCTTAAGAGCATTAATTTAATACTACCTCAAACACTCAAAATAGAAAGAGTCTAAGAGATTTCTAAGATGAGATCAAAGAAATGTTTGCTGGTAATTTACTTTATGTTTGAATACCAATATTATTCAAAAATGTTCCCTAGCAATTACTTTACAATTCAATTATTTTACCTATAAAAATATCTAAAAATTTTCCTAAGTACTAATGTAACAGAAATGAAAGGAAACAGTTCCAGCCTACAAGGAGCTTATAGTCTATTGCAGAAATAAAAATGTAAAGAGAATTATAATACCATGCGATAATTGTTAAAATGAAGGGTCTTGCCAACTATACTATAAGGGGGGCTAAGAAAGGAAATACAAAGCCTGCCTGGATGAGTCCAAGTCAGCTTCAGAGAAAAGGTGATGATCTCCCCTTTACTCGTAGTAGGGGTTTTCCTGACAGATGGGTGAAACCACTGAAGCCTGAAACACGTAACTCCCTGCCCCATGGTGAACTCCAAGCTGTATGGTCAATGCCAGAGATGAGACTATATATAGGCAAAGGCTGAATGAATAAAAAAAGTCCTTCAATTCCATGCCTGGAAGTATGGACTTTACCTGTGGTTCTTAATAAAACCTATTCCAAGACACTAGACATGTCTTAAAAAAAAAAAAAAAAAGTATACTACAGCCATAGCTGGTTTTGCTATGGTTAGAGCGTCAGCCCCTGGAATGAAGGATTCCAGGTTTGATTCCAGCCAGGGGCATGTACCTTCGTTGCAGGCTTGATCCCCGGCCCTGGTTGGGGTGCATGTGGGAGGCAACTAATTGATGTGTCTCTCTCACATCAATGTTTTTCTCTTCCCCCCTTCTGCTCTTTCTGAAAAAGCAATGGAATAAATTTTTTTGAGTGAGGATTAAACAAAAGAAAATGTATACTACAGTCAGATATATCTGGAAAATGCTGCATATTGCTCTGTATCCCCTTTGCACATTCACAAGGCAAATTAACACACTAAGATTCTGCCACAGTGAAGGCTGACTAATTGCATTTATATAAACATTTCCCAAAATCATCCGACCTCTTTTTCCCTAGAGAAATACCAAGAGTTGAGGGGGGCAGGGTGGAGGAGGACAATGGGGAAAAGGGGGGGATATCTATAATACTTTCAACAAAAAGATAAATTTTTTTAAAAAGTACCTAGTTCATATTAAGGAGTAAGTGACAATGGAGAATCACTGACCGGTTTTTAAACAGTGGGGAAATACAAAAAATCTATACTGCAAGAGAATGACTTTGGTATAATGGACCTGGGATAGTGGAGGCTATTACAAACTTGGAGAGAAAAAAAGGGTCATGAACTGAGTCCATGAAGAC
The DNA here is from genome assembly GCF_054644295.1 of Miniopterus natalensis. Lineage (NCBI taxonomy): Eukaryota > Metazoa > Chordata > Mammalia > Chiroptera > Miniopteridae > Miniopterus > Miniopterus natalensis. The sequence continues at coordinate 126,254,497 of NC_142082.1, forward strand.
AGAAAAGAGAGAACAGAATCAACAGTAAATGAAGAGGAAATATCAGAATTCAGAGTCAGCTGACATGTTTAAAAAAGAAATGAGAGAGCCAAGTTCAAAGCTACGCAGAGACAGTCACATTCAGGTGTATCTATATAGAAGAAATTGCAGAGAAGAAAGGTAGAACAGATAAAATGGTAGGGTTAATTATTACTGAAAGAAGGAACCTACATTTCAGGAAGGACTTTCTGCTGTATGCATATAAAGGAAAATTAAAACTAAGAAAAGGCCACTGGATTTAGTGACTAAGGAATCCACATATAGATGTAAATGGCAGAGCTGAGATCCAAGTCCAGGAATGTCTGCCTTCAAGGCCCAAACTATACTACCCAAGAAATTTCATTAAATGAAACAAATAAAGATTATACAAAAAAGGCATAAAATAAATAAATGGCAAAATAACAAAAGAAAGAACTTAGAAAATGAGAAGATCAAATATATGCTATGACAATAAATGTGAATAAAAGGGCTTCTTCAACTCATAGCACTGAGACTAAGTATATGAACTTTGAAGCAGAACTTTATATTTGAATCTCAGCTTTGCCACTTATTAGTTATGTAATTTATTTGAACTCAATCATTTTCATGGTTTCAATATGAATGCTATAGAAACAAACTCAAGATCTGAATCCTATCTAAATATTTAACACACAGGTCAATTTAAATGCCTCTCAAACATGTTTAAAATTAAACTTGATCAATTAAAATTGATCTTCCCTCCAAAATTGGCTTTCCCTTCCAACTTTAGTATTTTGATCACATTCTCCAAGTCACTGAGATTTAGAACTTTAGTAGTATCATCACTGAATAATCTTCCTCCCTTGTCATTCCATATTCCCAAGAAAACCTACCAAACCTTGCCTTCATATTTCCTATGGCGCTTTTGACCAGTAATCTCATATTATGTCCTAATATAAATAAAATACCTTTGATCTCAGCTCACACTCTGGTCTACATGCCAAATTATCTTCCCAAAGTGTCCATGATTTTTAAAAATCTTATAACTCATAAAAGGGGTCTCTAATAAATTATTTTTAGTAAGTATGCTTGAATTACATACCTGGTGGCAGCTAATAACATTATTTGTCCTGAGTTTTGTAGGGATTTCTCTGCATAGGGGAGTGAACGTCTATCATCCCTTCTGAAACTAACCACCACTCTCCCATGGTGCGTTTAAGGGAGAGAGTTAAGTCTCTCCAAAGACATCATGAATATACAAAACAATTTTACGAAGAGTGCTCATCACAACATTAATTATAAGATTAAAGAAAACATGAAATAACCTAAGTATCCATCAACAGGCAATGTTTAAAATATATACATATATAGCCCATCTATACAGTGAAATAATACGCAGTCATTTTTACTATTGCTAATACTAGCTAACAGTTATAGAATGCTTACCCTCCACCAAGTACTATGCTAAGTACTTTTTACAAGATCACTTATAAGCTTCTTTATAAAAGTTAGGGAGCCCTAATCTACACATAAAAATCACAAAGCTTTATCCTTCACAATGTGTCCTCACCTGTCTTCCTAAGATAGATTCCAGTATTTTATTTACTCTCCAACTTACATGGTCTGTATACAGTCCCTCCAATTCTGTTCATTAAATTCCCCTCTAATTTGGGACTATTCTTTATTCTCTGAGAGTCATATATATCCAAGTTCTGTTCTGACCTATACTCTTCTTCCTTGAATTTTTAAGCTTTCTCCTACCACTCATATAACCCTCAATGAGTTTCTCTATCATGAAGAATTTTAGACCCTAATCTTGTAATATACAGCATATACTGCCTTATGTTGTAAGGCAGGTCTAAGTCTTGTGTTAACCGGATTACACATTTTTATTAAACACTTTTGCAGTGCTTACAATAAAATGGGCAGTGTTCTAAGAACTTTTAAATATCAACTTACTTAATTCTCATAACACCTTGTGAGTTATATATAATTATTATATTATCCAAATATTATAGATGTAGAAACTGAGATACATGAAGGGTAGGTTTCTTGCCCAAGTCATACAGTAAGTGAAAGAGTGGGATTTGAAATCCAGGTAGTCTGGCTCCAAAAAGAACTCATAGCCTCTATGTTGTGGTACTTCCAAGACTCAGATCTGGACTAACACTTCTCTTGTGATGGAGACCGGAAAAGTGGTGCCAATACCCACACAGATGAAAATCTGCATATAACTTTAGACTCCCAATAAAACATAACTAATAGCCTACTGTTAACTGGAAGAAGACTTACTGGTAACATAAACAGTTGGCTAACACATATTTTATATGTTATATGTATTATATACTGCATTGTTATAATAAGCTAGAGAAAAGAAAGTATTAAGTAAAATTAAATTTACAGCACTGTACGTATTTAATAAAAAAAATCTGCATATAAGTGAACCCATGCAAATCAAATCCATGTTGTTTAAGGGTCAACTGTAGTTATTATAAATAAATACATTTACAATACGCCTGTGTAAATCAGTGGAGGTATAACTCTATGACAGAGATGTGCCTCTGAAAGTTTCCTCATAAACCAAATTACTTTAACTCAAATATCTGATGCACTAGTAAAGCACATTATCAAAGGGTACCCACTAAAGCTTTTTCCCCCCTTCATAATGAAAAATGTAAGTCCCACATTATAGAAAAATTCCTTCTGTAATATAAGTCATCTTATTTTATATACATCCTAAGTTCTGTTTTTTTTGTTTTTTTTTTTAAATATATCTTTATTGATTTCAGAGAGAGGCAGGGAGAGGCAGAGATAGAAACATCAATGATGAGAGTCGCCACTGATTGGTTGCCTCCTGCACGTCCGACTGGGGATCAAGCCCACAACCCAGGCATGTGCCCTGACCGGAAATTGAACCTCGATCTACTGGATCCTAGGTCGATGCTCAACTGCTGAGCCATGCCTGGCCAGGCCTACATCCTAAGTTTTTAATATTCTGCATTTTCTTAAAGAGGAACCATTTAGCCATAGCCGGTTTGGCTCAGTGGTTAGAGTGTTGGCCCATGGACTGAAGGGTCCCAGGTTTGATTCCAGCCAAGGGCACATACCTCGGTTGCAGGCTCGATCCCTGGCCCTGGTTATGGTACGTGCGGGAGGCAACCAATCAATGTGTCTCTCTCAGATCGATGTTTCTCTCTCTCTCTCCCCCTTCCACTCTCTCTGAAAAGCAATGGAAAAAATATCCTCAAGTGAGGATAAAAAAGGGGGGGGAGGGAAGAGGAATCATCTAGTTTTAAAGACAAATACAATTAGCCCAGCTGGTGTTGCTCAGTGGTTAAGCATCGACCCTTGTGCCTGGAGGTCACCGTTCCCAATTAGGGAACATGCCTGGGTTGTGGGCTTGATCTCTACTCTAGTAAGAGGCACAGAAGAGGCAGCTGATGAATGATTCTCTCTCATCACTGATGTTTCTCTCTCTCTCCCCCTCTCCCTTCCTCTCTCTGAAATCAATAAAAACATATTTAAAAAAATATTTTTAAAAAAATACAATTATATTTGAGAATAAAACTGAAAAGATTTTATGTAACAGCAAGATAGCAGCAAACGATCAAAAAGCTGAAATGTGTCTTATCCTTTTTAACCACCTCTATGAAACATACTTTATTTGTCCAGACTACTGATATCGCTTGTGATTATAATACTTACTCTGTCTGGGCAGTTCTTAATTCTGTTAAAGAGCAGTAAGAGTTGGAGGGGAAGTGATCATGGACTTCTTTGAGAACCTGATAAAAGCTATGAACCCACTCACTCTCAAGAAAACTGCTCATATGCACATACCAAAAACAATTTCCATACACTTTCCAAAGTGATTTATAAATCCCTGGTAATATTTCAGTGAGGAAACCCAGTCTAGAAAGGGGAGGGAAAAGTGGCATAAAACAATACAAATTCAAAAGGGTCTAGGAATATACCAAGAAAAAAAATTGTGCATACCAAGCACTGTGTTTGGGCTTTCTCATTTAATCTTTTAACAACTTGGTGAAGTAGATAATTATCCCTATTTTACAATTGTGAATTTGGGATTTAAAGAATACAGTGACACCCAAGATCAGATAACTCAGTCAGGTGCTACAATCAGTGCATGAAAGCCTGTATGACTCCACAGTGCTTTTACCATTGCTCAAAGCTGCCTATTCTAGAACATACACACACTCTTAACCTGGCACTCCTCTACTCGGGCACTAAGTATTCCTGGACACCAATTTATCTCCCAAAATATTCTCAGGGTAGGCACAAAGTAACAAGGATCAAAGTAATGGTACATTTCCCACCTAACTCCTCCAAACCCTGAATTACAGCACCACTACTTCGAATTCCAATGACATCATCTTCCAAACCTTTAGGGTATTAGCAAAATTAGCAATCTTATTAGCTCATACTGCCATCCGTCATTTGCACCTGATGCTTATTTTGCCCAACATCTTATCCAAAATCATAGCAGATAATTTTTAAAAATCTCTACTTAAAAAAACAAAATAGGAGAGAAATAACAGGAACAAATTATATCTGCTAAATGAAAGTCTTTTCATAATATCTTCAATTAATTTTTGTGGGTTTTTTGTTGTTGTTAGCCAGATTACTTGTTGTGCTTGCTAACCAAAGCACAGTAACTGAATTGTGCACAAATACTTTCCTGACTTTATCTAGTATCTTTTAAGTTCAACAGACTTCCATTTGTGTGTGTGTATGTGTGTGTATAACTGAATGGTAACATTATTTTAAGTATTTAAAGTATCTAACACCACTTCCAGACTTAAGACATGAAAGGATTCAGGCAGATAATTTACAAAATTAGTCCTTTGCAGCATGGCAATAAAAATTAGCTATCAGAAAACTAAGCTAGATTGCTACAATGGCAATCACTATAAGATATAAATGTAAAAAATTAATATGCTGCACACCATACATTTACACATTGTGTGTCAAATATATTTCAATTTTTTAAAAAAAGGAAAAAACTGCCCGGCAGGGCGTGGCTCAGCAGTTGAGTGTCGACCTAGGATCCAGGAGATAGTCGGGGCGCATGCCTGGGTTGCGGGCTCAATCCCCAGTGTGGGGCGTGCAGGTGGCAGCCAATAACTCTCTGATCACTGATGTTTCTATCTCTCTCTCTTCCTTTCTCTCTCTGAAATCAGAAACTATATATATTAAAAAAATAAAATAAAAAAAGGAAGAAACTAAGCTGGGTGCTTGAATACCTCAACATTTCTTGTCCTTAGTTTCTAAAAAGAGGGATTATAATCAGTTTAGAGTCCAAGTAAATAAATACCTTGCAAAGGAGAGTCAAAAAGTCACTGCTAAGGAGTAGCTCAAAATACAATGCAGAAAATGGCAGTCAGATATGAAATATTATATATTAGAAAATCAAAGCCACTATTCGGAAAAACTCTTGTTAAAAAACACAAAAAACATCCACCCTTCTATAGCCCAGATATTTCTAGTAAAATACTGAAGAGGAAAAAGACTTCATATGGTATTTTATAAAGATATTATAGATGAATTGGCTTAGTCAACAGTGATGTGGCTTCCAGAACTACTTGGAAAATATATCAGACATTCAAACATTAATCCTACAAACAAAGAAACCCAGATTCCTACACCAGAGACTGATACCAAGTGCAAAACCAACTGCTAGAACCTGAATGCCAAGTGTTGCTCAGGAGGTTAAGGTGTGTTGGAGGGTGGGGGTGGGAGGAGAGCTGACTTAGCTTAAGAAAAAATGGTACACATTACTTTTTGTGGAACCTTGGAAATTTAAGTCAAATCTTAGTTTCTTCATTTGCCAAACTGTCAGGATACCATGTGCCCAGTCAATCTTACAGCACCTCTTTGCTAATCAAATAACAAGCACCTACCCTACATTTCAGGAGGCAGACAGGTGGAATTCCAGTTAGTATTCTAAAAAGGAAAATGATAGAAGGCATTTAAATTAGAGTTTGTAATTTTGAAACACCTTCAATAAGGGAAAAAAGAAGACACATCTAAAGAAAAGGAAGTCATCACCCAAGAGCACAGATATAGAAACATATACCAAAGACAAGAGGTAGTTATAATCAAAATGGCAAAAACATTTAATAATATGTAAAGTCAAGAAAGCTAACAGTTAAAGTACCTTACTCATCTTTATATTCCCCAGCTAGCACAATGTTGATATATAACAGGTATTAAACAAACAATTCCTTGCGTTTTTTTTTTTAAATCCTCACCTGAGGATATTTTTTCCATTGCTTTTCAGAGAGAGTGGAAGGGGACGGGGACGGGGGGGGGGGGGGGGGGGGGGAGAACGACGATGACAATGACACCTGATGTGAGAGAGACACATCGACTGGTTGCCTCCTACACACTTCCTTACCAGGGCAGGGATAAGCCAGCAACTGAGGTATGTGCCCTTAGCCAGAATTGAACCTGGGACCCTTCAGTCTGCAGGCCCATGCTCTAACCACTTACTCAAACCAGCCAGGGCTAAACAAACAACTCTTGAATTGAATTGCTTAGGTTCAGCATTACTGCTTCAATAAATTCCAGAGAAAAAGCAGTAGCTCCCTTACTCCAATCGTCTTTCTTGCCTCTGTTAATTTTATCAAAGCCCCAAATCCGCCGGGAAATCACATTAAGAGAGCTTGGGGAATATACACATAAGATTAAACTTCCTGAGACAGGTAAAGGATCTTGAGTTCTCAGAAAGCTCACCTACAAGATTACTTCATAATTATCAGTAACTTAGAAGCCCTGCAAAAAGGGAGCAGTACTAAAGCACGGCAAACGTCACGATTTTCAAAAAGGAAGTGAAATTCCAGAATGTCAATCCCAGCAGAAACGCCAATTCCAGCCAAAACTCATTACATGATATATATAATATATAAACAATTTTAAAATGTAGTTGTCCCTCAGAGATAGTATGGGTTCTCAAAATAATTCATGTCAAGTTCCATTACCTTTTTGACTGAGTTACCATGAACAAAAACAACACAAATTAAGCACCACCTATGTATTCAACAGCAAACATTTATTAAACAAACACGTGCCAGGCACTGTACTAGGAGCTGTACATATGACAGCTCTCTATTTAATCCACATAAAAATCCTATGAGTTCTATTCTTCCATTTTTTTAAAAAGAGCCAGCTTACAAACATTAGAATAACCAAAATCAATGATAGCTATAAGAAGCAGCCAAAATTCAAACTGAAGCGTAACTTCGAAGTCTTTCCCCTTTTTACCACATTGTACGGCCTCCTAATCCAGAAACAGTGTATCTTGTCTTCCACAAGAATTTGACAAAGCATCTTGTGATATCCCCTGTGGGCAAGACTAATGTAGCTAGGGCAGAAAAGCTAGCAGATCTGTAATACTGCAATAACCATTTTCACTAAAGGTTTTGTATCCAGTAGATAGTAGCCCACAGCAGGTCTTAAGCTGTTTTTTGCTTCCATTATCATTAATATGTACAACATTACATTAATAACTGTTTCTCACACAAGGGGAAAGAAGACTGTAGGCAAGCATAGTCTGAAAACGCCCCTAAAATTCTGAAAGTCTAAATAAAAATACACCTCTAGCAACACATCACTGGACTACAGTGAGACCTGGTGCAGAGCTTTGTACCTGGCCCTCTTTCTCCCCTTTCAAAGTCTTTACTAATGACCTGATGAGAAATTAAAGACAAATCTTCAGGTGACAAAGTTAAAATGAGTAGCTAATCCAGACAGTAGGGACCATTCCTTTATTCTATATGCCCAAGACCCAACCAAGTGCCTGACCCACAGGAGCAGAATCAACGTTTTTTGGAACTACAAGGAACTATAGAATCAAAATTTTAAAAGACATTAACAGGTTTCAACCACTGACATAAATCTATCAAAGTCTAATCTAATGGGGTAAATACATTAGGGACAAAAAAAAAAAAGACTATAAAATCCAAGAAAAAAGAATTTAAGGGATGTAACACCTTTCTTTTCTTTTTCTTTAAGCAAATAAGACTACGATAGCAAGCCCAATATTAATTGGTGTGAAAACTGCCCAAAAAGATCATGGAAACTTTTCTATTTCAGTGTTAGAGATTCTCAATAGGGGAGATGATAGCCCACACTTCTCTGCTCAGTTCAAATCTCCCTGCAATCATTTCTACAGCTCAAGGCATCACATTTAAGGAAAGAGGACAATGAGTAAACAAACGGTGAGTGTCTAGAAAACACATCAAAATAGTGAAATGAGGAGCATTTGAGATCTTGCTCCCTGGCATATGTTCCCAGTTTGACTCAAATAAACTCTTATAAAAGATCTTTAGCCCGGATGGATGTGGCTCAACCGTTGAGCATTGGCCCAGGATCCAGGAGATTTTGGTTCAATTCTCACATGCCCAGGTGGCTGGTTTGATCCCCAGTGGGGGGTGTGCAGGAGGCAGCCAATCAATAACTCTCTCTCATCATTGATGTTTCCCTCTCTCCCTCTTTCCCTCCCTCCCTCCTTCTCCCTTCCTCTCTCTGAAATCAAAAAATTTAAAAAAAAGTCTTTAAAAAAAAGTGAAATGATTTAGAACAGCATCATAGGATATCCAGTTAAAGGAACCAGAGCTGTTTATCCAAAAGAAGATAAGACTCAGGATGTGATAGCAATCTTCAACTATCAAAAGAAGAGTCATGTGCAACCAAGATGCGGTGGCAGAACTAGGACTGGAAACTACAAGGAAACAGATTTGGCTTTTACAAAACTTACTGGAAATTAGACCTGTCTAAAAAATGAAAGTTACCCTCAGGGCATAGTTTTCCACTTTCTGTATCAGCTCACGCCTCTAAGACAAAAGTGGACAATCACTTGACTGAAATATTTAAAAAAGACTGAAACAGAGAACCATAAAGTATCTTAGGTTCCTCTCAGTTCCATAATTCTTTGAAATACAAATGATGAGAGTGTACTCTGCAAAACACAAAGTATTTTACAAATATAGGTAGTAAGTAGTTTTGTTGACAAGAAAAAGGGGAACTTCCTGTCGTATCTATTAATGCATGATCCCTCCATTAGGAAATTAAAAGCATACAAGGATGGCCCAGCCAGCGGGGCTCAGCGGCTGAGCATGGACCTAGGATCCAGGACATGACAGTTCGGTTCTTGGTCAGCGCACACGCCTGGGTTGTGAGCTCGATCCCCAGTAGGGGACATGAAGGAGGCAGCCAATCAGTAACTCTCTCTTATCACTTAAGGTTTTATCTCTCTCTTCCACTCCCTTCCTCTCTCTGAAATCAATAAAAATATATTTAAATAAATAAAAAGCATACAAGGATGTGTTTTATGGATCACACTGAAGTCAAATTTCTCTGAAAAAATTAAGATGAGATGACATAAATTGATATGTAAGAAAAAGAGATTAGATATAATACAATTTCCACACATTGACATACAACAAAATCCTCAATTCAGTAATATAATGCAGATACTGTTGTGATGAGGGCTCTACAAACATCGAAGTCAGGACCGCTATGCTTGATACTGGAGATCTACCATGATCCGTCCTCCTGCAGGCACTGTCTACAGGACACTGTGGATTCCTGGGACTTGCTAAGGAGAATGTGCCTGCACGTGGGTGGGGCTCCTAAGACCTCTTCCTGCAGTTGAGCTGTATGTGAGCGGACCTACTATGGACAGTCTCCAGCAGTGGTTTTTCTCAGATACTTAAAAATCTTTAGCCTGCTTTTAGCTTCAAGGGTGGTTTTGGAATGTATAAGGAAAGTGTAAGTTTTAGGTTGAAGGGCTAAATTATCCTTTTTTTAAATTGAGGGCTCAATTACAATGGTTTTCCTTTTTATCTTAGATTTGCAGCATAAAGAAAACCACTAAAGGGGTGGTTTACCAATATCCAGAGATGGTGTGACTTAACTGCTCAAAATCTGAAGTCAGATCTGGGTTTCAAATTTCATGACTTGTGGCAATATAATGACCAGCAGCAAATTACTCAACTTAACCAAACCTGTTTCCTCACCTGTAAAAGGGGGTTAACAAAACTATCCACCTCATAGGCTGTTACAAGAATGATATTACAGAAGAAAAGTAAAGTATTCAGCATATTAAGAACTCAAGCCCTGGCTATTGGTTGGGCATGGTCCTATGCACTGGGAGGTTGCATTGACAGTTCAATCCCTGGTGGGAGGGGGTGCAGGAGGCTGCCGATGTTCCTCTCTCTCTCTCTCTCTCCCCCCCCTCTCTAAAAATCAATAAAGCTATTTTTTTTTTAAAAGATACATGCCTTCACAGGCATTATATGTAAGCATAAAGATTTTGAAGGCCTGATTTAAAAAACAAAAAAACAAAAACCATATGTTAGCTATTGTTTTTAAAACTTCCAAATGATCATAGAAATGTATTTATCCTACAAATCTCACTAGTAGCACTCAACAATAACGATTCACCATTAAAATTGTATAAGTGGTCTTGTACAAGGATGTAAAGGAAAAAAGGGAGTTTCCTGACATGAACTTTTTCAGATACTATTATGGCTTTACATAAGAGTAAAAATAGAACATGGAATTAGAACTGGAGCATCTTTGTAATTTCTAGACTTGATAGTTTAATAATAGCATCAAGCATCAAATGTCACAACAATTAGAACACTGTGAATTCTATTAATAGTGTTCATGTTCTTACACACTCCACAATCATTAATTAAGATCTATTGTGCAATCTGGAGCAGTAAAATAAAGATGAAGAGCTTACACTGGCCCAGGACCTAAGCGCTTTTATGTATATTTGTCCTGACAACTCTATGAGCTACACAGATATTAATATTATGACCATTTTAACAGATGAAGAAACTTAGACAAAGAGATTAACTTGCCCAGGATCACATCTAGTTAAATGGATGAGGTGGGATATTAACCTAGTCAATCAAGTTCAAAAGTCCACTAGAGTTTACCGGCTCTGACTACAATGATCAAGCCAGATTAGTTGGTTATTTTTCTTCTAACACGTGCAGCCTGATTTCCTTAGGGGAGAGGGGAGACTGACTACAATGGGCTCAAAGGACTGGTTTCCCTCTCAGTAAATGATTACATTCTAACACTTTTCTGAGCAACCACAATGTAATTGCAGAAGAAAGCTGGCTATTACAGCGAAGAAAATAAACAGCATTCACATGACGTTTCCATGTGAATGTGGGTCGACCGACCTCGCAGAGTATGACTGACCCACAAGTCAGTACCACGCAGGCAGCAATGAAACTGCGTAACCCACACCAGCAAGCGGTCATTTCAAAATCCCTCTAGAGATGAATGTTTTGCCAATCGGCACGTTAGTCGAAGACAGGACAAAATTGAACTTGCATAAACTCTTAGTCATCAGTAAGAGCTTAAGTTACAAATCACCTAGTTCGCAAAATCAAATTCGCAGCTAAGTTCCTAATTCCGCAAAAAAGGAGAAAAAAAAAAAAAAGGCGGGGATGACATTCGGTGACTGTAGGATGAAAGCACCTAAGGCCCAAGCGGAAGTAAAACGAAGGGGAAAAACCAGCCCAATAATGGGGACTCCACCACATGCGCAGGCGGGGGCCCCGGGGACTTTTCACGGCCCTCCGACAGCCAGTCCTGACGTCTACAGGCTGCCCCGACCCCGCGTGTCCCCGGGGCGAATTTGGAAAGGCAATTCGAAGGCGGAGGTGTGAACCCAAATCCAGGGGACCATGGCAGCCCCGGAGGAGCAGGGGCCCCGAGCCGCCACCTCCCGTTCTATGGGGCCCGCACCTGCAAAGTGGTGATGTGCTTGTCGTTGAACTTGTTCTCGCAGTAGCGCAGCACCAGCGACGTCTTCCCCACGCAGCCTTCCCCCAGCAGCACCACCTTGAACGAGTAGGCTCGGCCCGCCGCCGCCCCGCCTCCGGCCGCAGCCATCCCGTCGCTTCCCGGCCACCCGAACCCTAGAGCAGCGCCGCGCTCCCCACAGCCACCGCAGCGCCTTCACGGTCGCGGCCGGCGCAGGCCCCTTCGCAGCGGCCGGCTAACCCCGGGCGCCGTCTGCTCTGCCTCCCGGGGCGAGGCCGGGAAGGGCTGAGGGAAAGTCCGGCAATGAAGGGCCCCAGCAACCACGTCAGGCACCCGACGAGAGGCGAAGAGCACTCCCTTTCCGCCTCCCTCTAATGGCGTCTCCTTCCTCCTACGTCACACTTCGCGTCACGTGACCTCGGCGGCCGGGCGGCCCCTGGAACTGGGCCCGGGAGACGTGGGCGGGGCTTCGGGGGCGTCTGACGCGGGTGGAGTCGGCGGCGAGGGGCGGTCTCGCGCGCGGCCGCCTGCGGTCCCGCGCCGCTCGGCGTTTTGCGGGAGCCTGAGGGAACCGGGGATGAGTCGCTTGGGCGAGCCCCGCCGAGGTGGAATGCTGAAGTGCAGGACGTGTCGTTCCCGCTCAGGGAATGTGCACAGGGCTAATGGCCTCTCCTACCCAAGAGCCGCTGTGAGCCAGAGAGTCGAGGGGCCCTTCAGTATCCTAACAGTATTTTTTCTGTGGCATCCCGGATCATAACCATAGAACTTCCTTTAGTCCCCCAGGCCGCCAAGGCTCCTCCTCATCTCCCGGATCTCAGCTTAAGCCGGGAAGGCCGCCCTGGCCACCCCCCTTCGCCCCGTCCTCCCCCTCCCCCGCACCCCCAGACTAGGTGTTTTGTAACAGTAACAGACCTTCCCCAGCGGTGTTCGCCGCGCTCCTTGGAAAGCACTTGGCTGCGTATCTGCCCGGCCTTCTTAGGTTGCAGCTTTGTAAAGGACAAGGACTGTGTGAGGCTTGCCCGCCTTTGAATGTCTTACCCCAAGTGCCAACCACATAAGCGGCATTTTATAACTATTTAGGAAGGAAGGAATGAACGCACAATACGTCTGAAGCCAGTACGCCTCGGATCCCCAGTTTTTGTGTTTTGCACGAAGCTTCCGGCATTCCGAGGCGCCCCCGCCTTGCTGGACCCGGCTTGTTTGATGACTGCTCAGTTTTCCTCATCGGCCTCTCCTTTCTTTCATGAAATACACTCTCCCAAGGAACCATACTGCTGTTTCCCAAATTTTGCAACTAGAAACCTGGTGTCCGTTAGGCAAACTTTTTTTTTTTTTTTTTCTTTTTCCCACCAGACTCCTTTTCCACTTTAAACCAGATAGTCCACTCATTCATTCAAATATTTGAAGGGTCTCGGTCATATGCAGGCCCTGTGCTGAAGGGGGCTAATATGCGTCTTTGTCATCAAGAGCTCGCAGTGCAGCAGGGAAGACAGACACAGCCCATTGTACAATAAACGCTTTCATCTTGATAAAGCAGTTCAGAATCATTTCCAGACTTAGGTGGGGAGCCAAGAGGCGTAACCTAGGCGAGAAGGGAGGGGAGCTTCGCAAGCAGAGAGAACAGTATGTCCAACAGGTAGGAAGGAGCAAGCGTCTAAACTGAAGCACTGGAAGAATGCAGAGGGCAAGGAAAAGAGCGTCAGATGGGACCTGCAGAGAAGCCAGGGTCAGTACCGAAAGGGCCTTTCGGCAAATGAAGAGTGTTAATCAAGGGGGCGGACATAATCCTATTTGACTTGGAAAAGATCGCTCTGGCTGTACTGTAATTTGGAAAATGGGTTGAGAAGGATAATATTACTTAGATTTATTTAGGCTCAGTCATTAAAGAGACCTTGTGTCCTCATGATTATATCTGAGGATGTCTTCTCTATTTCTTCTGTCTACCTTCCTCCTTTCAAGGCCTTTGCACATTCATGAATACTTTCAGAATTAGAAAGGGGCACCGTCCACTGTCCCTTCTGAATTCTTCTTCATGTTGGATTGAAATCGGCCTCTCTCCACCTACAATTAATTGTCCCAGACTCAACACACAGCATGTATCTAATCCTCATTAGTTGTGAAACATCTTCATACGTATGAAGAAAGCTATGTGATTTTCCTTTAAGCCTTAGCCAATTCTTTCAACCACTGTTTAAACGATATGGATCCCAGATCATTTAATAGCTTTATCATCTTAGAACCTACCTATGTGCAGTACTTTGCATTTATCACTGAATCAAAGATTATTAAAATTTTTTATTGTAAAATAAAGTAATTTAAAAAGAAAATAATTTTTCAGGTTTAGCTTACATTGGGATTTAAGGAAATTATTGCAAATGTTCAAGGATTGCAATAAGTCAGTTTGGTATAGTTTTGAGCAGAGTGGGTAAATATAAATGTAAATTGTGGCAGAGTGATAATCCCCCCATCTCAAAATATCAGGTCCTATACCTGGTGCTTGTAAATGTTAACTTATTTGGAAAAGGGTCTTTTCAGATATTATTAAATTAACTATTTTGAGATAGAGAGATTATCTTGGATTATCTGGGTGGCCTCTACATACAATCACAAATATTCTTTTTTGTTAATCCTCACAGAAAGAGATTTCTTTCCATTGATTTTTTTTTTTTTTTAAGAGAGAATGGGAGGGAGAGAGAGAGAAAGAGAGAGAAACATTAACGTGAGAGAGACACATCAATTGGTTGACTCCCGCATGCACCTGAGCGGGCCAGGTATGGAACCTGCAACCCAGGTATATGCCCTTGACCTGGAATCTAACCCAACACCCTTTGGTGAGGGCCAGTGCTCTAACCACTAAGTAACACCAGCCAGAGCACAAATATTCTTATAAGAAGAAATCAGAAGGGCCCAGCCAGTGTAGCTCAGTGGTTGAGCATCGACCTATAAACCAGGAGGTCATAGTTCAATTCCCAGTCAGGACACATGCCCAGATTTTGGGCTTGATTCCCAGTTGGGGACGTGCAGGATGCAGTGGACCAATGACTCTTTTTCATCATTGATGTTTCTATCTCTCTCCCCCTCTCCCATCCTCTCTCTGAAGTCAATAAAAACATATTTTAAAAAATCAGAAAGAGATACTACATACACAAAAGAAAAAGCAATGTGACCACGGAGGCAGAGATTAGAATGATGCAGACACAAACCAAGGAATGCTGACAGCCACCAGAAGCTGGAAGAGACAAGGAATAGATTTTCCCCCTAGAATTTCTGGAGGGAGTGCGGCCCCGCCAAAACATTAATTTCAACCTAGTGAAACTGAGTTTGGGCTCCTGACCTCCAGAACTGGAAGAGAATAAATGTGTGTTATTTAAAGTCATTAGATTTGTGGTGATTTGTTACAGAAGCCATAGGAAATGAATATATAAGTATATTGGGAGAAAACAAGTAGCCTATATGAGTCTAATGTTAGAATTGCAGATTCTCAGATTCTCAGTCCCCCAACTCCATTAAATCAAATTTCAGGATCACAGTCCAGGAATCTGTGTTTTGTTTTTTAATCCTCACCTGAGGATATGTCTATTGATTTTAGAGAGAGAGGAAGGGGGGGTGGGGAAAGGCAGGGAGGAGAAAGAGAAAGAAACTTCTATGTGAGAGAGAAACATCAATCGGTTGCCTCTTATACGTGCCCCAACTGGGGACTGAACCCACAACCTTTTCTGGTGTACAGGAAGATGCTCCAACCAACCGCTGCAACCCACTGAGCCATGGGGGGCAAGGAATCTGAGTTTTAACAAGCCCTCCTTGTAATTCTTATCCATGCTAAAGTTTGTAAAGCACTGACTTAGGAGATAGAAATACGACTTTGGAGAAAATGGTCATGCAAAGGGAGAGAGATAAGTAGGGAAGAAAAACTTTGTTTTTATTCTTTTGGCTCGGCACTTTGAAGCGCCTGAGGCATTCCCAAGTAAAAATATCTAGTTGGCTTTTTGGGCCTATAGCACAGAAGAGAGATCTGGGCTTTTGAGGCAAGGATAAAGGAATCTTCAATATAGACCTGGAAGTAGAGTACACAGGACAGGATGGGATCACTCAGGAAGAATGTATAAAAGTGAGAGGGTCCCAGGGCCTAGGACGGCGCTCTGAAGCACACTGACTTTTAAGGGATGGGCAGAGAAAGGAGCTGCAAAGGGAAATCCAAAGGAGTAGAAAGAAAACTAGAAGTCAATGTCAAGGAGAAGAGAATGTCTTAGGAAAAAAGGAATCATGAAATATGCTTTGGAGAAATCAAGTCAAATAAGGATTGGTAACTGTCTACTGGTTTAACCACAACATAATAATTGGAGATCTTGGTTACAGCAGTTTCAATAGAATGGGAGGGTTGAAATAAACTTGTAATGCTCAGGAACCAACTAAAAATGGTTGATTTAGACCAGTGGTTCTCAACCAGGAGTAATTATGCTCCCCAAGGGATATTTGGCAACATCTGGTGACATTTTTGGCTATAGGCCTTTAGTGGGAGGAGATTAGAGATGCATAAACATTCTTTAATGCACGGGACACCCCTCCACCCCAACAAAAATTATCTTGCCCAAAATGTCAATAATGCCAAGGATGAGAAACCCAGCTTTCGCATAACAAAGTGTGTTTATTTTTGCAGTCCATCATAATTATAAATGCCCTAGGTATAATCTATTGTAGAGGCAAACAGAGAGTATGGCTGAACAAGTAGTAAGTGAATGGGAAACTCAAGAGCTCAGGAAATTATTTCCAACTTTGCCACTATTTTCTATGTATGTCTTTTAAATAATCACTTAAGTGTTTTCTCAGCTCCATTTCCCCAAGGTATTTATAATCCTCCATTAAACACTGGTTCCTTTTAGGAACAGTTACAGAGAATATATTGTTACTCTAATTAGATTTCCCCTTTGGGACAAAAAAGGAATTAAAAAATACCTCTATAACTACTTTTAAAAATTCTAGTACAGATGCATTGTTTCTATATTAGTTTTTCTATAAATACAAGAAGTTTGAATTTAATATACTGTAATATGCAAACATTTGAATAATAAGAAATTGAGTATTATGGGATAAAGTGGAGAAAAAACAGGAATACAATTAAACAGATAAAGGAACCTTAGGAAAATTAAATAAAACTATTATTCCTGCAGCTAGCTGCCAGAGTGGAAGGAACTGAAATTTGGGGCTTGGTAGTAAAACAAGAATTTTTAATAGATTCTGATGTGCTCTCCTCTGGGGTCTAAGACTGTGTCTGTCACACTTTTGAATCTCCAGATCCTGGAATGTAGTGCTCAATTAATATTTATTAATTAAACCAAGTGACTAAATAAAGCCAAGCCTATAAAATTCTGAGGTTTGAGAAATGCTCTTTGACATATGGAGCTTTATTAAATAAAATTGTCAAAACATTTACCATTTTAAGCATCCAATAAGAGTAATTAACAATAGAAAGAAAAATCGGTATCATCTACTGTCAACCGTCTGTGAACTAAACCCATTTGTTCTTTTATTTGCTCAGTCACTCAACAAACTTTATTGAGCACCAGCCAAAATGTCTCTGCCTCCATGGAGCTCATTTTCTAGTGTGGGAGGCAGCAAAGAAACAATTACAATAATGTGTAGTGGCCATGTTTTGTTTTTTTAAAAATAATTTTTTATTTTTCAATTACAGTTGACATACAATATTATATTAGTTTCAGCTGTACAGCCTGAGTTGGGTGCTCCAAGTACACCAAGCCCCCCATGCGGGCTGTGTGTACCTTCCTGTTGTAGTTGAGCCTTAATTACTGTTGGCATGTCAG
Organism: Miniopterus natalensis; assembly: GCF_054644295.1. Taxonomy (NCBI): domain Eukaryota; kingdom Metazoa; phylum Chordata; class Mammalia; order Chiroptera; family Miniopteridae; genus Miniopterus; species Miniopterus natalensis. Next base: position 126,272,118 of record NC_142082.1, read on the forward strand.
TGGGAGGGATTGACGCCCCCCTCAGTCCAATCAGCTGCAAGGATTGTCTGTGACCACGTGGAAAATCTGCTGTGCAGGGGCTGGACTAACTTCAGTCCAGACCCCCATGGAGTAGGACTAACTTCAGTGGGGCTCTGTGCCTGCTGAGTGGCCCTTTGAATGTGTCCCTTATTGAGGTGGTTGTGGTGTTTCGGTGTGGTCTGAAGTTGTCCCCTGGGTGTGCTGGCTGGGGTCTTCTAGGATGTCTAGGCCAGGGCCACCAGCATGAGCTACAGAGCGATGGGCAGATGGCTGCTACTTGGAGGTGCCCAGGAAGAGGCCACACTGCAAACCAAGACCAGCTGCAGCTAGTGTCAGGCCTGGGGCCACTTAGCAAGAATTATGGGGTATGCAGAGGCTAGATACTGCTTGTTGGAGAGATTTTAGGGAAGTCCAAAGCATGAGCCAAGACAGGCTGTTTGTATGGGAAATCCACTGGAAATGGCTTAAGTGGGTCTGCAGGTTGGGTAGGGCAGGGTCTCAGGGAATCACCAGGGTGGGGCAAACAGTGTTAGCCAGATTGATGGAGACTCAGATATGGCACTCACCTGCGGCTCTGTCCAGGGAAGGGCTCAGCAAAGGAACTATAGCCTCTGCCAGCACCTCTGTCTGGGAGAAAGCTGCCCCTCCAGCCCTTGTCCTGATGCCAGATATTTCAGTCTCTTCCCGTAGGTTCCCAGCACCCTTTCAGCTGCTGCCCCAAGGCTGGAGCTCAGAGCAAGTGAGTCCAAGTGAGCTCATGCATGGGTCCTCTAAGAACTCCCGGGATGCCAGCAGCCCTTGTTCTCACTCAGCCACAATCCCTGTGGGCTTTCACTGCCAGAAGCTATGGGGACCTCTCTCAGCACTGGGACCCTGCTGAGTCCACCAGTCTTGACGCGGCCTCCTATTCACATCCTCAGCCATAGCACCTCCATTCAGCTAGATCTCTGGCGGCTCTGAAAGATGGTTGCTCTACAGTTCAGACGCAATTCCGATGTGGTTGTGGCAGGATGTGAGCACTGCATTCATCTCTGCCGTCAGCCATCCTGACAGGAAGCCCTGTAATAGCCATGTCTCATACCAAACTGGCATCCACACCTTCTCCTTTCCATCAGAATCCCATTCTTGCTCAGGTATCCACTCTCTCCTGTGTCAAGGGCTATGCCCCGAGCTTCCAGCTGGTTCTGATCTCATTTCCCTATGGTTCCTACCAGCTTTTAGAGGTGACTATTCCTGCATGTGAAGCAATAGCTCAAATGCTTCTTGCTGGCAAACAAAACTGAGCTGTAATTGTAAGCATTGGCCACAAAGGGGCACAATCAGCTCAATGAAATTTACCAGGTTGGCCAGTGTATATTCAAGACTTGTGGGTGTGGCCCCGTTGGTTGGATCATAGTCCAGTAAAATGAAAGGTCATGGGTTTGACTCCTGTCAGGGAACACACCCAGGTTTCGAGTTCTATCCCCAGCCCTGATCAGGGCACGCGCGGGAAGCAGCTGATTGAGGTTTCTCTCTCACATTGATGTTTCTCTCTCTCCCTTCCCATCTCCCTAAAAATCAATGAAAATGTCCTCATGTAAGGATTTTAAATAAGTAAATAAATAAATAAAAGACTGGAACTCAGAAGTCCCTCAACATGAAAAAAAAAAAAAAGAGAGAGAGAGAGAGAGAAAGCAATGGGAGATTTTCTTTGCAGTTGTAGAAAAAGAGAAAATTCCAAGAAATCTATGGGCTAGGGAAGGGAAGACAGTTCCCAAGCCATTTATTCCCAAAGTGACAACATTAGCTAAAAGTGTCTCAAGAAACTTTACATATTCTTGTCAAAGAAGAAATTTAAACCAAACTTCCAGATTCTTGGAATTTATCAATTTCTTTTAATATATATATAATCTCAAAGATTAAAGAGGAGAACAAGTAAAGAAGCCAAACACTTTAATTGTAACATGTATTTTATATTTCCATTTATAAATTGTATTTTGAAATAACCAGAGCATGAGATTGTATCACATGGAAGTATGTGCTTGACATGATTGGCAATAGAATTGTGTAGCGGCAATTTCTAAATTACTAAAATGTTTTAGTTCAGAATGGTAGCAGTCTCACTGAGTCAGTCTACTATGCTCACTTTTTTTAAAAAAAATATACCTTATTGATTCCAGAGAGAGGAAGAGCTAGAGAGAGAGAGAGAGAGAGAGAGAGTTGAAACATCAGTGATGAGAGAGTCATTGATCAGCTGCCTCCTGCACATCCCCAACTGGGGATTGAGCCCGCAACCTGAGCATGTGCACTGACCAGGAATCGAACCCCGATCGCCTGGATCCTAGGTCGATGCTCAGCCACTGAGCCACACCCAGCTGAGCTAGTATGCTTGCTTTTAAAAACGATGTCAGGAGTCACATGGAACTGGAAATTCTAAAGAGATTTGTCCACTTAAACTAGGCCTGAATGACTATACTTTTCCATCTTCTTGAGAAATAAACCAATGTGGAGATTGAAATCCTCTTCAAGAAATTTTTTTTTCCTGGTGAAATAATTTGGTCAAGGGTTCTTATGGGAGATTTGTGATGTTAAGATTGGAGAGCTTTTTTTTTTTAATATATCTTTATTGATTTCAGAGAGAGAAGGGAGGGGGAGGGAGAGAGATAGAAACATCAATGATGACTCATTTATTTACTGCCTCCTGCACTCCCCTGACAGGGGATAGAGCCTGCAACCCAGGCATGTGCCCTGACCAGGAATTGAACCATGATCTCCTGGATCCTAGGTCGATGCTCAACCGCTGAGCCATGCCTGGATGGATGATTGGAGAGCTTTTTGACAGCTGTGAATGGTCTAACGGGATGTTAGGAAATGCTATACATATATACTAAGGATTTAGGCATTCAGTGCCACTTGCTTGAGTGTCTCCTCTACTGGCTACTCATTCCTGTTTGATAAGGTTTCCTTTAAAATCTTACCATTTCTTAGGCCACTTTCTAAGTACTTCCTAACATGTATCATTGATGCATCACTGACTATGATAATTACCTACTTATCAGTATTAGAGCTGTAAGCTCTTTGGTACTAAAGATCTGCCTCGCTCACCACTATATCCTGTGTCCAGAATGCCTGGAATATGGTAGATACAAAACAAATGACCAAACCTCCCAAGTACCAGCAGTCTCATGCCTTCATTTCCAATAAATCTTAATTTCCCCCCCACAGCCTCTGCATAAAACCTCCAATTCTTCAAACCTCCATTAGACCATCCTAGTGAACATTCTATGTGTATTTGAAAGGATGCATTCTGTTGTTAGGTCAAATTTTTTATAAATGTCAATTAGGTCAAATGAATTGATAGGATTGTTCAGGTCTCTATATTGTTGATTTCCTGCCTACTCCTTCTATGTTGAAGTCTCCAACTGCAGTTACAGATTTGTCTATTTCTCCTTTCAGTTCTACCAGTTTTTGTTTCATGTACTTTGAAGTTCTGTTGTGAGTGCACAGACATTTAGGAGTATTATGTCTTCTTGGAGAACTGACCATTATTATGTAATATCTAATATCCCTCTTTATTCCTCATATTATTCCTTGTTTCGAAGTCTACTGTGTCTGATATGAATATATCTATTATAACATACTTTTGATTAGTGTTTGCATGGTATATCTTTTTTCATACTTCTACTTTTAATCTATCTATATATATGGGTTTCTTATCTACCTATATATATGGGTTTCTTATAGACAATATTTAGTTGAGTCTTGCTTTTTTTTTCAATCCTCACCCAAGGATTTTTTTTCCATTGCCTTTCAAAGACAGTGGAAGGGAGAGAGAAACTTGATTGGTTGCTTCCCACACGCCCCCTGACCTGGGCTGGGGATCAACCCTACAACCAAGGTATGTGCCCTTGGCCAGAATCAAACCCGGGACCCTTCAGTCCACAGGCCGACGCTCTAACCACTGAGCAAACTGGCTAGGGTGAGTCTTGCTTTATTATTTATTTATTTATTTATTTTTAAAAATCTAGTCTATTCCCTGTCTTTTATTGGTATTCCTGGTATTCAAACCACTCCATCTGCTTCCATAGCACTCAACAGGTATACCAGTAGCAATTAAACCCACAACAGGTATTCCGTAAATGGCTTTGCCTTCTAGACCACTAAAACCTAGGTCGACAAGTGTGTTCTTCACCTTCCAACTCTTTTACCTAATAATAATGGGAATGGCTACAATTAGTATGTTCTATGTATGAGGCTTCTATTTACTAATTGGGGTTAAATTAGTTAATCCCAATAACAATGCAATGAGGTGGGTACTATTAGTATCATCCCCAATTTATGGATGATACTAGAAAATCAAAGTACAGAGAGGTTAAGTAATGTGACCAAGATCACATTAAAAACATTAGAGCCAGCTTCCAAACTTAAGTAGTATGGCTCCAGATATTAACCTCACACTATACTGCCTCTCCGTCATTAAAGGAGTCTTCCATTTCAAATCCACATTTTAAGTAGGATGTCTTCATGCATTGTCTCCACCTTTTTAGTACTCAAACTACTCCATCTGCATCCATAGCACTCCTCAGGAATAATTAACAGTAATCTTCATATTATAAAATCCAATAGACATTTCTCAATTATCTGTTTGGCCTTCTCTGATGCATTTGACAACGTTAGCCACATTCCTCTAAACTGGATTAGCTATGTCTTCTCTGTGCTCCCATAATGCCCTATATATATTCTTATTTTGTGGTTGTATAATGCATCATAATTAAATGTTCAAGAGCTTGTCTACTCACTATCTCATAAGCCCCCTGACATCAGAGAATGTTTCTTACTTATCTTTGTATGTCCATGGCCTACCATAGTGCCTGGCACATTGTAGGCATTTAAAGATATTCTGTTAAATCAGTGAATAATTGAAAACCATTTACTGATAATATTATTTGTTGTCACTTCTGCATAGGCAAACAAAAATCTGTCAAAGGCAAAGATTTTATGACCTCCATTATTTATTATGATTGAATAAGAAGGAAGTAAAGGTTGGCGGAGACTCAACCATTTTTTTCTTCCCCAGTGGGATCTCCTGGATGCTCTTTGGAAAAAATAAATTAACAATATTTTTCTTTATGTCCCTATAAAGCCCCGGCTGTGGTTTACATTAGAAAAACAACTTCCAGTGAAATACAAACTTGACAGCATTAATGGCATCTTTACTGCTTCCATCCTCATGTGTTTTCTCCCCATTTAGGAGCAAAGGGACTTTCATTAACCATTTCAGATGCTGTGTTATGTTCAAGAACATCAGGGACTGTTACAAAGAATCAGTTTATTAAGTCAAGGCTAGATTTCTTCCGCTCTTGGACTCCTTGTTTTTAATCCTCACCCAAGTATATATGTTTTTTAAAACTGATTTTTAGACAGAGAGGAAGAGAGAGAGAGAAACATTAATGAAAGAGAGAAACATCAATTGGTTGCCTCCCATATGTGCCCTGACTGGGGATTGAACCCGAAACCTAGGTATGTGCCCTGAGCGGGAATCAAACCTGCAACCTTTTGGTGTATGAGATCATGCTCCAACAACTGAGCCACCAAGCCAGGGCAACACTGCAAAATCTTTTAAAGGAATGTTACAAAAAAGTTGGGAGGCAAAAATCAAAGTTCACTGAGGTCAAAGCTGCTAGACTTCTGAGACAGAGAACTGAAGAGAAGAGCACTGCACAGAGAGAGACTTCTGGAGAACTGCAGGGGGATCCCTCAAATATTTGACTGAGTGCTGATTTGCCCATGAGTGAGAGGAATCTCGGGAATAGCCACTGGAAAGGAGTAAGAAGAACAATTTCTTGGAGTTCACACAGGGCAGGTAATAGTTTGTGTTCCCACCAGTCACAGTAGAGAGGCTGCATCATTCTTAGGGCATTGGGTAGCGCCTTCAGAAGAGTCAGGCCTTAGAAGCAAGGATACAAAGCAGTGAAGTCTTCTCTGGACCTGCCATACTAATGCTTAATGACAAGCCTTAAGTGAATCAAGATGATCCTCAAGTAGATTTAATTAAATCTTTAAAAGGATAACCCTCACCCTGGCTGGTGTGGCTCAGTTGGTTGAGTGTCATTCCTGCACGAAAAGTTTGCCTGTTCCATTCCTGGTCAGAGCATGTACCCAGGTTGCAGGGTACCCCAGTCGGGGTGCATACAGGAGGCAACTGATGTTTCTCTCTCTCCCTTTCCTTTACTCTCTCTCTAAAATCAATCAAATCAATAAAAACATTTTAAAAAATAATAAAGGATAACCCTCATGCACTGTTTGTGGATATGTCAAATAGTGCAGCCATTATGGAAGCCAGTATGGAGGTTCCTCAAAAAATTTTAAAAATTACCATATGATTTCAGCAATCCCACTTCTGGGTGCATAGCCAAAATAATTCAACATAGGATCCTAAGAGATATCTGCACGCCATGTGCACTGTAGCATTATTCACTATAGCCAAGAGATGGAAGTAACCTAAGTGTCCATTGACAGTCATAGATAAAGAAAATGTTGAAAACCCCGACAGGGCGTGGCTCAGTGGTTAAGCACCAACCTAGGATCCAGGAGATCGAGGTTCAATTCCTGGTCAGGGCACAGGCCCAGGTTGCGGGCTTGATGCCCAGTCAGGGATGTGCAGGAGGAAGCCGATCAATGACTCTCTCATCATTGATGTTTCTCTCTCTCTCACTCTATCTTCCTTCCTCTCTTTGAAATCAATGAAGATATATTAAAAAAAGAAGAAGAAGAAAATGTAGAATTTTAATTTTACCTGGCTGGGTAGCTCAGTTGGTTAGGGCACCATCCCAATACACCAAGGTCGCAGGTTCAATCCCCAGTCAGGGCACATAAAAGAATCAACCAATGAATGCATAAATGGGTGGAACAATAAATCGATATTTCTCTCTCTCTCTCTTCCCCTCCCTCCCTCCCTTCTACTCTCTCTAAAACATCAATGAAAATAAAACATCCTCTGGTGAGGATTCACCAAAAAAAAAAAAAAGTTTAGATGGTAAAGTTTGCTGTTATATACTTTTTACCATAATGAAAACAAAATCACCCCCTCTCCAGCTAATCTATCACCTTAAATTCATATGTATATAAAAAAAATTTTTCTTTCTAGACTATTGGTCTTTTTGTCTTTTCCTATTAAAATATCATATAGATTTGATAATTTATATTAAATGTTCAAAATTTAATAAGATAAATCTCACTTCATTGTTCTTATTTTTCATAATATTCTTGGCATTTCCATAGCATTTAACTTTTCAGATCAATGTTGGGAGAATTTTATACAGTTCCATAATAAACAATTAGACAACTAATTAACATATTACTTTTGCGGAAAATGCTATTTTTTATGCTAACTTTTCCTATTCAAGAATATAGAATGTCTTCCTATTTTTTCAGGTCTAATATTTTTTATATTATACCTACCAATAATATTTTATAGGTTTATATATATATTTAAATGTTTTTATTGATTTTGAGAGAGAGGAAGGGAGAGGGATAGAAACACTGATGAGAGAGAAACATCATCGATCAGGTGCCTCCTGCATGCCCCTTACTGGGGATCTAGCCTGCAACCCTGGCATGTGCCCTGACCAGGAATTAAACTGGGGACCTCTTGGTTTCTGGGTCAATGCTCAACCACTGAGCCACACTGGCCACGCTATTTATTTTTAATTAATTCATTCCTAAGTATTTTATAGTTTTTTCACTTTTATGAATGGAATATAGAATATTTTTCTCATTTTTCATTTCTAGGTGCTTGTTACCAGGAAATTGAAAAACCTATTCAATTTATTATACTGCTTTGATATATAGCCAACTTAGTAATTTCTCTTAGTAATTCTACTAGCATTTTATTGGATCTTTTGGATTTTCTAGATAAATGTCATCAGCAGAAATTACTTAAACTGTTCTTTTAATTTTTTGTCATATCTTATTAAAATTTCCGAGACAATGTTAAATAAAGATGGTGATATTGTAATTCTATGCCTAGTTTCTGATTTTAATTTCAATTATTTACTTGGCTTGTTATTTAGAATTCTATTTGCACATTTTTATTTTTTTAAAAATATATCTTTATTGATTTCAGAGAGAGGAAGGGAGACGGAGAGAGAGATAGAAATATCAATGATGAGAGCGTCATTGATCGGATGTAGCCTGTGTGCCCTGACCGGGAATCGAACCCTGATCGCCTGGATCCTAGGTCGATGCTTAACCACTGAGCCACGCCCGGCCGGGCTATTTGCACATTTTAAAATTAATGTTATTTGTTATATTTTGGTAGTTTTATATCTATTATACTTATGAGACAACATAGGGACTTGGGTGCAGAGAAGTAAGACCAGATAAAGTGTCCACAAGAATGCAAACCCCCCTTCACTTCCTATGAAAAATGCAGAAGTAGTAATTCTTATCTCTTTTCTAACCACTTACCCCAGTGCAAATGTTGAGACCACTCTTCCACATGTGCAGTGGAATAAGGTTTGAATGCTATACATCTTTTTGGGGTGGTGCTAGCGAGTGACAATGCCATCTTGCCCTCACAGCTCATGCTCAGAGATTGTTGCTATGCAACTCAAAGACACAGGAAAAAAAAAATCCATGCCCTGCCCAATCTTTACGCAAGCTGGCCTTATCCCAGCCTATTAAAAACAACCCAACAAAGCCACTCAGAGAGCCAGTCAGGGCCTTTTTACCCCTGTGCTGTCTCCCATGGTTCATCTTGATTTCCATCTTGGGGAACCCAATAACCCCAACATAATTAACACTTAGAATTTTTATTAGGATGGTTGTTAATTTCATCAAATAACTTTTTGGCATTTATTGATGTTAACATATGTTTTTTACTCTTTAATTGTTATAGTAATGTATTATGTTAGTAGATTTCCTGATGTTCAAACACCATTACATTCCTGAAACAAATCTTGCTTGAACTTTATATATATCATATATACATGATTTTATTTGCTAAATTTTGGAAGAGAATTATGCATCTATATTTGTGAGATAGAACTAAAAATAGATTTTAAATTTAATAGAACTATTGAAAAGAAGGGAAAATAGAATAAATAGTAACATGATCAAACCAGCTAAATATGGAAACATATACGTAGAAAAGTAAAATATTAATATAACTTATAAAGTATAAGGAAGGAATAAAAGTAGTATATGTTGGTCTCTTGTGTTTCTCCTCTGCTTCTATTTTTTGTCTTGATTTCCATTTCTTTGTTTTTACCTTGCACTTTGAGTGAGATTTAAAAAAAAAAAAATTTTTTTTTTATTGATTTCAGAGAGAGGAAGGGAGAGGGAGAGAAACACAACCCGGGCATGTATCCTGACCGGGAATTGAACCATGATCTCCTGGATCACTGGTCTATGCTTAACTGCTAAGCCTCGCCGGCCAGGCCACTTTGAGTTTTTATACTTTCTTTACCTTCTAGGCCACTGTAGTGACCAATTTCTTTCAATTTATCTACCAAGGTATTTAGTTAGGGATTCCTGTTTGTTATATCTGTAGTAATTTTTTTTTACTGCATTTGAATTTGATTTTTTTTTTTAAACAAACAAACAAACAAACAAACAGGTAATTTGTTCTCTTGGAGGGGGGGAATTATTTTCTGTTTTTTCACCCCTGATCTTACATATATAGACTGTTTTTCTTTCCCTCCCTCCCTCCCTCCCTCCCTCCCTCCCTCCCTCCCTCCCTCCCTCCCTCCCTCCCTCCCTCCCTCCCCTTCCTTCCTTCCTTCCTTCCTTCCTTCCTTCCTTCCTCCCTCCCTTCCTTCCTTCCTTCCTTCCTTCCTTCCTTCCTTCCTTCCTTCCTTCCTTCCTTCCTTCCTTCCTTCCTTCCGCCTCAGATCTGTTTTTCTGGAAGACTTGACGTCCAATAAGCATTTCTCTACACTTTGTGCTGGCAATGTAGAAAGCAAGCAGGTTGTCACCTCTCTCTTGGCTCCATAAATAGAAGTCTTATAACAAAACAGATAAGAATGAGGGCTTTGGAGCCAGACTGGCTCAGTTCAAACAACAGCTCTGCTGTTTCTGTGATGTGGCCTTGGGCAAATTATTCAAACTCTGTGTCTCAATTTTCTTATTTATCCAATGGAGAAAATAGTAAGAACATTCTTGCGGAGTTATTGGGAGAATTATAAGAGTCTACTTTTGTGAAGTACTGAGAACAGTTCCTGGCAAGCATACAGGCTGTTTTAAAAAAACCAAAAACCTGCTTCTGAAAATGGATGCTAACGTGGTAGAACAAAAATTGTTAAAACTTTCAGCTTTCTGTTTCCCTCCCAATTGTTCTTAATTTTGGCTGCATATTGGAATCATAGAGAATCTTTCAGAAATACTCTTGCTGTACTCCATACTAGTTAGGTTGAATCTTTCAAAAGGGGGAACAAGGCAGTAGTGTAATCAAGTGACATGCTTGCTCTGACTCTAAAATTTAGCCTGCATTTCTCCCATGGCCCACAGGCTAATAGCTCCCGCTGTAGATATGCTTATCAACTAGAGGAATTCTGCTTGAGGCTTGAGTTTTTGCAAGAACAACCCCTTGTCAGAAGGCACGTTTCCAGAAGAGGTAGGGATATATGTAAAAAATGACTGTTTATCAAAGATTTATAGGAGCCTCAAGACTGGACTCAGATAAGCAGGGGTCAACAGACCAGCCAGGAACAAAGAAAGTTAACGATTTTGCAATTTTCCTTGGATTTTTTCCACCCTTATTTGTCTAAAATCCTCAACCATCTCTGGCCCTACCCCTCCTCCCTTCCCTTGACATAAAAGATGCCTAACTTCTAGGCTCTCTTAAGATGGATTTGCGGGAGCTATGAGGCACCCCCACATCTTCTCAATCAACAATCCTTTCCCTACTTCAAACTCTGACATTTTGAATATTGGCCTTTGAAGCATTGGGCACAGGCACCTTGAACCAGTAACAGGAATTTTCCAAATTTGCCATGTGATTCCACTCTGTAGCCAACACTGAGAACCACTACCTTAACCCCTACACCAAAGAAAATGCCTTATTTTGCCTATTGATCTACTACTCTTGCACTAGTCAGTGTAAATGAATTCCTCAGACAGTTTCTTTTGCTTTGCATAATGCAGATTTCTTTTTTAAAATTTCTTTATTGTTGAATCACAGATGTCCCTGTTTTTCCCCATTGACCCCTTCTACCCGGCACCCACCCGCCTGCATAATGCAGATCTTAAAAAGACGACTACAGAATGAGGCCAAATATCAGATTCAAGGAAATTTGGAGAAACTCTGTAGTCATTTTCCATTGCAATAAGATAAAACCCAAAGTTTGACAAGGCGAAGCTCTTTAGGGGTCCAGCCCTGCCTGCCTGTGGCTCCAGCCTCCCGGCTGCTCCAGCCTCCCTGCTGCTCCAGCCTCCCTGCTGCTCCAGCCTCCCTGCTGCTCCAGCCTAACCAGCCACCTTTGCGTTCCTTTAACAGGCCAAGTCCTTTCTGCCTCAGGGTTTTTCTGCTGGCTATTTCTAGTTCCAGAAATACACTCTATTCCCTTCTCTTCCTTTCTTCCTCCCTTTCCCTTTCCTTTTTCTAATTTACATTTTTTAAATGTTTTTACTGATTTTTTATTTTATTTTTTCTTTTAGAGAGAAACATCGATGTGAGAGAGAAACATAGATAGGTTGCCTCCCATCTGGGGATTGAGCCCACACCCTGGGAGCCACTGGCCTGTTCTCCTGAAGATCAATGGGGGAAGGGACTGAACAGGGGGGAGAACAGACACATGCCCAATAAAGCCTGGGTGAAGTAGGGAAGGTACTTGTTTGCCAGTCACACCTAGCAACAGGTCATTGGCCAGAGTAGGAGTGGCCACTGCAAGAGTGGGAAGATTTGGAATATTTAATCCCCTAAATAAAGAAGTTCTCTATCCTGTGTTTTCAGGACTCTTGGGGCTCTTGTTGCAGGGGGACCTCAGCACTTTGCGTAACAGTTGTCATCCCCTCTGGGAGGGAGTGCTCACCATCTTGACTTGGCAAACATTTACTCATCTTTTAATGTTCCAGTTAGTTCTCTGCCGAGTCTTCCCATATCACCCAAGCAGCTAGTGGCAGAGTCCTTGCAGCACTTTGTAATGTCCTTGCTCTACACTAGCCACACATCATAATACATGTTAACTCAGGGTGTTAACCTGGGGATGACTCTAATTGCCTACTTTTGATGGAGATGCTAATATGAGGAACATTAGGAGACTAAGGTCAGAATAACATACACATCCTTCCATAGAGAACTTGACAACCTGTTGCATAGCTCCTGGACTCCTCAGCCAGACCAGAGTTACAAACTGGGGCCAGAGGGGAGAAAACCTCTGTGAGAATAGAGTTTCTTTCTTTCTTTTTTTTTTTTTTTTTAATATATCTTTATTGATTTCAGAGAGAGGAAGGGAGAGGGAGAAAGAAAGAGATAGAAACATCAGTGATGAGAGTGTCATTGATTGGCTCCCTCCTGCACGCCCCTGACTGGGGATTGAGCCTGCAACCCGGGCATATGCCCTGACCGGGAATCGAACCCTGATCTCCTGGATCCTAGGTGGATGCTCAACCGCTGAGCCATGCCCGGCCGGGCAATAGTGAGTTTCTTTAGAAGTGGTAGCCAAGCCATGAGTCCCTGCTCTGGGAGGAGACTAGAAGTGTTTACTTTAGTTGAGGGAGAGAGAGGGAATAACGAGTGCCTGAATCATGCCTAAGAAAGTTTAAGCTGACTTTCATCCTTCGGGCTGTCTCCTGCCCAGGGATTGCAGAGGACAAGAAAATACCTGACTCTTTCTTTGATGGTAAAGCCAGAGAGGTGCTGCAGCACTGAGATCAGCTAGCACTTTCAGGGGATGGCAAAGCAAGGGATTTTCCCCATGGAGCATATGTAGATCACCTGGTGAAACTCTATTAAGAGGTTGTCTTGACAATAGTGCTGCCTGAGAGGTAAGAATATCTCAGCAGAAAGAGGCTAGATGCCCAGGAGATGAGGAAATAAGAGTGGTAGGTTGTTAGAATGCTCCTCCATGCATCACGCCTGTCACCTTTCTCCTTTACAATGTAAATGCTACTCCTTCCATGATGAAGAGGTGGATTCAACTGCCCTATCCTTGGAATCTGAGTGGCCTTTTCACTTTTTTGACCAAACTGTAGCAAAAATAACATAAGGAAACTTCCTTAAGAGAACTTGCAGCTCCTCCTTTTGCTTTACTGGAACACTGTGTCATCAGGATATCAGGTAAAAAAGCCAACTGGAGGATGACAGACCGGTCATGCGAGAAGCCCTGCCAAGAATAAGCATCAAGTGCCAGACATAGAAATGAGGCCACCACGACTATCCCCAGCTTACCTGTCAACTGACTGCAACCATGAATGAGCCCAGATGACAGGCTATAGGACAGCACTGCCCAGCTGAGCCCAACTCAAATGGTCAGCTACAAATTGGGAGCAAATAGTTTTTGCTTTAGGTCACTTAAGCTTTGAGTTATTTGCATTAATGGATAACTGGTACAAGCAACTACTTGAACTAGAGATGAACACGCTGGTGTAAGAACTGTAAAAGAGGGGCTCATCAGGAAACCTCCAAAGAGTCCACAGAAGCATCGTACAAGCTGACACTGGTTTTAACCTTCTACCTATCAGACTGACCCAATAACACCAACTTTGGCCATTTGCCATGCCTAGATAGCCAAACCTAGGTTTACATACCTCTCTTCTTTCTGCCTCTATCTTCCTTTCCACTTCTACACCAGTGTCTGGTCTGTTCAGGCTGCTGCAACAAAAGCACCACAGACTGGGTGACTTACACAAAACAGAAATTTATTTCTCTCAGTTCTGGAGGCTGTAAGTCCAAGATCAGGGTGCCAACAAGGTTGGGTTTTATTTTTAAAAAAATATATCTTTATTGATTTCAGAGAGAGGAAAGGAGAGGGAGAGAGAGAGATAGAAACATCAATGATGAGTCATTGATTGAGCCCACAACTTAGGCATGTGCCCTGACCGGCAATCGAACCCTGATCGCCTGGATCCTAGGTCAACGCACAACTGCTGAGCCACGCCCGGCCGGGCAAGGTTGGGTTTTATGAGGGCTCTTTTCTGGGTTGCAGATAGCCATTTTCTCGTTTCCTCACTTGGTAGAGAGGATAAGAGCTCTTTGGAGTCTCTTTTATAAAGGCACTAATCCCATTCATGAGGGTTCTACTCTCATGACCTAATTACCTCTCAAAAGCCCATCTCCTAACACCATCACTTCGGGGTTTAGGATTTCAACATATGTATTTTGGGGGCATACAAACATTCAGTCCATAACAACTAGAATCAGCAAAACTTTAGTTTATCAACAGAGTTGCAATTCAGCATTTAGGTTGGCTAAATCTGGGTTAAAAAACCGTCAAAGTAAGAAATGCTCAAACCTGTAAAAATTTTTATGAGTTTATTTGAGCCAAACTGATGACAAATGCCAGGAAGCAAAATCTCAACAGATTGAGAAAACACTCTGGAAAATGGCAGTTTTACCACTTATTTTATACATCAGAATCAAAGGGGAAGACGGAAGTTTACATGAAATTCATCGGATATAGATTAGGGAGGTGGGAGAAATGGGGGGGAATCTCTAGGATTGGATAAAAAGTAAAATGGACATACTTCTTTTACATTTGTGGGTACAGGATAGTTAACAGTCAACAATTAACATAACAATAACAATGAGGGGATTTGTGGTCTCTGCCCTAGTGTTGTGCTTTGAGGGGTCCAGAAAAAAGGAAATTACCCTTGTTACCATAGGGGAACTTGCCTCATCTCCTCTGGTTGCTGCTGGGGTGGGGTTCTCATGATATCCTGAGTAAAGGAATATTCTGAGACTTACACGGAAGGATGCCATATGGTAGAAAGCTTTAGTCTGTGGAATTACACCCCTGGGTTTCCAAAGTCCTATTTCCCTTAATCTAGCCCTAGAAGTATAGCTGGGGGTTCAATAGAGCTAAAATCAAAGCCTGTGTTATCATAGATGTGAAAAAAGATGACAGACAGGCGCAGTTAAGGTAAAGACTGACATTTGTTAGGGAAAAATACTGCCCTAGGACATCACTACCCGCCACAATGCTTTTAGTTAGGAATTTTATTTTGTTTCTTTAAAAAATGTTTTCATTGATGTTAGAGAGAGAGAAGGGAGAAACATCCATTGGCTCCCTCCTGCGCACCCCCTACTGGGGTTCAAGCCCTCGACCCTAAGGGTTACCGTTATCCCTAAGTTCTAATAGAATAGATGACTTTTACACATTTTGTTCTTTATATAAATGAAAACACAGTATGTACTCTTTTGTGTCTGACTTATTTGCTCAACGTTATGTTCTGAGGCTCATCCACGTGGAGTGCAGGTGCAGGCTGTTCATTCTGATTATTATACAGTATCTCCATTGTGTAAATATTCCTGATGGGCATTGGGGTAATTTCCAGTTTGGGGCCATTATGAAGAGAGCTGGAATGAACATTTCTTTCGGTATATACCTAGGCATGGAATTAATGGGTCAAAGTCTGTATATTCAACCTTAGTAGGTACTGCTAAACACTTTTACAAAGTGCTTGTACCGATTTATGTTCCCTCCAGCAATCTAAAACTTTTAGCTGTACTTCATCTCCTTCAACATTTGGTATTTTCTGTTGTTTTTCACTTCAGCCATTCTGACAGGTGTGGTTCCCAGTGTAGTTTTGATTTGCATTTCTCTGATGACTAAAGAAGCACATTTTTGGATGTTTACTGGCTATTTGGATATTCTCTTTTATGAAGTAACCATTCAGATTTTTTACCCATTTTTCTATTGGGTTGAAGTCTTTTTAAAAATTGATTTGCAGGTATTTGTTTCATATTCTAAACATGAATCCTTTCTTGAATACACATGCTGCAGTCTACCTACTCTGTGGGTTGCTTTTCATTCTTAATAGTTCTTCTGATAAACAGAAATGATTAGCTTTGATATAGTCCAACTTTTTTCCTTTCTGGTTAGCATTTTGTGTCCCATTTAAGAAATCATTATCCCTACTCCAAGGTCAAAAAGTTGTTTTCTTGAAAATGTTATTGTTTAATCTTTTACATTTAGATCTGTAATCCATTTAGAACTGACTTTCTATATGATGTGCAGAAGAGGTGAAGATACATTTTTCCTCATATGGATACCAAACGACCCAGCTCCATTTATTGAAAAGACAGCATGTCCCTTCTGTACTGCATAGTGATACATCAGGTGACCACTTTCCTTCCCAGCCTTCCCTTTTAATAAAAATCACTGAATTGCTTAATTATAAAAACAAGAATATTAATTGTAGAAGATATTAAAAATACAATAAAAATAAAGAAAATGTTAAAACTCTAAGGCCTAATTAACATTGAGTATATACATCATGACCTTTTTTTTTGGATGGCTAAATAGCTATGAATATTTTTAAAACCAAAATGAAAGCATACTTGTCAATTCTGATTTTTAAACTATTTTTACTTTACCTTTGATGTCAATATGCATCTAAAATATTTCTAATAGCTAAACAGTATTCCTTTTTAAATTGTACTCCCTAAGATATAATGATTTTGACATTATTTGGCTTTCTCATAGCCTTTCTCATTCTTTTTTTTCAAAATATATCTTTACTGACTTCAGAGAGAGGAAGGGAGAGGGAGAGAGAGATAGAAATATCAATGATGAGTCATCATTAATTGGCTGCCCCCTGCATGCCCCCCACTGGGGACTGAGCCTACAACCTGGGCATGTGCCCTGACTGGGAATCGAATCACGATCTCCTGGATCCTAGGTTGATACTCAACCGCTGAGCCACACCTGGCCAGGCGCAGTGGGTTCTTTTTATATCAAAACAGTAAAACACCAAAAAGGAAGTTGAAAGAGCCCTGCTCTTTAGTACCCAAGCCACATGTGAGCCTTCCTGACACCCTGTAACCATGCACCTTGCACCAAGTGGAAAATAAACGACAAGCAGCCAGCAAAAAAAAAAAAAAAAGACTGTCACTACGTGCTTGCTTCAGCAGCATATACTAAAATTAGAACAATAAAGAGGTTAGCAAGTCCTGCACAAGGATGACACACAAATTCATGAGGTGTTCCATACTTAAAAAAAAAAAAGTCATTACCCTTCTACTCCCTACTCAGAAACACAGCAGTAGCTGATTTTCCTCCCTTCTAACTGCCTGCTTCCTTGCAGATGTTCAAACTACTGCTCTACATGAGCACCTGATCAAGGTCTGGCTACTATATAACCTTCCTGGGGTTGTGAGCAACACTGTCATCTTGCACCCACAGCACAGGTGCTGAGAGAGTGGCTAAGCAACCCGACAGGAAGGGGAAGTAACCCCACCCTGGCATGGAACCCTTCACAAGCCTGCCTTGTCCCCAGTGTATAAAAGCAAGCCAAGCAGAGTCAGCTCCTAAGCCAGTTCAGAGGGCCTTCCTTTTCATTGTGCTGCCTCCCTTGTGCTCTAGCATAAGCTTAGCAAAATCTGTCTGGAAATTTCTCTGGGGTTTCCTCTCGATTCCTATCTTGAGGAACTCAAGAACCCCTATGTAAGAACACTCTCAATTATGTAAAACAAATACAAACAAAATCACACACTCAGATAAAAGATGGGAAAAACACATGTACTAAGATATATATACATATTTTTAAATATAACTTTATTGATCTCAGAGAGAGGAAGGGGGGGGAGAGAGAAACATCAATGATGAGAGTCACTGATCAGCTGCCTCCTGCATGCCCCCGACTGGGGATCAAGCCTGCATCCCGGACATGTGCCCTGACTGGGAAGTGAACCCTGACTGGGAATTGAACCTTGACCTCCTGGATCATAGGTCGATGCTCAACCGCTGAGCCACACCGGTTGGGCCCTTTTTCTTATTTCCTAAATTTTATGTAATGAATATATTACTTTAAAAATCAAGGAAAAAAAAGTTTATTTCAGGGTGTGTAACTGAGAGAAATTCCTTACTAATCACTGAGGAAGCACACTTGTGAATGCTCAGTGTTTAGACACAATTTAATGCATCAGCTTATGGGGGAAAATTTGAGAAATTACTCTTGTTCAATAACATCTTATTAGTCTATTATAAAGACCAACTTTAGGATCAAATTTTATTAGAACTATAACTGAATTATTACATGTAACAGTACATAGATCATCACAACAGAAATGTGGGGATCTGTATCCATAACATTGGTTTCTAATGAGTTTATTCCCTACTAATCCTCTATGATATCACTGTTTAAAAACTTGTAGCTTGATGAGATCAAGAGGAAATCACAGAATCCCTATTATTATTCTGGTCCCATGAATGAATTTGAAAACCACACTCAGTTCCAAAGATATGTTCACAGCCCTTTCTAGTTCTTAGCAATACAGAGATCAGTAGTTTGAAGAAAAAGGTTAAGCATTAATATATTGTGGGTATTTATTCAATAAATGTTCATCTGTTATAGTTAAAAGGTAGAATTTGTATGGAGATAGTTAATTAAGCCTGAGAAGCTTCTCAGAGGAAGTGCCACTGAGCTGGTTTTTGAAGGATCAATAAGGGAGGAGAAGGAGAAGGAATTCCAGACAGAAAAAACGGTGTATGCAAACGTAGGGAGATATTAAAGAGTGTTAGAAAAGATTTTGACATTGTCTGGCTTTCTCATACTCATATGAGATGGTATATGTATTTTTTAGCTTCAAGTCTGGGCAATGGGTTGAGAAAATTCCTTAAGGTTTTTTGTTCTAGAATTCTATGACGTGATGAAAATTCTGTCATGCAATAAGGTGTTTGACATATTCCAAATGCAACTAGCTAAGCAAGATCAGAAGAATTTCAAAAATCTGCAACTAAGTCCAGTCTAAAACAAAACATACTATACAGGCATGAAGATATGTGATACTGTTACTGATTTGTGCAATAGTCTGTAAGTGAAGATATCAAAAGATGCCTTTGGGTATGACAGTTTTCATTAGGTTATACTAAAATCCTATTTTACTCTTACTTCATCGCTAATAAGATAGTTTATGAACAGAAGGAATACTGTTTAAAATAACGATGGGAAGAGATAGATGGGGAAGGGGGTAATTTCTAGAGATTATTTTGTTTAAGTATTTTTTGATTTGTAGAAGAAACACTTGATTGTAGATTTTATTTTTTTGGAAAGTACCTAAAATTACTTTTGTATATGTATTTTTGTAACAGTTTTATTGAGGTATAATTCATATACTAGAATAAAACTATTTCAACGAAAAAATCATGTGTAATCTTCTCAGATAACACATTAAATATTTTAGTATATATCTTTCTAATCTTTTTAAGACAGATTTTTCTTGGATATAAGCATCCAACTTGAAGCAGCAAAATGACAGTACTAATTAGAGCAAAATTCCATTGATTAAAAAGAATTGTGTCGCCTGGCCGGGCATGGCTCAGTGATTGAGCGTCGACCTAGGATCCAGGCGATGGGGGTTCAATTCTGGGTCAGGGCACATGCCCGGGTTGCGGGCTTTATCCCCAGTCAGGGGTGTGCAGGAGGCAACCAATCAATGATGACTCTCTCATCATTGATGTTTCTATCTCTCTCTCTCCCCCTCTCCCTTCCTCTCTCTGAAATCAATAAAGATATATTAAAAAAAAAAATTGTGTCAAGATATACCCAAAACAATTACTACGCAGAGAAGATTCAAAGTTCTTGGGGAAAGTGGGAGGGGGTTAGGTTTGTTGAGGGGGTAGAGGAGGCAAAAGATATTTTAACTTTATCTTCAATGTTCTAATTTTTTAAAAAGAAGAGTAAATTCAGTGTATTAGTTAAGGAATTAAACATTAATTTTAAAAATACAAACATAAAAAAAGGGTTGTGACATGTGTAAAATAAATTTTGAAAGGGGCAGTTACGATAAATGAATTAACATGTCTAGTCTTGACAGGGAGAATAATTTCAGGAGTCTTGCCCTGCCAACATGGCCTTACCCTCACTCCTCCTGCAATCACTTCCTGACTCGTTAGTTCCAAAATCATTAATATTGCATCACATGTATTAAGAAATATTGGAATCATCACAGGCCTCAAATATTCAGGTAAACTTTTTTATTTTCCTCCAGAAATATGTTCCTGATTATCAACTTTCAGTGACTCTTAAAGAAACATGCTTGGAGTCAAACAACTTAACAAACATATATTGAAGACCTATATGATTTAAAAATGTTTGGCACCATCTAGAATTACAGTGACAGATACTCCATTAGGAGATTAAATAATTAAGCTGCATAATTGTGTTTACTTCTTTAAAGCATGTATAAATCACCAGGAATTTGGTGGCTAAGTAGTTTTTCCTCATTGTGATAACTTATTTAGAAAACAGTCTTTTCTTCTCAGGGAAAGAAAGGTATGGAAATCACATGAGAAATATTTTAAAATACTTTTAGCAAAGTAATCCACACCATATCAAAATCCTTTAGAACATAGTTAATCACAGTATAGAATAAAACCGAAAAGTATAATTCACTTTAGTTGAGGCTATAATATAAAGGTGAGCACAATTTAAAAGGTTATCACAGGAAATCATAGCATCGCCCAGCAAATTCTAGATTAGCAAATAATTTTCCAGTGACTCTTTAATTGTTTGGTATGACAACATAAAGCAGATTCCTATACACCTTTAAAAGACAGCTAGAAAATACATTTAAAAATATTAAATTTGAGATAATTTCTCCTCAGAGATCAACTAAAACATACAGTAAGGTGCACATTTTTTAGATACAGGATAGCTCTCTCTTGCTCTTACTTAAAAATATTTTTTCATGCATTCTAATGGTCATATGAAAAAGACATTTACTTTCTTTTCATTACTAATCCTGAGGAAGGAAGAACAAATGTGGAGGAGGCCTCACAGCTCAGTAGGAATCAAACTGCACACCTTTTACAACTGTAAATGGCAAGTAATGGAAGAAGTCCAGGATACTACACTTATTCAGGCCTCCATACACATCAGTTTAAACCACCTAAAATGGGTTTAACATTTGGGCAACTGGCACAGTGGCATTTCTCTGGCACAGCTGAGAACCATTTTAAAATTTTATGACTTTTAGTCCCTACACTAGTTTAAACAAACAAAAGTTGTACCTACCATGTAGGAACTTTCAGTTCAATATGTTAGCTTTCAGTTCAATATATGCCAATATACAGGCGCATTGTGGCATCATTGTTCAAGAAGCTCCATTCAGCAGAAGAAAAAAATCGATAAGTTCTATGTACTCTTGTCTTTCACTAGAATATGTCAGCTGTTATAAGAGAGTAGTTGAGAGGAAAAATGTAGAATTCCATCACAACGGAATACGGGAGGTGCTAGCATTTCCCCTTTGCCATTACAATTGTTCTTCTTAGGATGAAACTTAGGATTGCAAATTTTGCTGAATTTACCAGTTTCAATCTTTGTAAATGAGATAAAGTTCACAGCCTGGGCCAAAAACCCCAAGCAGCTGTTGGGAGCAAGAGAGCAATAAGGACAGAAGAAAACAGATTCACTGCATTGTTATCAAGAATGGGTTTCCCTGCTATGTACTTCACCTCATTTGTTGGGCTATTGACCACCATGCCAGTTCTTTCATCCAAACCTAGAGTGGAAAAGAAGCCAAGTGAGGTCCAAAATCCAAATGACTTGATAAAAAAAAAAAAAAAGTAGCTTTTTCCTCCAAAGGAAATAAATTTTTTTAAAAAATATATATCTTTATTGATTTCAGAAAGGAAGGGAGAAGGAGAGGGATAGTAACATCAATGATGAGAGTCACCGATTGGCTGCCTCCTGCACGCCCCCTACTGGGGATGGAGCCTGCAACCCGGGCATGTGCCCTGACCAGGAATTGAACAGTGATCTCCCGAATCATAGGTGGATGCTCAACCACTGAGCCACGCCCGGCCAGGCAGGAAAGAAATCTCTGAAAGATTATCAGCTACTTATACAAAGAATTTAGTGGATAATCTATATGCTGAGAGATATGGAACCCTTGATTACAAAAGGCCTCTTTGAATAAATGGGTTTTAGTATCCCTCAATATTGTTCTCTCAACACGGCTGGAGTTCATTCAGAAGTAGAAGAGAATATGAAAAGCAGAGATGACATGAAACTGGCAGACTGGGCCTGCCTTCCCAGTGGTTACCCTCCAAGACCAACCTATGAGGCCCCTGAGAATAGAGACCACGTCAGCAGCCTCTGCAATGGATACCCAGGACTAGCGTGGTACTGGCACAAAGGAGGCACACCAAGATCTCTTGAATGAATTAACCTCACCACACAGCCCACAATTGTTATTCAACCCATTCAATATGATCAGAAACTTGCCCAGTTAGAGCCCAGTTTAGAATAAAACCTAAGCTCTTTAAAAAACATACGTTTGTGCCCTGGCAGGTGTGGCTCAGTGGCTACGTCAGCCTATGCACCGAAGGGTCACAGGTTTGATTCATGGTCCAAGACATGTACCTTGGTTGCAGGTTCCCTCCCGCCCCGAGTTGGGGCACGTGTGGGAGGCAACTAGTCGATGTCTCTTTCTTTCACATAGACGTTTCTCTCCACCCCCCTTCTACTCTCTCTGAAAAAGCAATGGAAAAAAATATCCTCAGGCAAGGAATAACAAAAAACAAACAAAAAACAACATCATATGTTTGTGTGTGTATAATTATTGAGCCCTTAGTGTGAATTAAAATCAGTTTGATTCTTCTTTAGCATAGAGATGAGACTAACAAAACTGAGAATACAAACATTCAGACTGGTGGGAAGGGGAGCGGAAGGGAAGTAGATTATCTTGGGGCATGAGGAGAATCACAAAAACTTTCTCCCAAATCCCAGCCTCTTCATTATATGAATCAAAGGAGAAAATGTAGTTCATTAGTGTGTGGAGCAAATATACACCTAACAAAATATGTCAGTACCCTGACATGACAGGAGAGCCTCAGAGCAAAGCACAAAAAACTTTTGAGAAAACTGACTCTCCCGTGTATCTTAAGTGGGGCTAAAAACTCAGCAGGGAGGAAAGCAAGCACGAGTCCCAAGGGAAAAGGAGGTCATATGTGTATAGTCAGATTAGTAAAATAATTCTCTCACATGGACTTGTAAAACAAGTAGAAGGACGGGGCATTAAAGTGATTTGATCCCAAACGTTCTGCTTTCTTGGGATTAGGTGAAGTCCCATTAGCAAAACCACGCTTCCTGCACTACCATATGCTCCCCACACAGCTTCTACTCATTGTTCTGGACTAGTTCTCTTTCAATCAGCTTAACAAGAAAGAGTAAGAAAATAAAAATTATAGAAGAGACTGCCCTATCATTCCTGGTCTCTCAAGTCCTGGTGTCTTTGGGATTGTTTTCATTGCCATATCTTTTTATTTTATCTTCTAATTTCTTTCCCATTTCTTTAATACACCAACAAGCTGCAATACAGTAATAAGGTAATGTTCTTACCTGTAAATTGCATTGTTGCTCCTAAATATGAGTCCACGATTGATCCCAGTAAGCCAGCCAGACCCCCAACTACAATAATTGGCCACTGGGGAGCAGAAATGTCCAAATCATTTACAAAAACCAACTGTGTGAGGAAGTAGGTAAGGCCCACAAAGGTACCACCAAGGAGACTGGAAGCCAGGCCCACCATCGTAACCCCTCCATTGGTCCCTGAAGAAGAAACATGGATAAAATCGTCTGGTTAACAATCAGCAAACACATAAACACAAGGAAAGCAAAAAAATTTGGCACCTATCCAATCAAGACTAATTTAAAGAAAGGAGGGTTTTCTTTCATTTAACCCAAAGATCGTAAGAGCACAGCCTACTTAGAAAACAGTCTTTTCTCCTCAGTAACTGCTGACATTCTGAGCAGTGAAATAGAATGGTTCAGTGGAGGGAGACGGCCTGGTTTTAATCTTAGTTCTGCCACTTCCAAGCTATGTGACTCGTGAAGTTACCTAACTTCTCTACGCCTTAGTTTCCTTGTTTGTAAGATAGAAATAATAAAAGAACCAATTTGTATGGTTACTAAGAGCACTTAATGGTAATCCATGTAGAGCAGTGCCTTGCACGTAGTAGGTACTCAAAGATGTTAGCTGTTCATGATGATGATAATGATGAAGAAAAAAAGGAGGAGAGAAGCAGCAGGAAAAAGAAAAGGAGGAGACAGAGGAGGAGGAAAAGGAGATGAGGGAGGTGGCAGTGACAAAGGCGACGAAGGAGCGGCAGTAGCTGCTAATAGGAACGGGGAATTTAGATACGTGTTAAAGCACTAACCACATAACAGATCCTCAAGAAATACTCTGTTGTTCCCTCCCTCTTCCTTTCCCACTGATGCGTCTGTGAATCAATGCCTATGTTTCTGTATTCTTTATCTAGGGCTTGCTAACTTTTGCTGCAAATACTTATCATCACCAATTTAATAGCCTACAGCAATTTTCCAATTAAGAAGATTAACGATTCCTCAAAGGCTCTTAAATAAGAAATACAATATCAGGTTTTTCTTTCTTCATAAACTTTTCTTTAAGTTTTTTTAAAATATATCTCCATTGATTTCAGAGAGAGGAAAGGAGAGAGAGAAACATCAATGATGAGAGAGTCACTGATCGGCTGCAGCCCGCAACCCGGGCATGTGCCCTGACAGGGAATCGAACCCTGATTGCCTGGATCCTAGGTCGATGCTTAACCACTGAGCCACGCCCGGCCGGGCTTTTAAAGAAACTTAAATGAAGACTCACCAACTGGAACTTTCTCCCATGTTGTTATTAGCCTTGGCGAGCTTTTACTCAGAACAGGGCCAATTTCTGAAGCCCATGTGTCACCAGTACAGCAGGCCAGTGCAGCCAAGAGAGACAAACACATCCATGAAGCAGTGTGCTGCTTGGAAAAATCTATTGGGATTTCCCCGGGGCCACTTTCTATCATGTACAGTAGGGCCAGCTCTGTGGCTACAGCTCCGTTACAGAACACCTGAACCCAATTTCTCTGCCCACCTGGAAGCAAACAAGTAGGAAGAAAAAGGGACAAGTAATGTTTTCTTCTCAGAAGAAAAGTTATGCTGATATAGGAACTTAAATATTTTAACAGATAAGAAAATAAAAATGACTAAAAATTTTTTAAATGACTAAAAGTAGGATGGTAACTTTGCCCACATTCTATATTCTTTTAGAGTAATTACTGAAAGACTTTAGTGCTTCTTATTTTGCTGTTACTTGTCATTGTGGTGAAGTAAAGGTAAACTAAATCAGGCTACTACTTAAAGCAATTCTCATATAAAATTCGTCCATTTCAACAGTCTAAACATGTTTTGATTAAAAGCTTCTATGTTAGAATGAAACAAAGTTACTCTTTTAAATAATGTCAAACTTAATTCGTTTTACCTTCTTTATATTCTGGTTCTAGATGCTTCTTTATTTCTCCCTTCCATTTAGTGAGTTTAGAACAAGAAAGGAAAAACGTCAGCAAAGATGTAAAAAAGCTGAAGTTTGCAATGGTTAGGATAAATCCGACTATTAGCCCTGAAAGAAACACATATACACACAGAATTATATTAGTCCACACATTAATACTGTGGGGAAAAAAAGGATGGATTTTTATTGGTTATTTTCACATTATAACGTGAAATGTACATTTCCATTTTTACCAAATAAGATATTACCAAACAGTAAATTGAATGTCAGTTTGGTTAAATTGAGATCTGTTTTTTACCATATTTTGACCTCCTTTCAAACAAACCGTGCTATATAAATGTAAGATATTATTTTAGAAACACTTTATAATGAAGAACACGATATGCTTCTATTGTTATTAAACTATGCATTATATACATTATATATAATATTTGGATAGATGGCTAGTACAAAGAATTTTCAAATTAACTGTCGTTCTCTCATGGGCAATAAGACTATAAAGTCTTCCAGGTTTCTATTTAAAAAAAAAAAAGTTTTTATTGATTTTAGAGAGAGAGGAAGGGAGAGAGATAGAGAGAGAGAAACATTGATGCAAGAGAAACGTGGATCTATCAATCAGCTACCTCCTGCATGCCCCCTCCTGGGGATTAAGCCCTCAATCCAGGCATGTGCCCTGACTGGGAACTGAACTGGGGACCTTTTGGTCCATGAGTTGATGCTCAACCACTAAGCCATACTGGCCGGACCAGGTTTCTATTTTTTACATTTCCCCCCCATAGCTTGGGATTTAAAAAATTTTTTTTTTCATTGATTTTAGAGAGAGGATGGGAGGGGGTGAGAAAGATAGAAACATCAATGATGAGAGAGCGTCATCAATTGGCTGCCTCCTGCACACCTCACATTGGGGACAGAGCCCAAAACCCGGGCATGTGCCCTAACCAGGAATTGAACCATGAACTCCAGGTTCATAGGTCAACACTCAACCACTAAGCTATGCCGGGATTTATGCTAGCTTGGGATTGATTTTCCAATTTATAAAGAAAATTTTAAAAAGATAAGCTTTTTATGCTTTCCCAAGAATTTTCACATGTTCTCGTGTTGAGCTTCACAAACTATGTGAAAAGATAGAGCATTTCT
The DNA here is from genome assembly GCF_054644295.1 of Miniopterus natalensis. Lineage (NCBI taxonomy): Eukaryota > Metazoa > Chordata > Mammalia > Chiroptera > Miniopteridae > Miniopterus > Miniopterus natalensis. The sequence continues at coordinate 126,298,711 of NC_142082.1, forward strand.
TAGCTAAAGTTTCCTACTTAAATCTATGAAAAAAATTCTGGATACCTGTGGAACCCAAAATGGAATATAGTCTGTGAATGTGATTTTAGATTTTGAGACTTTTCTCTTTGTCTCCTGTTTAAGCAAACAAAGAAAAAAGGAGATATTCTTTATTTTTCCATGAATGTCCAATTTTAAGGAAAGCTTCTAAAACCTATAGTTCAATCAGGAAAACAAACAAAAGGGAAACTTACCTTTCATGACACAGAAGAGGAAATAAAGGAAAGATGGATTTTTGCTGTCAGCAATATGGAAAGAGGCCCTGACATCAACTGCTAAATCAATCAAACATGCTTGAGACTTAAAGAACCTGCTGTGGGTTAAGTTAAAAATTATAATGTCTCTCCATAGGTAATTCTAAAAGGAAAGTATGAACTTATACTGAAATTGGCTTTTCAAATCACACAAAAATTCCTTAAAGGCCTTTTGTTACAAAATTTCAAAGTGTGCTAGTGAGTAAAACTTGATGTCAAGGTAGCAAAGTACCCTCATTTCTATTAACACAATGGTTATTTAATCCTATAAAAATGAATTAGAGATAGGATTCTGGGAAGATGGCAGAGTAGAAAGGACTAGGAACCTGTCTTCCCAACCAGAAAACAGAACTGGAAGAATCTGTCTGGTAAAATTATTTTGGAACTCTAGAGTCTATTGAAGGCTTGTAGTTTCTATTGGAAGGTCTGGAAGGGAAGCTGAAGTTAATTTTTGTTAATTTTAGCTCTTAGTTAGGTAGCCACTCCCCCCATCAACCACTGTCAGCAGGCAGTGTAGGAGTTGCACTAGCAGTTTGTACACAGCTTGTGGGAGCCAGGTGGGCAATGTGGATCTTGTTTTCCAAATATCAGGATTTGTATTCTGATCATTGATTGCTACTTCTGGTCACAGAGGTACAGACATAGAGCTTGGCAGCTACTGCTATACTCTACACCACACTGTTTCAAGCCCCTCCGTCTTCCAGAGGATTCAAACGGCTGGTTCCCAGCTCACCCTCATTTTTCTGTTTTTCCTCCTTTTGGGAGCCAGACATTAAAGACTAGGACATTCAAAAGCAATTGTATTTATGTCACAAATTAATAAGTCACCATGCATACCCAGGGAAAGGCATAGGCTCAGAAAAGACTGTGAAGACCTTAGGTTTTACACTTCAGGCTGATCCTTGGCAGAGAGACAACCTACAACAATAAAAAACAAAGCAAAAACAAAAAAAGAGCAAACCATGGGGACAAAGGAGATTCTGGTTTCCAGAGTTACCATGTAATTCGATGTCAACAAAAATTTCACACAGCATACAAAGAAACAGGAAAGTATAGCCCATTCAAACAAAAAAAATAATTGAACAGAGATAACTGAGAAAGGTCAGATGGTGGGTCTACTAAACAACTGTCTTAAAGATGCTGAAAAGAATAAAGGAAGATGTGGCAAAACTCAAGAAAACAATGCATGAACAATATGGAAATATAAATAGATATATGTAAATACTCATACACATATATATTTTATAAATCACAAGATTACACCAATAACTCTATTTCCAATCCAGTGCTACAGGCTCTCTATTGCTTTTCCCCATTGCATATTCGTATGCCTTTCTCCTTAGTAAAAACTCTGGCTTCAATGACAATGACAATTTCACTCATTTGCTCAATCCTTTATTACATCTAAAACTATTTTGGAATTGCTTCACCCCTACTACAACAACAACAAAAAAACTATCAAAAAAACTTCGGAATTCTCCCCTTCCCCTAACCAAGACTAAAGGAATATAGTTAAATACTGTGTTTGTAAGTTACTCTTTTTCTTTTCTTCTCTTCAGTGTACTTATAGTACTGATTTAAAATACAACTGGGTTCATCTGTTTTAGTTTGTTTTCAGTTTTAGATTCCTCCCTCCATCTTTACTGATTTACTATCGTAAATACATAGAACACTGGCACACTTTCAAAAGTCAAACTTATACTAAAAAGTATACTACTTGAGAAATGCCACTTCCTCCCAAATCCCTTCTGTTCTTCCCCCTATATTCTGGTCTCCCTCCGTTCTTGTAGGTAACCAACTTCACTGTTTTCCAGTTTATTATTAAGTGTTTTCTTTTTATAAAGATAAGCAGATATATGCATGTTTTGTTATTTTTCTCTTATTCCTTACACAAAAGGTAGCATTCTTGCCCTAATCCATTTTGCTCAGTGGTTAGAGCATAGGCCCGTGGACTGAAGGGTCCTGGGTTTGATTCCAGCCAAGGGGACAATGTGAAACGTAACAATATTCACGTCACAGGAGTGCCAGAAGAGGTCGAAAGTATGCAAGGGTTAGAGAATCTGTTTGAAGAAATAATGGCAGAAAACTTCCTTAATCTGGTGAAAGAAAGTTATACAAGTTCAGGAGGCACAGAGAGTCCCAAGCAAGAAGAATCCAAAGAGGGCCACCCCCAGAAACATCATAATTAAAATGCCAAAAATTCAAGACAAAGAGAGAATATTAAAGGCAGCAAGAGGATAGCAATATGTTATTTACAAAGGAGATCCATAAGGCTGTCAGCTGATTTCTCGTCAGAAACTCTACAGGCCAGAAGGGAATGGCTTGAAGTACTCAAGGTAATGCAAACAAGGATCTGAAACCAAGACTATTCTATCCAGCAAGGCTATCATTCAAAATAGATGGTGAAATAAAGAGCTTCCCAGACAAAAAAAGGCTAAAGGAGCTTATCACCACCAAACCAGCATTACAGGAAATGTTAAAGGGACTGCTGTAATAATAAGAAATAGAGAGAGAAACATAGGCAAAAAGAATTAAAATGGCAATAAGTAAGGACCTATCAATAATAACTTTAAGGACTTTAAGGGAGAGATCAAAAGCAATACAGTCATAGTCAGGGACTTTAACACCCCACTAACTTCACTGGATAGATCTTCCAGACAAAAAGTCAACACAGAAACAGTGACTAAATGGCACACTAGATTAGATGGATTTAATTGGTATTTACAGAACATTTCACCCCAAAGCTGCAGAATATACATTTCTCTCAAGTGCACATGGGTCATTCTCAAAGGCAGATCATATGTTAGGACACAAAACCAGTCTCTACAAGTTCAGGAAGATTGAAATCATATCAAGCATCTCAGATCACAAGAGCATGAAATTAGAAATCAACTACAGTAAAAACACTCAAAAATATTCAAACATATGGAGGCTAAATAACGTTATTAACAATGAATGTGTTACCAGTAAGATCAAGAAAGAAATAAAAAACTTCTGGAAACAAATGAACGCACAATCCAAAATCTATGGGACACAGCAAAAGCAGTCCTAAGAGGGAAGTTCATAGTACTGTAGGCATACCTCAAAAAGCAAGACAAATTTTTAGTAAACTATCTAATCCTGCACCTTAAAGAATTAGAAAGTTCCTCCATGGCTTTTGTTTGCTGAGTTTTTTATGACTGCTTCAAATTTTATCAGTTGTTATTAGCCTATTCAGGTTTTCTGATTCTTCCTGATTCAGTTTTACATGATCTCACTCATATGTGGAATCTAATAAATAAAACAGACTGAGGAACAAAACAGTTCCAGAGACATAGAAGCATGGGACATGGGACAGACTGATGAATCTCAGTGGGAAGGCAGGGGTGGGGGAGTGGGTGGGAAGAGATTAATCAAAGAACTTATATGCATATATGCATAACCCATGGACACAGACAATAGTGTGGTGAAGGCCGAGGGTGGGGGGTGGTGGATGCTGGGTGGAGGGGATCAATGGCGGACAAGAGGGGGGATATCTGTAATACTTTCAACAATAAAGAAAAATAAACAAAAAAAGGAAAAAAAGAAGGCTGGTTAGCCCTGCGAGGTGTGACTCAGTGGTTACAGCACTGGCCCACTCACAGAAGGGTGTTGGGTTCGATTCCCAGTCAAGGGAACGTACCTGGGTTGCAGGTTCGATCCCCACTCCTGGTAGCGAGAGGCAACCAATCGATGTGTCTCTCTCACATAGATGTCTCTCTTTCTCTCTCTGTGTGTCTCTCTCCCTCCCTTCTTTCTTCCCTCCTTCTCTTCCACTCTTTCTAAAAATCAATAGAAAAAATATCATCAGGTGAGAATTAACAAAAAACCCCAAACAAACAAACAAACAAACAAAAAAACAACCCAAAATAAAAACACTGACAGGAGAAAAATTCTGAGGTGTTCAATATTAAATTACAGTGAGCCAAAGACTGGGAGAAAGAGACAAGGGTAATTATCCAGTTAATAGCTGTGGTCCAGCTAACTAAAGACTGTGCACATTCCTCAATATATGTTGGAGCTTTGAATGAACTTCCAGGAAGCTTTCTAAAAAGAAATGGCCAACCTCCAGGGGCTGCTGCATCCTGCTTATGCATGAACTTTCCTGAATGTTGCCCACAGCCAATCAAAAGTAGTAAATATTTCTTCCGTAAGTACTGTGTACCTATCCTAGAATCGCCCCGGCTTCGCCCCCTCCTTCTCTAGAGCCAGTGTAAATTCTTTCAAAACAACATACATCTTTAAAAGAGCCCCATCAGCTTCCCTCACCAATAAGCCCATGATGTCCTATTTCACAAGATAAAGACATTTTTGTCTCTCCATCTGTCTCTGTTGCTGTTGGTTTAGACTATATGTCCTAGGACATGATCTTTTATCTGGCTAGCATATGGCTCAATAACCCCTTTCTTTCACAAAAGCTTTTGGCTGCGAAGGTTTTTTTGTTTAACAACATGAAGGCCTAAAGAACCAGAGGTTGGCAGACTTGTTGAACACCACACAAGGAATGAAACCCTTTGATCTATGGACTTGCATTACTGTTTCTCAGCCTTTGTACTTACCAAAGTAACCTTCTAATTATAATCTGACTTCTCAAATAACCTGACTACAAGAATAGGGCATGCCTGAACAGTGACGTTTATATGCCAGTTAGCCTGGTAGTTCCATATTTTATCAGATTAATAAAGTAGCATTCTGGCTCATATATCAGTCCCTTGTGACAATGAGCAGCATAAACCAGTTTCCTTGGGTCTGATCAACTCTGGGTACCTGACAGAATGAGGTTTCCATTTCAGAAAGACTGAACACCAGACCTGAACTATGGTGACAAAAAAAGAGGTCAAGGCCACCCTTGTGAGACCATAGGGAGCACAACCACCAGCCTTTCCTAACACCCCACTGCTGTGCACTTTCATTACAGGTAAAGCATCTCCTGGGGAATAAATGCCTCAAACCCATCATATTTATCACCTGTCTTTCCTGACTTCAAATGTAAGCTCTCTGACAGCGAGATTTTTATCCATTTTGTTCACTATTAAATCCTAAGTGCACAGAACAGTGTCTGTCACAGAGGGGGCCCTTATTAAATATTTGTTGAATGACTGAATGAAAAAAATGGTAAACCATTAAGCCTAATGGTCTTGGCAAATGAAATTAAATTTAAATTGTCAAGTCAAAAGCCTGGTGACAAATTGTCCCACTGACATGTTCAAGGGCAAACAATGAATAACTAAGTCCAGACAATATTTCTTTGGAGCAAATTACCTGCACAGTGCTTTATAGTTTACAAGCACTTTCCCACATGTCCTACTGTGATTCACTCCATATTCTAGAAATACTCTCTCATGGAGACCAGAGCCCTCCACTTCAGTGTCCACCTTAAGCACTGCCGCAACCACTCCACTCCCTCTTCTATCTACACTGAGCTATGTGTTCCTATGTCAATACGGCCTCTAAATGCCCAGATCTTGTGGAAGTTCTAAAACTCTTCTCAATCCTAAGCACAGTAAAGCCATAATATGGCAAACCTTAGTAAAATTCCTTTGACCATGAATAGTAGTAGTGGAACAAAAACAACAACAACTTACATTTGTAAAATACTTATTATGCATGCCAGGTACTAAGCTAAACATTTCATATGGACAACTCCTCATGATAAGTCAATGCTAAAGGTACTATTATCCTCTCCTATTTTACAGATGGGAAAATTACAACACTGAAAGTTTAAGCGACTTGCAATCATATTCCACAACAGTATTCCCAAGCACTATGATATACTTTAAATCAGCATTCCAGTTTTTTGTCCTTAAGGGGGAAAAAAGCTACAAGCAAAAAGGATACCAACAGTCCATAGAATGAAATGACTAGGAAAAGAGCAGAGGTTTTAAAATCAATCTACATATGTTTCCTAAGCACCTATTATTGTGTGTAACACTATTCAAAGAAGCATGGGACACAGAAGCATAAGATACACTCTATCTTTAGAGATTTTACAACATGGTTGAAAATAGAAAATAAATCATTAACAGTGAATATTTGTATAATGCTGCATAGTTTCAAAAGATGTATTGTCCACACATTATCTTGTTTGAGCCTTACCAATAAGCCCACAGGACTTATTTCACAAAAGATAAAATAAAATGAGACCCTGAGGAGTTAGATCATGTGGCAAAATTCAGAGATAGCAGGTGGCAGTGATAGGATTCAAATACTTATCTTCTAATTCTAAATCAAACTAAGTAGAGATGAAGAAAGGCCCAAAGGCTAGAAGGCAGAAAAGAAAATGGTAGCAGAAAAAAACCAAAAACAGGGATCAGAAAAATAAGAGGAGAAGCAGGTCAATATACAACAAGGAAACCAAAGGAAGACAGAATTTCAGGTCAAGAATAATAAAAAACACGGCAAGGATACCTGAGAAAGGATATTTTTAGCAAAGCATAAATGTGTCATTATATTTAAGCAGAAATTGTTTAAATTATTTGCTATAAATGGGTTAATATTTCCAAAGTGCTAACAACAATGCTTGATATGTACAACATAACACTTACAAAATAAATAAAACATAATTCCTAATACTTATTGATTATATGGTAAGACAAGATATATATAAAAATATCAGTATGTCTCTTAGCTATTTTTTCCAATAGCTCCTTTATTTTACACCTAGGAAGAGTGCTCCAGTGTTTCTGCTAGGAGATAATTTAATCCAACTATAGGAGCAGGGTAATCAAGGTCCGCAAAAGTCTATTCTATTAATTTACTTGATATAATTTACAAAGTTAAATTTGCACATTACATTAAAAGGGTATGTTAGTATCTGAAAATTTGACAGAATAGGAATGCTGAGCAATGCATAAACTTTAACATTGTCTAATATATATATAACACTGGGATTTATAGTCTCATACGTTCAGAGTTTAGAAAACATGAGTTTAATTACATAAGCAAGCACTTATATGGTTACATTCAATAGCAAAACATACCTCCTAAAGCTCCACTGTGATCTAGACTTTTCTTTTTAAAGCCATTATACATGATCAAAACAGGAACAACAACAGAAAACAGCCAACGCCAAGGAGAAACAGGCTGGAAGTTACCTGAAAAATTATAAAGGTAGAGTGTAAATTGTGTGAGGCCTGCATAGGTTAGTCTTGGCTGTAAATTTTTTTTTTTTTTTAATATATCTTTATTGATTTCAGAGAGAGGAAAGGAGAGGGAGAGAGAAAGAGAAACATCAATCACGAGAGAGTCACTGATTGAGCCCGCAACCCGGGCATGTGCCGACTGGGAATCAAACCCCGGTCGCCTGGATCCTAGGTCGACGCTGAGCCACAGCCGGCCGGGCTTGGCTATAAATTTGATAACTGCATCCTGGATTAAAATTCTGTTAATAAATAGGGAAACTGAGATAAAGTCACCAAAGTAAAATATTTATGTTGACCTGTATACTTGTATATTCCACTACTGGCAATAACCAAATAAGTCCCAGTCTAAGTTTTGGAAAGCATTTATAAATGGTTATTTACAATAATGGGTATTTCACCCATATTTGGAGATTTGAAATAAATTTTTTTTGGAGACGAGGCATGTATTAAATCTCAAAAATACCACAGAACAAATTCCTTTCTTAACAGGATTCAATTATTCCTCTGCCTTTCAGAGATTTTTTTTTTTTTTTAAAGTAACATTCTCACATGCTACATACCTCAGGATTCAATGGTTAGCAACCGATTTTTCCAAAGACTGGATCCAACTCATAGATGTTTTGTTTTTGGCTAGCACAACATTTTTAAACAATTTGAGTTATGACAAAAACAAACAGAAAATAAACAATTTGAGTTAATATTTAAAGATTAGATTTCATATACAAATCCAGATTCTTGGCTTGTTTTATAAACTATAAACTTGGGCCATGTGGCAGAATTGACTACAGGTGACGAGAGGCTGCCTCTTTTGTTTTGCAGTTTTGAAGTCCTCACCATTCCTGACAGACTCAACACCAAGGCTGAGTGAATACAGTAATGGAACATGTGAACTATTGCTTGTGCCTATGTTTCTATCAAAAATAAGAAAATAAAGGATAAAGAGCATCAAGTGTTCCACAACAACAACAAAAACCAAAAACGGGAAAATCCTATTTCTGAAAAGGAGAACTATTCCCATGTTTAATATACAAAGACCTGGGACAGCTTCACTCATTTGCATCAGATGCATGGCCCCAGGGGTACCTTCATTTACAAATCCTGTTTTATTCTATTGAGTTAGTCAGAGTTTTTTGTTTTTTTAAAAAATATATCTTTACTGATTTCAGAGAGAGGAAGGGAAAGGGAGAGAGAGAGAGAAACATCAATGATGAGGGCGTCGTCATTGATAGGCTTTCTCCTGCAAGCCTCACACTGGGAATCCAGCCCCAAACCCGGGCCTGTGCCCTGACCGGGAATCAAACAGAGATTTCCTGGATCTTAGGTCGATGGCTCAACCGCTGAGGCACGCCCAGCCGGGCAGTTCCTCACAGTTAATACTGGCATTAAGGAGACTCTTCCTTCATACCTCTCCTCCCCAAGCCCTCATCCTTCCAGTTGAACAGCCCTGAAAGCTTCCTGCCCTGGAAAACGCCCATTCGATTGTTCAAGTGTCTCTGAAAAAGGACTCAAGTCTGAACTGGCAATCTCTTACAACACATCACTTACAAAGTTTACTTTCTCACTCCACCTCTCACTTTTCTCCTTGAACTGAACAGTATTCTGTTTTTATAGGAGTACCAAGGAAGTTTGTGTAAGGGCATATTTATGCTCTAAAGCAGATTAAAAACCTTAAAGACTCGAGTCTGGGGTAACTCTAATTATGCAAAGTGGGTTCAGATTTTAAAAGGACTGTTATTTTGAAGTGACCAAACAGCATACAAATCCTCTAAATCTCCAAATATAAACACTGTATCATCTTTTATTTTTACAGGACAAATGAAACTGATAAACTATATTATGAATATCATTAAAAGTATCATTGCATGTGCTTTCCAAAACTATGCTTTAGTTATCTCTCACCAAGATGGATGTTATAATTACATAAAACAAGAACATATTCTGAAATAGGTAAAACTAATATTATCACAAGCAGCATTTATTAAAGGGCTTAGAATGTTAAAGGCACTGTTTATGTTTTCTGGTAAATTAAATCCAGGCTGTAGAAGTTAAGTAAACACAATTCATAACCTTTCGGAGGATATGAGTTTTGGATTTCACAATGGTAAGATTTTAAATGCGCCACCGATTAGTTTATATAAAAAATAACTGAGCCCGACTGGCATGGCTCAGCGGATGAGCGCGGACCTGTGATCCAGGCGAGGTTCGGTTCCCGTCGGGGCACACGCCCAGGCTGCAGGCTCCATCCCGAGTGTGGGGCGTGCAGGAGCAGCCCATCAACGACTCTCATCATTGACGTTTCTTTCTCTCTCTCCCTCCCCCTTCCTCTCTCTGAAATCAATAAAAATATATTAAAAATATAACTTAGAACAGTCATACTTACCATAATAGGTGCTTGCTGTCATAGACATAATCCAGAAAGCTAAAGAAATGCAAATGATCAGGCTCAATATAACTATATTAGTTATCATCTTTATATATTTTCTGCATATACTGTCGTCAAGATCTGTCATGAAAAATAAAGATATGAGCAACTGAGAAAAATAATCATTTAAGTTGCCAGCAAAACACTTGTGTGAAGGCGAACGTAAATGTCAACATCTTCCACCGATCAAAACAAGAATATAAACCCGAAGTATTTCCGGACACTGTTGGTGGAGAGCACCTCTGGGCGAGTTGTTAAGGCTCCATAGAAAAAAAAGTGCACCCACTCAGAGCGCGGACCGCCAGACCTCCATCACCTCATGAGGGAACAAACCCGGAGAGGAAGGTAAAAGGAAGCGGAAGCAGCCAGTCGGACGTCCTATGGCGAGCGAGCTCCGCCCCCACGGCCCGCCCACGCGCAGACGCCTGGATGTCGGCGAGTGAAAAGTGGCAGGAAGTGGAGTCGGCACCAAGACGAATCCCGGCAGTTAGCCGGCCGTGACGGACAGCGGCCACGATCCAACGGCCGCCCGCCCCGCCCGGGAGCCCAAGTCCAGTTCTCCAGAGGAAAGAGGGTCCTGGAGCTCAGCCTGAGCCGCGCCCAGTCTCCACCTCCGGCGGCTCCCCTCCCGCGCGCAGGCGCCGTGGCCGCCCCGGGACGTCGCCTCGTTCACGTGAGCGTCTAAAGGGCGGCTGCTCGGGCGCTGGAGCCGGAGAGGGTCGGCCGCGGCTCGGGCCTGGAGCGTCTGCGGCGCTCCTCGGGTAGTACTGATTCCCGGGCCCGTGGGCCTCGTGTTTGAGGTTACAAGGAAACGCCGCAAAGTGAAACCACCACCTGGGTAGTCACAGAGTAAAGGAATGCAGGTGACTTTAGACCCAGCAGGAAGTCCATTTCAAGCAGAATATTCAAATACTTTTCATCTATGAGGAGTTCATGGCATATATTATGGATTTTTTTTTTTTTTTTGGAGGGAGACACATTGTGTTGTAAAAACGGAATTATATGACTGAGAAAATCATTTAAAACCACGTTTAGTACCTATAATGTGCTAGGCACTGCTGGCCGCTAGCGATGTAAAGATAATGCTGGGGGGGGAGAGAGAAGGGTGGACGTAGCTCCTGCTATTGAGCGCTCAAATTAGTCATGACGTCACTGTCAATGTGCAACTCTGTTCCCACACCTGTCATTTGAAGTGTGTACATTCAGTCATTTCATTTAGAAAGCACAACGTCTTGTTACCATTAACAATCCGAATCTCCTGGCTGATTTTACGTTTTATTTGAAATAAATTTTGTTTGCCTAGGTGAACAGTAACTAATTGATACTCCCGTTATATTTATGAACTTTTTCACTTAATTGCTGACAATGTAAGAAGAGGAGGCAAGTCAGTTTCCGACACAGAACTCAAATGCTTTAACCCACTGAGAGTATTTTTAAAAAACCCACACTATTTTAAATTTAAACATACATGCCAAGACAAGTGAACACACTTTCCTTCGGTGAGGGAATCTAAGAACCAAATCTGTGAAGTAGGACTCAATGGTAGTGGCCTTGTTTTACGACTTCATGTGGAAATTCATGTTTTCGTCTGTTCCAAACAAATGATTGGATTACCTCAGAAAGCTGACTGGCCAGTATCAGTGATTCCAAACAATTATTATTATTAATAGCAAATGCTAGTACCGCCGGGCTGGGCGTGGCCCAGCGGTTGAGCATCAACCTGGGATCCAGGCGATTGGGGTTCAATTCCCGGTCAGGGCACATGCCCAGGTTGTGGGCTCGATCAATGACTCTCTCATCATTGATGTTTCTATCTCTCTCTCCCTCTCCTTTCCTCTCTCTGAAGTCAATAAAGATATGTTAAAAAAAAAGCTAGTACTTTTGTGGTTTAACATATTGACTTCCTTTTTGTCTCAAAATTATAAAACAATCTTGCTTTCCCCCCTCCCCCCTCACTTTTTCACAATCACTGGGTAACATTGTCTGATTTTGTTCTGAATATTTTTATCTCCAACAGAAAATCATGGGCTAGCTGTGTCTGGCCTCTCCTAAGAACACTGTCAGCCTAGTTCCTGGATGTCAGGGGTGATTTTTCTTTTTCTCATGACTGTCTGGCTAAAATTGCATATTAAATAATAAATAATAGTGCTGGTAACTGACCCTTCAAATGAAGGGTCCATATTTCACTTCCATTTTTCTTAGTGTCCAATTCTTGCTGTTGTTCTCCACAAACAAATTATTTTGGCTTAAGACTGAAACAATTTGGGGAATTAACCCTTTGCGGTCGTATGTCTGCTCTCAGCCACCACAGCAAGGAACCGTACGAATCTTAACTCTATTCATTCATGTATCAGTTCATAATTTCTCTGAAAGCTCTTAATTCCGACCAGTACAACACCCATGTCCAAATTTAATATGACCGCAAAGGGTTAATGTAGTTAAGATATATTATTATTTAAAAAAACAACACCACATGATTTTGTGGTGATGGCCAGAGGGAGGGGCTGGGTGGAGGTGGGTAAAGGGGGGAAATAGGGGACATCTGTAATAGTGTCAACAATAAATTTATAAAAACCTCATAATTTTACACTCCAATAATTTTTATAGACTTTAACAATCTTAAAAATATCAACAAAGTCGTTTTCTATTTACTTTAATAGCCATTTTCTAGCAACAGAGGATTTCTGGTTAAGCATTTTTTAAACTTTATTTCTCAAGATACTAGTAGGTATGCTACCCTCTGCCTCTACTCCCCACCCAATACCTCTGAGCAAATTTAAGGTTGAGAAATATTGTATACTCGTAGGACTGTGAGAACGCATTGTTAAAGGCTCTGAAAAGTTAAGGAACTTGAACATCTTTAAATCTTTCCAATAGAGTTAATTCTGTTTTACCAGATTCATTCCTTTCACTCAGAAAACATGAGATTGAGAATTTCTATAGTAACCAGAGCAACAGACTGAAAATTCACTGTTGCATTAATAACCTTTAAATGTCACAGTATAAATACCTATTTGTTTATTTTTTGACAAACAAGTTTGGATTTTTCTGGGATAGACATTTGGTACTTAACACCAATTATAAAAATCATCCCAATGGCAAAAAGCACCTACCATTGCCAGGAAAGTATCAGTGGGTTCTATGTACAATCCCTTTGAATCTAAGTTAAAGGAGTGGTTTAGATTTTTTGAAATCTAATATTTGAACGTCTAATGTATACATGTCAGACCCAAAAAGAAAACAAAACACCTACATACACTGCATTGAAGGAACATAGGAGGTGAAAATAGATACGTAGACAATTACATTATAGTAATATGGCAACTTTATCTAAGTTGTGTATAAAACAGGACTCAAGGAGTAAAGCACTTATGTCACTTTGGTATGTTAAAGCAGCGATTTTCAACCAGTGTGCCACAAGAATTTTTAAAACATGCAGTAATACGTGACTAGTCAGGAGCACTGGCCATTTTCCCCTCAGATTGTCAAATAAAAAAAGTGACAACAGCCAACACTGCAGCAGCCTTCTGGTGTGAATGAATAAAAATTATACCAATTTTTTTGTCAGATTGGCAAAAAATGTATTTTTTGGTCAGCTGCAGAATTTTAGTAATTAATGTATGCTGAGATGAAAAAGGTTAAAAATCACTGTTGAAGGTATCAGAGAGGGAGTGTCAACGCTGAGACTTGACGGATGAGAAGGAGTTGGTTGTTACCAAGCTAAGTGAAAGACAATGTGTAAAGGTTTGGTGGCTAAGAGGAGCATGAAAATAGGAAGTTCAAGAGAATGGAAAAGAGTCAGGGATCAAGTTTGAAATATCTAAATAATTAAACTGAAAATTAATCTGATAGGCACATATCTGCTTTCTTGACATTAAACACAAAGATTTTTTTTAGAAGTTTTTTGAGCACAAATTTTAAAAGCCTAGGCAGTAAATTTAAGACTGCTATGTTGAATTAGAGTCAACTCATTCTAAAAGGGTATTAGGAAGAGGGTATGGAACAGTGAGGGCAGGAACAAATGGAGTATTTTTTTCCCAGCAGCCTTGAAGACATTGACCATGTCTGTCTAGTTCATCCTAGTTTGCTCAATGTCTCTTAGTGAATGTTAAGATAGTATGTTTTGAATTAAAGTATTAAACAATACTTTAATAATCAAAAAGAAAAATCACATCTTGTATCCTTTTAATTAAAATAATGCTTTGATAATCATATCTACAAGTAAATCTTTTTGTTAGCCTCAAATTATTGTCAGGGTAGACAGAATTTTTATAGCCGTTGGTATATCTGGTTTAGATTGCATAACCAGTATTCAAAACATTGCACATAAACTATAATGGACGTTTAGATATAACTTGAGCAACAAAAACGATAATGATAATTCCTCTTCCAGGCTTTACATATCTTTATTTTATTTACATTGGCTTCAATTTAGGGAGAAGAACTTCTACAGAAGTATCACAAGGGGTCGATTTAAGGGAGGACTTCCACTGAAATGTTCATGCACATTTTTTGGAAATAATAGTCATGATAGTAATGTCCTTGGAAAAAAGTTTTTAATATCAACATACTCAGAATACATTTTTTATGAATACAATATGCAGTTATTTAATATATATTATAAAATAATTTTAGAAAGTTTTCAAACTTTCTAAATAGCAAAAGAATCCCATTTTCTGGCATAAAATTGAACCATTTTCTATATATTATACCAAAATTAAAATTTACCCATATTCTAGCATTGAGAAATAAGATAAAATACCAACATTATAAAGTGTACCTAGAAAAGATCAACGATGACTTCATAGACTATTCTTACAATATATATATATAAAATTTTATATTAGTTTTTTGGGAAACATGACTTGTCCTATTTTAATAACATGATTTACATATTTAACAGAGGGCTGTAATGCAGAATAGAAGATTTGGAGGCTGAAGACCAATGTTCAATCTAGAACTTCCTAGATTACTAGCACTCTATCCCTTCTGCCCGTTGGCACAATGTCTGAATGAATAAGTTACATCAGCACAGATTTCTTCAGCTATAAACTGGAGAATCCACCTACCACACAGAATATTTGTGAACAAGAGAACTCATGGGTGCCATAGTGCTTTGTTAACTTTAAGACGCTGAGCTAAAATGTTTTTAAAGATCTGAGTTCACAGTTTGTTATTTTGTAAAAATATCAAATGTCAAATACACTCCAGTACTTGGCTTTGATGTAGTATTTTATTTAGTTACATTTTCCTATTAACAAAGATATCGTTAACAACAAATTTGTTCATTGTTCGTTTTAAAGGGAAAAATGTCGTACAACTCATTAAAAAGACACTGTATGCAATTCAGGCCAACATCAGTGTCCTTTTACTTCCTTTGGTTAAGTCATTAGAAATCTGTTTGTTTGAAAAGTATTTCATTATAAGAAGGTCTGAAGTTTATGTTATCATTAAATTCCAATGCAACATCATTTACCAAAGCACTTCACACATATGTCTTTTATAGCATTTATCATATTGTATAATAAATAATATTTTTTCCCCTCAGACTTTGAGCAACTTAAGGGTAGAAAATAAAGTCCAATTCATCTTTATGTCAAGTTACTAGCCTTGGGCCGGTTCTTTATAGAGGTTAGTGCCTAAGTAGACATAGAATGAATGAACAGAAGATATGGGTTGTGTCCAGCAGAGGACAAAGAGCTATTATAATTCTGATTGGTTTATATTATATGGTCAAAGTGATAGTTGTTTTTTTCTATTACAAGACTAGTTTTAAGGTAGACATATGTATGTTAATGAAAGAATTTGATGCAGATAGAGTTTGGAACATGTTTTCAGGACAGTAACATGAAAATGACATGGGGAAAATACCAAACATTTTTTTTACTTTAAAATTACTGAGTGGTAGTTTATTCAGTGGTCTCAAATAATAATGAACGGAGATTAAGTAACTTTGCTAAAAGCTTGTTGTATTTCATAATGTTCTATTTTTGTGATTTTAAAAATGTTATATTAAGATACCAAGATATTATTGTAAATGGGAATTAGCCTACATTAATTAGTGTTTTGTTTTGTATTGGGGAGGAGTGGTGAACCACATGAGAGTCTGTATTTGGAAAGCATAGTTTTTATGTTTAAATGATTATTTGCCTAATTTACTTTGAGGTATAAAGTAGATATGGTCAAAGTGTTTGCTAATGATTATGACTAGGTATTGGTAAAAAGATAATTTGAAACCATCTTAGAAAAACAACATGTAATGACAGTTCCAAGGAGCTAAATCTAATTATTTAAGATAAAATGACTAACAAGGTTTACAATACAGGGTGGGCAAATGTAGGTTTACAGTTGTTCATATGGAAAATAATACAATAATTAATAAATAATACAAAAATAAATTGTTTCATGTACTCACAACTGTAAACCTACTTCTGCCTCACCTTGTGTACACAAAAGGATTTTCATAAATATTTAAGTGCCTTGTAATTAAAACAGACTTTTCCTACCCTTGCCTTTGTAAAATCTACTTGCTCAGGAGGCATTGCTTATTCAAAGAGGGTGCTAATAATGTAAAAAGACTGTTGGTAGGGTCCAAGCATAACAGCAATCTAAGCCCTAGCCGAGTAGCTCAGTTGGTTAGCATACAGGCCCGATATGGCGCCAAGGTTGCCGGTTCGATCCCTGGTCAGGGTACATACAAGAATCAACCAATGAATACACAAATAAGTGGAACAACAAATCAATATCTCTCTCTCTCATCAATAAATTAAAAAACATTAACCCAGCAATCAAAACAGTTGGGGAAAAAATTTGTTTTTTTTAAATCATCAAGTAGCATTTACCTTATAGGAAAGATTTATAGCAGTTTATGATTAGGCATATGTTACTTTCATATGGTGGTGTCAGAAAGCTTAAATCAGGATTGAATAACTTTGTATGATACATTAATAAAACTTTGCATGATTTGATCAAAGCTATTTGAAGGAAAGTATTCTTATTAAACGTTTATCTGGTGAAGTAAGGCAAATCCTTTAATTGGTCAAGTGGCAACTATAAGAATAGTACTGATATTCCATTTTGTAAAATAATTAGCACTTGTATAGCTTTATTCAGAGACACATGTATTTTTGTAGAGAACTATATTTTACTTCCCTTATGCAGTACGGTTGTTCTATTCTACTCTCACAAAGAAACGAGATAAACAGCAAGCTGAGTGGTTGAGCATTGACCTATGATCAGGAGATAGAGGTTCGATACCTGGTCAGGGCACGTACCTGGGTTTGGGGCTCGATCCCCAGTAGGGGACATGCAGGAGGCAGCTGATCAATGACTCTCTAATCATTGATGTTTCTGTCTCTCCCCCTCCCTTCCTCTCTCTGAAATCAATAAAGATATATTAAAAAAAAAAAAGCAAAGCAAGCTGGTGTGTAAGATAAATCGATTCCATTTTAAGTTTTAAGTTGTAAAGCTACAATATGCTAAGTACTGTTTTATAATTAAATTCTACTTTAGGTTTATGGGGGGGAAAAGCTTGAAAGTTTTGGTATCAATATACCTGAAGGCAGAGGGAGTTTCCTAACATGGAACTTAATTTGCTTAATACATCAATTTTGAAATTCCAAATGTATTGGTTTTATTTTGAGTAAAACAGTAGTATACAAGTAGTATACAGTTATTTTGTTTAATTAAAGTAAAAGCCAGATCTTGGTCTCTGCATTATTTCACAACATATTTTCTTAGAAGGTTGATATAATCGTTAACAGTTTTTACTAGTCTGAGGTACTCGAGGCCTTACTAGCCTGGATGACTCAAGGGTACTTCACATTCAAAAATATTTTCAAAATACTTTACAACCCATTTTAAAAGATAATATTCTTAGGACGGAGGGTCATGATTAGCTCACTTTTACTGTTAGAAAGGTACAGAAAGTTTAAATAAAAGAACTTGCCCTGTACCTCAGGCTTTTTAAAAACAAAGTTTCCAAATCACAGTGTCAATAATAATTAAATTAATATAAAATCTAGCAATTTTAAAGTCTTATTTAATGTTGGTTAACTCCTACTTACCATCTTACTTACAATGTAGTATCTCAACTTTGGTACACAAAAACATTTTTTTTGTTATATAAACACATTACTTGTCATAGACGTTTTTAAAAGTTGTTTAAAAAGGCAAAACCACAACATATCTTGCAAAATTTCCTAGCAAAATTTTAAAGTATGTAATTCTCATGTAAGGCACTTCCATGCTTTTTCAAATAAGTTTCATAAAGTTTTCCATTTTTGTAATCAAGTCTTCATAAGTTATACAGTAATGTTACTTCAAGTAAAACTTTATTAAGTGCCCAATTTTGGCATTATTTCCTTAAATATCTTTACCTTGGAATAAAGGATGGGCATCAAGATCTACGCAGGCTAATCTTAAATGAAAGTACTCTAGATTGGTTTTAGATTTAGAGAATTGGTAACATTTTATCTTGTTGGTCTTGTTCAAGAATCTGGAAATCCTCCAAAGGAAGACTGCTTAAGGCAGTTGGTAAAATGTGTTCGGATGTGCCCTTAGGTAATATGTTATTTGCTTCTAGATTCTTCACCAAGCATGTCGCTTTGATCCATCTTCGAGTTGCTCTGCGTTCTTTTTGTAGGCAAGTTTTCATTTTCCTTCTTAAACTTGCTATTTCTTTTTCTAGTTTAATTATCCTCTTTTTTGCCTCCATAGGATTCCTAAAGGCGTAACTGTGTTCAAGTAGCACTTGCTGACTACTAATGTTTGATTTTAAATTAGATGGTCCGGTTGGAGTACAAATGTTTTTCTTCAGAAGATTCCGTGACTTGAGTTTCTGGGCCAAATAAAATTAGAGGGTTGTACAGAAATTAAACAATATCACAAATAAATAAATTTTGTCCAGGTTTGTGTAACAGTATTTAAACTGCTCTTTTAAAAACTGATTTTAAAAGACAGAAAACCTCACCAACCCATCTCATGTAATCATGGATTCACGTTTCTAAACCAGCTGAATTAAATAACTCCAGCCACCTACTTCTTTTTGTTTTCCCTTTACTGAGAGATACAAACATTAGTTTGGAAACAGACAATGGACTTCCAAGGTCTCGTCCAAATTATTGATTTTATGGAGACTTTACATATCTTTTGCAATTTGCTCACCAAGGCCAATATAATGTATTTAGACATTTGGTTTATGGGATACTGACTTGATCTCTTTTTTAGGTAAATGTTATTTTCTCAGTATTTCAGACCTTGGGTCCTACTTGATAAAAATATATCCCCAAATATCAAACTCCTGAATAGATTTAGTACTTATTAATTGCTCAGTTACAGCTTCCATTCAAGGCTTTAAAATGTAGGCAGACATTTTTGCCCAAATCAGAAACCTGAGGACCCTTTTTTCCTTTTTCACTTTCATTCAATTAGTCATTAAGTCCTATTAATTTGACATCCTATATATCTTTATCATGAATCACCTCTCTAGTATTCTTTTTTAAAAATTATTATTAAATTTATTGAGGTGATATTGGCTAATGTGATCACATAGGTTTCAGGTGTGGGTTTCTATGTTTTAGGACCTGTATATTGTGCACTGTGTGCCCCCCACCCAAAGTCAAATCTTCTCCGGGCACCATGTATTAGGCCCCCTTCACCCCTACTCCCCTCTCTAGCATTCTTAATGCTACTCCCCACATCAGGTATATATAGTATCTAGCTTGAACATGTTAAAAACTTCTTTATTGATTCCCACCACATCTGGATCCTCACTAATCTGTATTCTGCCAGCAGAATAATTTTTCTACCAGATTTGATGTTTCTATACTGGCTGAATTCCTCCTTGCCTCCCCATTATCTAAAGAAAAAGAAATCTTTATATGGTATACTATGCTATTTAGGATTTTACCCATTCTGCCACTCATGATCTTGACTTGGACTCCAGCAATACTACACCACTTGTAGTTCCCAACTATATCATAACCTTATAACTTTGTGCCTTTCGTTCATTCAACAAACATTTATTGAAACACACAGGAACTTATTTATGAATTCTTGGGAACACAATGGTGAACAAATTGGACAAATATGGTTCCTATCCTCACAAAACCTACAACTGGCATGCCCTCTGCCTAGAGGAACTGGCAGGGACACTTTTTTGATCTTTACATCCTTAGCATCTGACTTAGAGTCTCACATAATGTAAAGTTCAGTAAATACTTGTTGAATGAATAAATGATCAAAATATCAAAAGTAAGGTATGCTTCAAGTTCAGCAAGTAGCTGAGTGTCACTGTGCCAGGCGCTATCTGAGTTGCTGAGGATCTGGAGTGAACAGGACAAAGTCTTGCTCTGTGGAGCGTTTCTCGTATCCGTGATAACCTGCTCTCGTATCCGTGATAACCTGCTCACCACAGTCTTCCCCACCCAAATATTAACTCATGCACACTTACAAATTCTTCTGTCACAAATAACTCAAGAAAAGCGGTTTTTCCTCTCAGAGGAAAAGATGCCCGTCCTCCTTTTCAAAGTTAACCTCTCTATTTTTGTTCATCCTACCCCTTTTTATTTTTTGGAGACCCTGTTTTTCTCAATTAGCTTTTTCCTTTCTGATCAGATCTTCCTCATCTATGTAAAATATTGTTTTAATACATCCATCCTGTACCTTAATTCTTTCCTTCCTTTTAAATATCACTTAGTAACATTTGATTATTTTGCATTCACCCTTCAACCCACTGGCTTTTGTTCTTATCATGCTATTGCAGTTGTTCTGCGCTGGGTCAAGAACCCTCTCCTAAATTCCAAACTCCAAGCTCAAGCCCAGCCTAAATGCTTGAGCTCTATGAAGTTTTCTGTTATACCTCTCTCTGAACTTACATTCTTTGGTATAGTTCTGGTATTCTTTGGGTGAAGTGTTCTTAAATAACTTGGCACACGTTTTGTATGTCATCTTAAAATCAGAGCAGAGTGATGCTAGATGTTTCATTACTCATGATTTCTCAGTTTTACCAATGGTTCAGTTATTATCAATTATTATTCAGTTATTATCAAATATTATCAATTATTACTGATAATAATTGGTAGTAAAGTAAAATTACAGTATAGGAAATTTGGATTAGGGAAAGACTTGAGCTCTAATACTGGCCTGCACCTTTACTGCACAAGAGGGAATTTTGCGACTTTCTTGAGGCATATCATCATATATGAATTTCAATATATTCTGAATTGTTCCATTTTATAAACAAAAAAAAAAAGGTTCTAAAAATGGGGTACAAAAAGCAACATTACCTACCATAGACTTTATATGAGTACAAAAATCAAAAATGGTTGGAACAGCATCCATTTTAAGTCGTCGGGTTTGTCCTGTTAGGTCAAAACAGGAGGCTTCAAAATGCTTTGAACAAAGAAAAGTGTGTTTTCCTGGCACAAAATTTTTGCGCCTAACCAGACGAACCCATTCTTTTCTTCTTTTAGGATCCAAAGGAAACCTTAAAAAAAAAAAAAAAAAAAAGGGCATCTCAAATTCCAACTAGCATACTTCTGGTCGTACCTAAATGATTAAAACATATTTTAAGTGGTGATGATTTAAAATGTCCTCAATTTATATAAAAATTTTTAAATTTCCAATATCCAGACACTGGAACAGAAACCAATTCGTGCTAATTTTTCTAAGTTGTAAAAAAATTAATAAAAAACTGACTTGAGTGATTTTATATTTCGGTGCTTTAAAAAGAGATCTTTTTTCCTACTCTAGTCCTTAACATGGGCAGTAAAAATAAACAAGATTAAATTGATCTAGGCCCTGGCTGGGTAGCTCAACTGGTTAGAGTGTCATCCTGATATGCCAAGGTTGCTGGTTCAATCCCTAGTTGGGGCACAATAAGAATCAACCAATGAATGCATAAATAAGTGGAACAACAAATCGATGTCTCTCTCTCTTCCTCTCTCTAAAATAAAAATAAAAAAGACTAAATTGATCTAGATTAAGCTTGCATAGAACCTTATAAGCAGGAGTAACTTCACATTGCACATATACATGGTCAAGACAAATCAAATTATCTACAGATTAAATTTTATCAAGGAAAGCCTAGATAGATTCTGGTATGCCTTCCTCTGTGTTCCCTCATTATGATACCACACTGTTTTGTAATTTTTCCATTTTAATAAATTTTCACAGAAAAGTAGATTATAAATTTCCTGAGGCCAGGAATCATTGTATTATTTTATCTTTTTGTTTGTTTGCTAATCCTCACCCAAGGATTCACTTTTTCCATTGATTTTTAGAGAGTGGAAGGAAGGGGGGGAGGGAAAGAGAGATACATGGATGTGAGATACATTGATCGGTTGGCATGTGCTCTGACCAGGGCTGGGGATGGAACCCACAACCCAGGTTCATGCCCTTGACTGGGAATCTTACCGGAGATCCTTTGGTGCCTGGGCCAATGCTCTGGCCACTGAGCCATGCTGGCCAGGGCTTATCTCTTTAACACTTAGTACAGTGCCTTGCAACAGTAAGGAATCAACAAAAATTTGCTTAATTAAAATGAGACAGAATATATAAATTAATAACTCACTGTATTACTTCCATGTAAATAGCACATATATATGTACATATATATGTATATTAAAAAACTATATACATCTTTATTGATTTCAAAGAGAAGGGAGGGGGGAGAGAGAGAAACATCAATGATGCAAGAATCATTGATTGACTGCCTCCTGCACGCCCCCTGCTGGGGATCAAGCCTGCAATCTGGGCATGTGCCTAGATGGTGAGTCAAACTTCAATCTCCTGGATCATAGGTCGATGCTCAACCACTGAGCCATGCCAGCCGGCCTAAACAGCATATGTTTTTTAAAAAATGATCTCTTAAGCTATGTAGTACAGTAGAAATCATAATTACAAAAAGTAAAATGCTGCTGACAAGCCCAGCAGGAATGCTTTTCCTTTCATATTTATTTCAAATATAAAATATACTAATATGTATCCAGTTAAGGAAGAGAAAAATATAAGGGACTGTCAAAAATTTTAGTGGTAACTGTGTTGACTGACTTGGAAACATAAGAATCAACATTCACATGTAACAACTTTGCATTCAGTTCTTTAAGATTGATTACCTTATCCTTTTAAGTATTAATTATGAACTGAATAGTGTTTAAAAAGAACCATTCATGTTAGAAGATCATGTGACTCAGAAGTCCCTAACTGAAGCTTCACTAGGTAACAGCTTTGGTTGTATCAGATATCTGGGGTTTTCTCAAATGACCAGCAGTGAGGGGCACAAAGAGATGAAAGCCCAGATTTACTAGTAAATACCTCCAATCTCTTGTCCCTATCCCCTCAACCCCAAACATATCCTGATCTGAAGATACTAGCATTTGTATGTCACTCTACAGTTCATGCTTTCATATATGTAAGTTTTTTCTATTTCATTAGAAACCTCTGATAAATGTATCTACTCTACTTACCCCTCACCTATTAATAAAATGTATTCTCATTTCAAAGATCTCTGTTCCAATATTCAATAGTTTGGAAGTACTTCCTGTGACCTAAGCTAAAAAAAAATCAAGCTTTACTTTATAAACACTAAACTTACTAATTTTTCTTGTTGGGGGCCTCAATAAAGACTCAGAATTTACAAACTAGGTACTATAACTGGATTATCATTTGTATAAGACTCTTCAGAAATATGAAGCTTTCAGATATTTAATGTTTTTAAGCTCTTTTTAAAACTACCTAATTATGAAATCAGTGCCTCGAATTGAACCTTAACTTGAACAAACTTTATTTCCTTCTTTAAGACTCAATTTAGGAATCCTATCTTCCTAAAGAAGTTTCTCATGATCAGAAGACTAGGTTAGATGTTCCTATATGATATAGGACTAACATCACTGTATTCTAATTGCTTGCTTTTCTTCCTTTTTTGAGAGAGGAGAGGAGAGAGAGAAACATCTATCAGTTGCCTCCTGCAAGTGCCCCAACTGGGAATCGACCCCAACATAAGGCTCCAACAGCCACATGGGCCAGGGCTAATTGCTTGCCTTTCTATCCCCACCACTAGATCATTAAATTTCTCCTAGCTGGGAACTGTTTTCCACTATATCCTGTTAAGTAAGCACTCAATGAACTTTTCCAAGTGAATCAATGAATAAATGAACTAATGGGGTTAGCTTAGCATTACTAAATAATGTTTAGTTATCTGTGTTTATGTAACAGTTTTATATTTGATTTTGGATAATGCTTTTATACAGCATCAACCATAACCATATTTTGCATGTGTTGTTTGGATTTTTCTTAGTATATTCAAAGGGTGGTAGATATTAGCTCATAGTTGAATTTAAGTAATAATAAATCATCCTGTAAATATTTAAAAAATAACATAGTGGTAACAGATAGATATATGTTTGTCTGCACCATAATAGAACCAGGCTTTCAGAAACATTAGATGTTTTGGAAAAAAATCACTCAACATTTTAAACAATGCTATTTTGCTTGGTTGGGTCTTTAATAAATGGCTGAATGCCTCTTATATTCCAAGCACTGTCCTAGGCACTGTCCCAAGCACTGAACACATAGTGGTAAACAAAACTGACCTACTTTTATGGTATCTACCTTCTACTAAGGGTATACTGTAATGAGGAAGATAAGAGGATTGGACAGCTTGATGCAGAAGAATGGCTGACAACATTGTCTCTCAAGTCAAATCAGGGGTTAATCTTGGTTCCTTTACATAATTAACAGCTAGGTAACTTCAGGCAAGTTATGCAACCTTTTCAGGCCTTAGTTTTATTATCTATAAAGGTACCATTATAATGGTATCTAGTGTGGTTCTAGGGATTAAATGAGACAGTTTATGGCAAATGGTAAATAAATGCTATTTGTTAGTATAAAAGTAATTACGAGGTCAAATGGCACCATAAAACAGGAATAGCTAATCTAGTCTGGAGGCTTTAGGATAGTAGGAATTAGCTAGGGGAATTAGCGTGGGAATAGTGAAGAATGTTATGACATGAAATGATGCCAGAGGGCTTTCTAAGTTAGAGTAATTTTGAACTTTATCCAAAATGGCATTGGTAAGCCACGATAAGTCTTATTTTATAGAGCTGACTGTTAACAGAAAGTGTTTTAACTGGCTGTTAAACAGCCATTATTAAAAATTAAATCATGTAAATTTACAATAAATTAAAAACAAAGGTAATACTAAAAACCCATTACTTCTTATTTTAGTATTATCAATACTTTTTTTTAAGTTTTTTATTGATTTCCGAGAGAAGGGAGAGGGAGAAATAGAAACATAGATGAAAACATCAATTGGCTGCTTCCTGCATGCCCCCTACTGGGCACTGAGCCAAAACCTGGGCATGTGCCCTGACTGGGAATTCAACCAGTGACCTCCCAGTGCATGGGACAACGCTCAACCAAATGAGCCACACTGGCAAGGTATATTATCTATTTTCTTAAAATTATTTATGTCTGGTATATCTGTATGGTAAATATGCTACATAGAATAGTGTGGCACTGTACATTTCTTCCCAACTTTATGATGTCATGTTGGTAGTTTGAAACCAGCCAGGGTAGGAGTATTTATATCATAGAAGTAGGGCAAATACTACAAATCAGGGCTTTCCCCTTCCCTGGAGATTCTGTTGTTAAGCATTTGGCAATACATTATTGATTACAGAAGAGAAGTTTGGAGTACAGGAATGGAAGTAGTGAACCAGCTAAGAGGTTGATATAATGATCCAGTCAAAAGGGAATGGGGAGAAGTCAAGGAAGGATGACCTTCCAGTTTCTGGGTAGATGTTGTTTTCATTTACTGAGAAAGGGCTTATGGGAAATGGAGTAGTTTGAGGGAAGGGCAAGCTTATTAGTACAGTTTGGATATAAATCTGAGGAACTGGAGAGAACAGGGAAATACTGAGACACTTGGCCTATAGGTCTGGAACTCATTAGAGAGTTGGACTGGAGATAATTGATTTGAGAAGCATCAACAAGTAATGTTAAGTGAGACCACAGGAACAGCTGAAATCTTTTTAATAAGGCCACAGAAGTAAGTGAAAACCACAAAATTAGTGTCAAGTAATTCAAAAGTAGAGAGTATTTCAAGGAGGAAATGATCACACGCCATGAAAAAGGAATGTAGGAGTGACAACTCATGTTAGCAAGAGCAGTTTCAGAAAACTATTGGTGAGACCTAGTCTGGAAGGGCTAAGAAATAAGAGAAATGAAGACAGTTACATTTAGGCAACACAAGTTGTACATGAGAATAAAGGAGGCTACCAATGTCTTAGGAGAGGAGTTAATTTAATATTGTTTGTATTTATAAAATAGAAATGTATTGTGAATAATGTTATATGGAAAGGAAGTATGCATGCTTCTGCATCACTGTGCTTCTCTTAAACATTCAGTATTATTGGTGCCTTGCCTTTTCCTTCTCTCATCTTCCAAATCAAATTATCAAATACAGTAGTATCTCCTCAAATATTTCTCAGATCTGTCCCACTTCTTTCCATCCTGTCATTACTACTATAGTCGAGGCCACTGGATGTCTCCCTTGTTTTATGACAGGCTCCTGTTTTTTCTCTATCAAATCTCACCTCTTCTAGTCTACTGCTGGTTGTGCCAGCAAAGAAGTACATTGTATAGTTCAGTTGACACTATAGCAGAATTCCCTGTGAAAGAAACAATAGGTAAGTGAATGTTCTTTAATAAGCTTCTTTATCATCAAATTCATCTCTTGATGATGCTTAACCAGCACTTTAAATAACACTATTCTCCACACTTCAACCAGAGGACTTTTTAATATGCACATTTAATCATGGCATTCTTTTAAAACCCTCCACGGCTTCTTAAGTACTAATGGATAAAATAGAAAATTCTTAAAGGAGCATATAGGACCAAATCTATGTCACCATTTGGTCTCATTTGAAATTTCACATCCTTTTAGAAGTGTTCTTTGACTTTACAAGGCTAAGTTAGTTCTTCCTGAATGTCTTTTCTGTAGCACTTATCTGTAATTATGTTTGTCTTTCTTTCTCATGACATGCTAAACTCCAGGAACATAAGAATTTTCTGGAACCCTATCACGCAAATAAGAAGTCGGTACACATTTGGTGGATGAATGAATAAAGCACTACATTTGCATGAAGTAGTTGAAAACAGAAACATCACAAAGATTTTTTTTTCAGTGGCAACTTTTAATAAGGGAGTAAACTTAGTCATCATGAGGTAGGGAAAAGGTCAAGGATATGATTTCCCACATTCTAAGATTGTATTAAGTTGTGAGGTATATAAAAATCAGAACTGTTTGCACTTAACCTTTTTTAAAATATGTTTTTATAGTTTTGTTTTTTTTTTTTTAGAGAGAGAAAGAGGAAGGAAAAGGGAGAGAACATCGACTGGTTGCCTCCTGCAGGCACCCTGACTGGGGATTGAACCCAAAACCTAGGTATGTACCCTGACCAGGAATGGAACGAGCGACCTTCCTGTGCATAGGACTATGCTCAACAGAGCCACACCACACCCTCCAGGGCTGCACTTAACTTTTTTAATGATTCTTTTTTTCAGTCACATGGCAGGCAGTTGCAGAGAAGGTAAACATTTACTTACTGTATATCATATAGTGTTCAAAGTACTTTCAAGAGTTCTGATTTGAGAGAGCTAACTAATTTTGATTGTTCTTCCTGCAAAGGAAGGGGAAAAAAGAAACTAGGTTCTTTTTATTACTCTGTTCTAGTAAGAACAGAGCTTATCTTTTGCATTTTCATTAACATCGCTGAATTCCACGATTATCATCCGTGATGACTCAGTTCCTCCGCAGAGTTACTCTGTGCGACTATTAGAAATCTAATCCTTCCCTTGTCAACTCAGCTAGTAAGGATTTCCTGATTTTAACGGGAACACAGTAGGCTTTAAGGTGATTGCCGACTTGAACAGAAAGATACCTTACGCGTCATTCATGTCAAGACCCGTCTAATACCTGGAAATAAAAGGGTAGAAAATCAAGGTAGCCTCCTGTCACTTTTACAAGGAGTAATCACCGTACAGAACTGGGATTTCTTTTTATAAAGTGAGTAAATCTTCCCCGAGGGGAGAGAAATATTGGACAGATTTGAGAAACACACAAAGGGAAAAGACTATAATGCTTCCCTGCTACCACCAGGGTAGTGAAGTTACGAGAATTAGCAGAATTCCCGGGTTCCTTCCACAAAAGCAATAACCTGGCAGCTCGCGCCCCCGCCCGCGCCCCCGCCCCGGTTACCTGTGGAAGCTGACGTTAATGTGCTTGTTGTAGGTAGCAGCACAGCCCGCCGCGGCGCAATTGGTCGGCATCTCCCTTTCCCCCTCATTCGGCGCTGTCGTGAGCCCGGTCTGAGGCGCCGTCTGCTACGCTTCCCTCGGGCGGGATGGACAAGTGAGGCGGGGAGAGGCCCCCCCAGCGGAGTCGTGGGAGCGGGGTGGGAAGAAAGGGTGTGTTTGTGTGTGCGTCGGGTGGCGGGGGTCGACCTTCCCTTTCTCTTTATTAATATGGCGGACTTGAGACAGCCGAGCCCTCGGTCCCGCAGCTCCAGTCGCCTTCTTTTGCCTTCACCAACATGGCGGGCACAACCCTACTCTCTCCCTGGCCCCCCAAAAGGTAGCGGGACTACTGCGTCTCTTTAACAGCCGTCCTCGGACCAATTAAAAAAGAAGAGGTATTACCCACCGCCCCGCCCCCCATCTCTACGATACTGTCTCCGGGCCGAGATTAAGAACAGGCCCGCCCGTTTCAACACGCACCCAGATATTCCAATCCAGAGTCTAAGGTGGGTGTGAGTTGTCGGCTAGAAGGACAAACCCTAAGACAGGGAAGAAAAACTACAAATCCCACTGAGAATCGCGCGGTCTTAATAATTATCGCGGGAACTGAGAGCCTTGTTTCCGGTGTGCCGCAGGAAGTGACGTCGCGGGCAGAGCCACTTTCAGGAGCCCTTTTCTCGCGAGGCGGAAGAAACCCGCTCGCGGAGGAGCAAGGGGGCGCTAGGGTAGGGAACTGGGTTGCGACAGTCCGGCGAGAAAGAGCTTGGGTGCCGGGAAGTTGGGGAGCAGAACCCGCTAGGTGTCCGAGTAGGGTAAGGCCGCACCAACCGGGTCCGTTAGAAGAGAAGGGACCGAGGAGGAAGCTAATTGTCGGGCGGTTCCCCGGACGGAGGGCTAAGGTTGTGTGGAAGGCGCTGCCCCCGGGATGGCGACCGCAGATACTCCGGCCCCAGCCTCCAGTGGCCTCTCACCCAAGGAAGAAGGGGAGCTAGAAGATGGGGAGATCAGCGATGACGATAATAGCCAGATACGGAGCCGGAGCAGCAGCAGCAGCAGCGGCTGCGGGCTGTTACCGTATCCACGACGAAGGCCTCCTCACCCGGCCCGGGGCGGTGGATCCGGCGGAGGCGGTGGCTCGTCGTCGTCGTCGTCCTCTTCTCAGCAGCAGCTGAGGAATTTCTCACGCTCGCGGCACGCGTCGGAGCGGGGCCACCTCAGGGGACACAACAGCTACCGACCCAAAGAGCCGTTCCGATCTCACCAGCCCTCCGTGCGGATGCCTTCGAGCTCGCTGTCCGAAAGCAACCCCCGACCGTCCTTCTGGGAACGGAGCCACATCGCCTTGGACCGTTTCCGCTTTCGAGGCAGGCCTTACCGGGGTGGGAGTCGCTGGAGTCGGGGTCGTGGAGGGGGTGACCGAGGAGGCAAGCCGGGGGGCAGACCACCTCTGGGGGGAGGACCGGGATCCGGATTCAACGGCAGTCAGAGCTGGCGTGAGCCCTCCCCACCTCGGAAGAGTTGTATCCTTAACGTGGCGGTCGGCCCTGGGTGTGTCACTAAAGTTTCCCTTTAGCGTCATTACTAGGTCTTTGAGATGAGTAACTTCTCTGAACCGTCAGAGCCGCTAATTTGTTACTTAAAGTAAGTTTTTTGGTAATAATCCCATGTGTCACACTGTAGTGTTTTTAAAGATTGTTTTATTGGGTATATTGTTTTTTAACATTACCGTGTCATGGTTTGGGGCCAAGCTAGTGGAATCTAAGACTAAAATCAGATTTGTAATAGTACATCAGAAGCCCACGTTTCATTAGCATTTGTTTTTGCTGGTACAGGAACGTTATATGTGAGGTCAACTTGGATTGTTAGAGGGGGCAAAATACATAGTTACAAACAATTTGGGGAATAGTGTTCTTTTATCATATTACACTTTGATACTGTAAATTACGAAATTTCATTCTGCCTAATCCTACCGTTTCTGTTTATGATTCTGTTTTTACCTTTCTTGATTTATTCTTAGATATTGGTGTCTTTTAAAGTGGGGGGGGGGAAAAAGACCATTGTTGGTATTACCTTCAGCAACTCTGTTAATTGAGAGGTTTTAAATTCATATAACTTCTTGGAAAACTTTACCTTCTTAAATTGTGTATTAGTTCACTTTTTTGACATTTTATAATTCTTAGTGCTGACAGATGTGGGTCAGAAAGAGAAGGATAAACTTAACAGCATTTTAATTTTAACAAATTGGAAGCCACGAGGATGTATGGGAAGGTGGAGATTGTGGCGAGGTTAAGAAGGAAAATAGCAAAATATCTGATTTTTGTTCCCTCTAACCTTATTAGTTATCTTTAGTATTCCTGAGTTTACTCAGGACTTAAACTGAAAAATTAGTCATCTGACGTTTTGCTGTTTTGTGATGGGTTGGTAGAACTATGCCTTGACTTATTCCATGATAACTACATAAAAGTGGTTTACTAAGCACTTTTATTACTGGTTGCAATTTCCATGGTTTAATGATTTTTTAATGTAGTTATTATATATGAAACTTACATATAATGACATTTGTTTGGAAGACGCTCAACATCATTTTTATAGTTTACTTAGAACCATATGGTCTTTTTCATATGTCATGATATAAAGGGGGCAAGAAATGTAGGTTTAGGTAAGAAGTAGCAGCTTCTGGTGCTAGTGGCGTGTAAAAACTTATTTCTGCAACCAAAAGTTGGGTTAGGAACATTCCAGGAATATGTCAGAGAAAATCATTAGGTATTTAACTTTTGAAGTTGGAAAATCTCTGTCTAAGATATTTATTAACCAAGGATTTGTTCATTGTCAATTCTGAATCTAAAAACAGAAAGGTATTTAAGCACATGTATGTATATTTTTTAAGAAAAGATGAAACTTGTAATTTGTATTGGAGAGACAGACTTAAATAAATAATTAGTTTAATTTAAAATGTTCAAATTGAAGTATGTAAAAAGTATTATGGGAGCTCAAAGTTTATTCTTATGTTATTCTATATTAGAGAAGAGGGTGACGAATGGTTCGCCTACCTCCTTCCTTTACCTTCCTTCTGTCCATTTAATATCAATTTGGACTGTCATATACCTTTATTAATTGCTAAGTTCATACCTTTTTATTAATAAATGGATATGAAGTTGTGGGGAAAAAGTACAGGAGGATAACCAGTCTGATTTCTGTAGTAACTTATCAGAAATAAGCTGTCTTGATGTTTTCCTTTTCACAGATGCCGCATTTAAGAAAAGGATGCTTGTTTTGATCCTCTGCTCATTGTTTTTCTCGTGAAGTATCACTAATCTGTCCTAGAGGTGGTATTCTTTTAAGATTTTGTAAAGGAAAACATAGTTCTCAGGCACTTTTGTATAATGTGAGCAAACAAAATTTGTAATACGAAATTTTATAAATTCAAATTTATTTCTTTTTTAAAAAACTTTATTGTTTAAAGTATTACACATGTCCTCCTTTCCCCCCAGTGACCCCCCCTTCACCCTCTCATCCCCCCAATTCAGATTTCTTTAAGACCAAGATTGAACTGAGTTTAATTCATATTTCCATTGTTGATTATAATAATGACATTTTTATTTTATAAATGTTACATTAAGAAAGAATAAGAGTTTTTCTGTGGCTCATTTCCATAATCCAGAAGTAAAGCAGCATAAGTACAGGTGGTTGGTGTTTTTTTTTAACTCCTTTCTCTATAATGATTAAGGTATGCTAAATGTAGCTTAAAAGAAATAGAATAAGCCAAATCCTATTGCTTTTCTTTTTTAAAAAAAAATATATATTTTTATTAATTTTAGAGAGAGAGGAAGGGAAAGGAGGAGAGAGAAGGAATCATTGATGTGAGATATGAGAGAGTCATTGATCAGCTGCTTCTTGCATGCCCCTTACTGGGGATAGAGCCTGCAACCTGGGCCTGTCCCCTGACTGGGAATTGAACCCATGACCTCTTGGTGCATGGAACGATGCCCAACCAACTGAGCCACACCAGCCAGTACCAGTACTTATTTTCATTTTCATTCTTTTTTTTTTTTTTTTAAATTGATTTGAGAGGAAGGTGGGGAGAGAGAGAAACAGTGATGTGCTTGGAATCGAACCCACTACCTTCCTGGCCTACGGGATGCTCCAGTCAACTGAGCCACGCCAACCAGGGCATTCTCATTTTTAATTTTTCTTAGTGTACACACTTAGTCTTAGCATATGTCTCCTTTGGATGACTACTGTTTTAAACTTTCAAATCTGATGAGAGCTAAAATACTAGGTCAGTGTTTCTCATCAGTAGAAAGTCATTCTATTTTCACCTGCAGTTGTAAAGGTTGACAGTTCTTTTTTTAAACCAGATTTCAGCTAGAAATTGCATCCTGACCAGCTTAAAATGAAATCCTTTAAGTGTTTGCTTTTAGTTGTCCTTTATAGACAGAAGTAGATTTCAGTCCTGCTGGGTAGCTTAGTTGGTTAGAGTGTTGTCTTGCTATGCCAGGGTTGTGGGTTCGATCCCCAGTCAGGGCACATAGAAGAGTCAACCAATAAATACGTAAATAAGTGGAACAACAAATTGGTGTTTTTTCCCTCTCTTTTTCCCCCGAACCCCTCGCCTCTCTAAAATCAATAAAATTAAAAATTAAAAAAAATAAGATTTCATTTAGCCTTGAAGATTAGTCAGTCAAAGTTATAACTCAGTGACTTTACCTCATTTTTCTGTCCTTTAGTTATTTTATTTCTTAAGAGTATTGAATCTTTTCCTTTTACAAATGTTTCCAAGGTTATGTTATTTTTAAAAAATTACTAGTGTCATGCCTTTATTTATTTACTTGTTTAATATGTTTTTATTGATTTCAGAGAGAGGAAGGGACAGGGAGAGATAGAAACATCAGTGATGACAGAGAGTCATCAATCGGCTACCCCCTACACCCCCCCTACTGGGGTTCAAGCCCACAACCCAGGCATGTGCCCTGACCAGGAATCAAACCCTGAACTCCTGGTTCATGGGTCAGTGGTCAACCACTGAGCAACACTGGCCAGACAGAGTTGTGCCTATAGATAGCTCCATTGAAAAGTGAGATGTAAATGCAGATAATTACAGAACTTATGTACAAAGAATACATATCAGTGGGGTGGGGTAGCAGATAATTTTTTGGCTTCACATAGGTGACATTTGAATTGGAGTCAATTTGAAGAACTGAAAAACCTAGGCACAAAGCTATGCATGAATTGTGATGAACAGGAAGGGTGAGATTGGAAAGGAAGTATGGGTCAAATCATGGAGGCATTGTATGAAACTAGTATTCTTTCAAGAAACTTGGCTCTGAAGAATAGAGATCAGAGAACCAAGTATTTACCAAAACAGTTTTGCTAGAACCATTAAGATTTTCAGTTGTAATGCTTGTTTAGTTTCTAAAATATATGGTATTGATACCCATTCTTGAATTGGTCATTAGGGAAGTTTAAAATGTTTGCAAGTTGCTTGTCCTGTAAGTTACTAAACAGAGAAGAAACATTTGGGAACTGTAATGCTATATTCTAGCTGATTCAAATGATCATATTGTATTAAAACCACATGAGGTACTTGTCTTTTCTCTTGTTAATTTGTAGGCTGGAAAAGTGAGGTGTAACAATTCTCATGTATAAATTATTTTGAATAAAAATTGTAGGTTGGAACTTTGTAGCCATTTCCAAGAAAAGTTGTGCTGTGTTTGTCAGTATGTTAGAGACAGAAATAACTGAGATAATTGGTTTAGGGGAAAATGTTTAGAAGATACTTTTTGAATACTATTTAAAAGTTTTATTTTTTATCATATAACTACTTTCTTTGTCTTAGTTATACATGTGTTGGATGTTGGTATAGTTGATAAGCTCTAAGATTGTTATGTATTAGGTTTTTAAGTAAATGTTTCTTATTCATAAATCAGTCTTAATAATTGTCAGTATTCATTTTTTATCTCTTATTTTTAAAAATTTGACACATGAGAAGAAAGTAATTAAAAACTTTCCTCCTGATTATCTGAAGTGTAAATTATCCACATCTGTGACAAACCATTCAGTTTCTCCCCTCTTCCTTCAGAAAGGAATCTAACATCAGCTCATTATGGGCTTTCCTGATACCTATAGAAAGAAGGATGTTATAACCTAACCAGATGGAATACCTGTGGATACTATGGGTAATAATTGACACTAGTGATTTTGTAAGTGGACTATTTATATGGATATTTGTTAAATTTGAAATGTGGGCACAGAATGAAAGTGGGCATTAGTAGCACATACATTAAAATGGAATTTAGTAATTTAAAAATATCACTTCATCTTTCTTGAAAAAAGGGAGATAATTCATCTGTTATTACTTAATGTGTTTTTGTTAAATTAACTGGAAAATTTTTGGAAACTGGTTTCCTTAATATGCTGTTCAGCCAAAAGTTTTGGTAGATCTCCATCAAGAAAAAGTTATTCATCAAAAAGTGAAAACTGTGGGGAAGAAACTTTTGAAGATTTACTTTTGAAGTATAAGCAAATACAGTTGGAACTGGAGTGCATCAATAAGGATGAAAAACTAGCTCTGAGTAGCAAAGAAGAGAATGTGCAGGAAGATCCAAAAACATTGAACTCTGAGGACCAAACAAGCACTGATAATGTCAGTATTACAAAGGACTCAAGTAAAGAATTAGCTCCTGAGGAGAAAACACAGGTCAAAACTTTTCAGGCATTTGAATTAAAACCACTCAGGCAAAAATTGACTTTACCAGGAGATAAGAACCGATTGAAAAAAGTTAAAGATGGAACAAAACTTTCCTTGAAATCTGACACTACTGAATCCAGTCAAGGTAATGGAATTAAACACTTCAATTAAGTAATAAGATTATTTTATCTCTAAAGGGGTAATGACCTATTTTGGTGGCATGCTTCATTGATATGATTCTAATAATTGTGAATTATTCTTGCACATTCTACACAGTCACACCATTGAATGATGATGTTTGTTTCATTCCAATCTTTTTTTTTTTTTTCCTTACTTGCTGGTCAAAACTTACAGTACAATTTTTAGTATAAGTAATAGTGAGCACGTTTGTTCCCTAACTTAAAGGGAATGCTTTTGACATTTACCATTAAACATGGTGTTTAAGTTTTTGTAAGTATTCCTTGTTGGGTAAAAAATGTTTTTTTCTTCCTTCCCCCTTTTGCTTGTTTGAGATTTTCAGCATGAAATGGATGTTAAAGTTTATCAGGTCTTTTTACTTCATTATTGAGAAGAGCATTCATCTAATTTTTCTCCTTCAGTTTATTAGTGTAGTGGATTATGTTAATTGATTTTGTAGGGTTAAACTACTCTTGTGTACTCGAGATAAATGCAGCTAGTTCATTGATATATCATTTTTATGCATCATGGATTTGGTTAGTTAATTTTTCTTTTTGTAAATGTATAGTTTATAATACAGTAAAATGTATCCTTTTTAAGTGTGAAGTTTTTTTAGTTTTGACAAATGCAGGCAGTTGGATAACCATCACCAGCCTCCAATTAAGATATGGAACAGTTCTATTAACTCCCACTGATTCTTCAGTCCCTCACTTCCCAAACCCTTAGCCCACCTGTTAACTGCTGATCTCTACTGTTCTTATAGTTTTGCTTTTTCAAGACTGTCATATAGCCCTGACTGGGTGGTTCAGTTGGTTGGAGTGTTGTCCCATATACCAAAAGGTTGTGGATTCGATTCCTGGTCAGGACACATACCTAAGTTGCTGGTTTGATTCCTGGTTGGGCTTTATACGGGAGGCAACAGATTGATGTTTCTCACATTGATGTTTCTCTTTCCCTTCCTTTCTCTCTAAAATCAATAAAAACATATCCTCTCATGAGGATTAAAAAAAAAAATTCATATAAATGGAATCATATAGTACATTGCCTTTTGCTTCTAGCTTCTTTCACTCAGCGTAGTGTATTTGGGATTCATCCATGTGGTTGTATATATTAGTAGTGTGTTATTTTTTGTTGTTGAGTGTTCTATTGTATGGCTATGCTACAGTTTGTTTATCCATTTCCTAGTTGGAGGGACATTAGAGTTCTTGCAGTTTCGGGCAATTTAAAACCTTCATAAATAAAGGTTTGCTAATGCTTTGTTTAGAATTTTTCATCTAGGTTTAAAGACTAATTTTTTACCCTTCTTTTGCTCTCCAAGATTTAATATAAGGAGGTGATGCTCAAAATGAGTTGGGGAATAGTTCACTTTTTATTTTCTGGACTAGTTCAAGATTGGAATCATTCCTGGGATATTTGATAAATCTTGCTGATTAAAGGGTCTGGATGCAGTTTTTTTCTGGGAAGATTTTAAACTACAGTGGTACCTCGGTTTTTGAACGTCTCTGTTGATGAACATTTCGGTTTATGAAGGCCGTAAACCCGGAAGCAAATGCTTTGGTTTTCGAACACATCTCCGTAGTCAGATATGCCACACGGCTTCCGCTGAGTGCAAGATCCTGAGGCCTAGCTGTAGGCTGTGTTGATCCCTCGGTTTTCGAACGTTTCAGAACTTGAACAGTCTTCGGGAACGGATTACATTAGAAAACCGAGGTACCACTGTACTGACTGTTCATGTTCTCTATTTCTGGTTAAGGCAGTTTATGTAAACTATTTTTCTAGTAATGTGTCCATTTCCTGTAAGTTGTAAAGTCTATAAAAAAATTATTCTTAAGAATCTCTTTCCTGCTTTAAAAATTATCTGCAGCATTGATAAACTCTTCCCCTTTTAAAAAATTTCCCCAGAAATAAGTCCATAGCTCTTAAAACTCATTCGTTTTCAGCCTCTTTCCTGTTAAGATCATTTTGGGCTATGAAGTTTCAACTTTAGCTACATCTGTTTGCGACATGTAAGTTTTTAAAATTCACTTCTAAATATTAAAAAAATTTTCTTTCTTTGACCCATAGGCTATTGGGAGTGTTTAACTTCCAAACATGAAGGTTTTCTAGCTGTATTTTTTGTTACTGATTTCTAAGTCAATTACATTGTTGGAGAATGAGATCTATATAATATCAGTCTTTTGAAATATTTGTATAGGCTTGCTTTATTTAGCATATGATTGAGTTTTAGAACTGTTCTGTATGTGTTTGAAAGAAACATATGGATTGTTATATCAAGGTTTTTTAAAAAAATACATCTTTATTGATTTCAGAGAGGGAGAGAGAGAAACATCAGTGATGAGAGTCATTGATCGGCTGCCCCCCACACGCCTCCTACTGGGGATTGCGCCCGCAATCCTGACATGTGCCCTGACTGGGAATCAAACCATGATCTGGATCATAGGTCGATGCTTAACCACTGAGCCACGCCGGCTGGGCTAGGTCAAGCTTTTTATGTTGTTCATATATCTTCCTTCACTTTTTGATCTGCTTGATATATTACTGAGAGGTTTGTTAAAATCTGCCACTATGATAGTGGTTTTCAGTGTTTGCTTTAAGTACTTTGAGGCTTGGGAATTGACTCACACTATTCTCATTATTATGGAGTTACCTTCTTTATTTCTATAATGTTTTTGCCTAAAAGGCTATTTTGTCTATATTTTTAGCCATACCATCTTTCTCTTGATAAGTATATATGCCTTGTATAGTATTTTTCATTCTTCCAGTGTTTCTGTATCCTCATGTCTCAGATTTCACTTGTACATAGTATAGAGCTAGGTATCATTTGTAATTTAGTCTGACAGTCTTGTCTTTTAACTAGAACATATAGTTCATTTACATTTTTTCATGGTTACTGATACTCGAATTTTCTTTGTTCCTTTTTTCTTTCTTGACACTCTTGTTTTTTTTTATATAATCTTTTTTACTTGTTTGAAAGTTAGTAACTAAGTTTCTGTTCTCATTGGTTCCTCTAGGAGTTATAACATGAATTCTTATCAATGTTTAAAATTATTCAGGGTCTTTACCCTCTCCCTGATATACAAGGACCAGAATTTGTCTGGCTTTGCCCATCTATTTAACACTT
Organism: Miniopterus natalensis; assembly: GCF_054644295.1. NCBI lineage: Eukaryota > Metazoa > Chordata > Mammalia > Chiroptera > Miniopteridae > Miniopterus > Miniopterus natalensis. The sequence continues at coordinate 126,336,872 of NC_142082.1, forward strand.
TCTTGGTTCACTCTTCCTTCTGTATCTAGAGTCACTTATGCTTCAAATACATTAAAAAAAATTTCCTTTCGCCCTGGCCAGTGTTGCGTGGTGGTTAGAGCATTGGCCCATGCGCTACAAGGTCTTAGGTTTGATCCCTTATCAAGGGCATGCATCTGGGTTGCAGGTTCTGTCCCTGCCATCAATGTGTGTCTCACATTGGTGTTTCTCTCTGTCTCCATCAGTCCGTCCCTCCTTGTCTCCCTTCTACTCTCTCTAAAAATCATTGGAAAAAATATCCTCAGGTGAGGATAAAAAAAAAAAAATTCCTTTAATGTGTGTTTGCTAGATGGAAAACTTATTTCTGTTTGCCCCCTTTTAAAAAGAATTTTTCTAGGTTTAGAATTCTAGGTTGGTTAATTATATTATCAACATATTGAAGATTTTTTTTTTGGTTTCTGTTGTTGATTTTGAAAAGTCAGCTATATTAATAGTTTCTAGTTGGAAGGTAGTATCTTTTTATGGTTGCTTTAAAGATCTTATTTTTGTCTTTGGCATTCTGTAGTTTAACTATGATGTATTGATCGTAGTTTTCTTTTTATTTATCCAGTTTGGGATATGTTGTGCTTTTTTTATTGGTTCTGGAAAATTGTCATCTCTTAAAATATTGTCCCTTTCTCTTTCTTTTCTGACACTGTGTAGATGTATATTATATTAAATCATCTCACTTTATCTTCCATTTCCCTTCATTTCTCTTACGTTCCCATCTCTTTATAACTCTGCTACATTCTCGGAAATGTCATTTGCTATATCTTTCAGTTCACTGATTCTCTTTATCTGTGTCTGATAAGCCTTAAGCTCTCCTGTTGAGTTTTAAATTTCAGTTACAGGTTTTATTTTATTATTTTTATTTTGTTTTCATATCACTTGCCTCCTTCTTTTTAGTTTTCTTTCTCCCCACTTATTTTTTCAAATGCATCTTTGTTTCTTTAAACATGTTAACCATAAGTTTGTTTTGTTTTGTTTTGTTTCTCTCCTTTGCCTGCTGATTTCTTGTGTCTGAGGTCTTTGTGGGTTTGATTTCTGATGTTTGCTATCTCTGCTGGTTCTTGTTTTTGGTACTTTCTTTTCTTGAACACTTGGTGATTGATTTTTTTGTGTTTTTTTTTAAATGAGGTGCTCAGTTTTCTTTGAATTTTTTTGGTGGGAATTTTTTGAGGCCTGGCACAAAGGTGGATTCCCCAGAGAGGATTTGCTTTTGTTGCTGCCAGGTACTTGAGTAGACTTTAGCTCTTGGACCACTTTATATTTGAGGTTTTCAGGGCCATTCATATAGTGTAAATTTGGTTGCAAACCTGAGTGGTGACTGATTTTGGTTACACATTCTTAGGGACATTTTTTCCCCCCTCCCCAGCTTAATACTATGATTCCAGAAGACAGTTTGAGAAATATAATCAGTGGGCTAGAAAAGACACATATAAGTGTCATAGAGTATAATAAGGAGTTGTGTATGGAAGGCTGCAGTAACAGAGGAGGATAAAAGTCTCCTCTTGGATTCAGGAAGTTTTCATAGTTATGGAAATGTTTGAAATATGTCTTGAAAAAATGAGTCTTTTCCACTTGGGAAGTCAGATGAACCGAATGAGCAGATGAAGTCACAGAACTTTTAAAGGATATTGGATTATGGTTGCAACGTGGGCTATATGATATGTTTCTAGGAGTGGTTGGATATGAATTTATGAAAGGATAGGTGAGATTGGATTACAAAGGGCCTTGAATATCTTTTTAAAGAACTTTATTTTATTGTAATTTATTGATATTAGAGAGGAAAGGAGAGAGAGAGAAAGAAATATCAATTTGTTGTTCCACTTATGTATGCATTCATTGGCAGTTTCTTGTATGTGCCCCGTTTGGGGATCAGACCCACAACCTTGGCTATGGGGATGATGCTCTAACAATCTGAGCTACCTGGCCAGGGCTTGCTAAAGGATTTAGAGTTTCTTTAAATATCAGGCGGGCAGTCAGATATTTTTAAGCAGGAAAATGATGTGATCAGATGTCTGTTTTAAGAAAATAACTGACAGCTGTGTAAAGAATTATTGGAGGAAAACTAAAAAGAATAGCACTTCTCTAAATAAGTTATATAGTATTTCTACTTGTGCATTTTCTCCAGTCTTCAGCAAGACTCAGTTCTGCAATCAAACCTTTAAATTATTGGTCAGCGTTTTTTTTCCTCCAATTTCTTCAACTCTTCTAAACCTTCATCATTTTTCAGGCTTTTTATCTCTATTGTCAGCCTTGGAGCGTGCTCTGTTTCAGGTGATCGCATTCAACTTCCAGCTTCTTACTTCCTGATTGTAAACTTATGTCCATACTGATTTTCACTTCAGTTCCTCCACTCTGAGGAAGGGGTGTCTTTTTTTATTCATTTTTTTGTCTAATAATTATTACTATTCTAGTGTTCTTTGAAGTATGATCAGTTTTGCTATAATGTGACACATGCATTCCTAAAAATCACTACATTGCAAAATTGCACAATAAAAAGTACAGGATTTATGAACAAAATGGAATTAGGGAAACAGCATTCAAAAACTTTGTCAGTGACACATGAAAAAAGTTAGGAACCTAATAAAAATGGTAGTGCAGCTGTATGTTAAATGGGTTAAAAAAAATGCTTGAAATACTACAGTAAATGTCACTTTACTTTGAAAAAGACCTAAAGTGTGCATGTGGAAGTGGAAGATTTTCAGCTTATGAATTACTGTAAAGCAGAGCAAGGAGATTGGACAGTAAACTATTACACCAGATGTGGATGAGTGTGGCTGATAACATACATGGTAAACTGAAGTAGTCGGTAGATGCTCAAAGTTTGGGGAGGTTTTGTATTCCTACATGGCTTGGATTACCCGGGGTTAGTTTTCTGCATTCTCTTAGTGTTTCTTGGGGACAAACCGCACTTAAGCAAACATGAAATTTGTGTTATGCTCAAATTATTTTCTAAAATATCAGTCATGTTGCAACAAATTCACATTTCCAAAACAAGCCTTATAGCAGAACTGATGTGATTCAAAATTTGGTGGTTGCCTCCCATTTTCTTTGTCTAGGGTACTTGTTTAGTAATTTCTCTATTTATTGAATAAATTGCCTGTTCTTTTACCTGTAGGTCTTAAGCAATCAAATTAGGTTGTTTGGAACACTGACAGATGGCATTATGAAGGGGGGAAAACTGGATTTGGAGTTTAGACTTCATTTGTGTCATCTTGTGGAAAGATTCTCTTAGTTTTCAACTTCATCTGTTTTAGCTACAAAAATGTATCTCAGTGTTGTTGTAAATGTACTGTAACTTTATTGGGAGATTTGTTGAGCAGTTATAGAATAGGTAATATGTAAATAAGATTTTGTAAATAACTTCTTCAGAAATCTGGCCCAAGGCTAGAATTCTAGAAGTATGTGTGGATGGATTTAATTTTGTTGATATTTAACAACTTCTGCTGATGCTTTTCTAGGTAGAGGACCATTTCTTTAATGTATAAATCCAATGCAATCTCTAAATGTTGAGTTCATTTCATTTAGAGGTCTGAATTAATAATCATTTTATTTTATCAGTATGTATTATCTATTTGGGAATGAAGCTTTGCTTGTTATCTATCTCTATAAATTCTGTTCTTATTTGAAATAATTATTTTTAGTTTTGAAATTGTTTTATCAAAATGGGCTTTTAATTTATTATTTAATACTTTGAATCACTTGCCTTCTAACTTTTAGAAATGAGGCCTGTATGAGAAGTTCAGTCAGATTTTCATTTTCTCTAACAGCAATCTTTTGCCTGAGAGATTGAGAAAATGAGACCCTTAATGAGACCCTTTAGAATAATTAATATTAGACATTATATAGCATTTTGTTTTAAGTTGATTGTAGCTTTCTTTTAGAGTGTTCAAAGTATGCTGTTTTATTTTAAAGGATTAGAAGATAAGGAACAAAATTTAACAAGACGACTTAGTGCCTCAGATATTCTATCTGAAAAGGTAAGATACTGCTTTGTGTGATTGGATAGCTCTGTAAGACTGACTGTTGTACTGCTTTACCCTGTTCTTTAGAAAGGAAAATTCTGTCTTCCTTTCCACTAATTTTCTTTCATCATTACTATATCTTTATTTGGACATAAGTGTAAAGATAAGAAAATCTGGAGACACATCTTAGAGTATTTTTCCACTGGGTTCAATTAAATTGTGTTTAAGTCTTATTTATTTCCTTAGATGATCTTTCTGTTTTTTGAAACTTAATTTTTATCCAGATAATTTTTTTTCAATTTTGAGGGGATTATCCTGTGTGGGAAAGCTTTTGGAGTTAGACAGACCTGGACCTGGTAGCCAATTCTAGCTCCTCCTCTTAGCTGACTGATGTTGTGTGAGCCTTTGCTTGCATCTGTTTTTCTTCTTTACAAAATGAGTTTTGTTTTTAAATCCTTACCTGAGGATATTTTTTCCATTGCTTTTCAGAGAGAATGAAAGGGAAGGAGGGAGGAAGGGAGGGAGGAAGGGAAGGAGAAACATTGATGTGAAAGAGACACATCTACTGGTTGCCTCCCACACAAGCTTGCAACCAAGGTATGTGCCCTTGATCAGGAATTGAACCTGAGACCCTTCGATGCAGGGGCCAACGCTGTAACCACTGAGCAACACTGGCCTGGCTTTACAAAATGAGTTTCATGTCATCTGTTCTTTGGGTTTGTTGTGAAGTTATGCAGGATAAAATATGGAGGCATCAAACACTGTGTTTGACATTTAATGGGCCCGTAATAACCCAGGTCTTTTCTTTGTTCAATTAGAGATCTGAAATAGCTGCAGTTTATTCAATTAAGATTTCAGCTAGTTTTTATGAGTAAATGGTAATGATGCAAAGATCCTAGGAGTTTTAGGAAAGAGGTGGTTCTGAATTTAAAGATGATAATATAACAGATACACACATATGCACACGGAATACGTGCATGTACATGCATATAGATGTGTATATGTTTTTTAATACCTTCACAACTTCATAAAGTAAGTTGACATTTGTTTTACAGGTAAGGTAAGATTTATATGGGTAGATTAAGTGACTTGCCTATATTACATAGGACTTAAGTGTTGGAGTAAGATTCAGTGCGCTTCTTGCTGATCAAGTAGCTGCTTTAAATAGCATATAGTTTCATGATAGAATCAGTGGTTTCTTTCTTTAATTCTAAAAGGAGTAGTTGCAAAAAGTAATCAAAGACTCAAGTCTCAATGGAACAGTGATGATAGCTTTACTTTAAACTCTCTAGATCAGCACTGTCCAAAATGGAATAGAATTTTCTACAATAATGGAAATGTTCTTTATCTGTACTCTTTAATGTGGTAGGTGTTAACCACATGTGGCTGTTAAGCACTTAAAATGATTAGTATGGCTGAGGAACTAAATTTTGTATTCAGTTTTGGTTATTTAAATTTAAGTAGCCACATGTGACTCATTGCTACTATGTTAGACAGTATGGCTCTAGAACTTTAGTACCAAGCAGTAGAATTTGGTATGTTTAAGTGATTTAGAGTAAAAAAGAATCATGATAAATTTAAAACTCATTTTTTACATATATTTCCCAATAGTGGAAAGGGTAACTATATCCTGGTTTGGGTAAACTGAAGTACTATTAGTTCAGTTAGGGATTTATGATAGTTCATATAAGGATGAATCCCGTTGGTACAGGATCTACTGTTTTCTTTATGCTTAATAATGAATTAAATAATTTAATTGGGTTTTAGGAAAATGTAATTACAATTTATGTATTAGAAAAAGTTATTAGATTAAGTCGGCTTTGACCTTTTTGAGTCTTAGACTTTTGATTTTCCCCTCTTCATACATAAAGGAAAAATGTGTACAATTTTGCATTTAACTTTAATGGATAGGGAGACCGAAGGACCAAACCCTTTACCTTCTTTCCCTGTAAACCCATATACTCCAATTAAGAACTTCTGTTTAGGTTGCCTGACATTTTCAGTTTTATTTTATCGAAAATGTAGAGAATTTAATTTGTAAAATTATCATAAAAAAGGTAGAATGAGAAAACAAGTTATTTCAATTGGAAAAAAGTTCTCAAACATTCACTCTGAATCTATCTTCCTATTGTAGCTTCTCTAAAGAAAAGTCTTGGGTGTTTAAAGTATTTTAGATATTCAGATAAATATCTATAGGTTTAGAACTTGTAATGTTCAAATATAAGCAAATCTTTACATATTTTTCCTTCAACACTATAGGATTATAAAATATATATATATTTTAATTTATCTTTATTGTTGAGAATATTACAGATGTCCCCTTTTTATCCCCACTGATCCCCTCAACCCTGCATCCATCCCACCCCCAGACTTTCCCCATACCAATGTCTGTCCATATAAACATATAAGTTCTTTGATTAATCTCTCCCCACCCACTCCCCCATCCCCGCCTTCCCTCTGAGATCCCTCAGTCTGTTCCATGCTTCTGTGTCTCTGGATCCACTTTGTTCATCAGTTTATTTTGCTTATTATATTCCACATATAAGTGAGATCACATGATACTTGTCTTTCTCTGACTGGCTTATTTCATTTAGCATAATACTTTCTAGTTCCCTCCGTGCCATGCCAAAGGATAAAAGATTCTTTTTTATAGCTGCATAGTATTTCATGGTGTAAATGTCCCACAGCTTTTTTATCCACTCATCTACTGATGGGCACTTGGGCTGTTTCCAGATCTTAGCTATTGTATATTTTTTAAAGTTCGCAAATTTGAATCTTGACTTTCAATGTACCAGTTCTCTGTATTACTTGTAAGGCTAATAAATAACCTGATAAGCACTTTATTCTTCATTCCTTATCTTTCCTGGATTGAGTTTTTTTTTTAGTTCACTGGCTTCGTTCAGATTTTCTTTCTTGTTTGGGAAGCCCAGTTAAATACTAATCTCTAACTCTTAACTTTTTTTTTTTTAGAATAGCTTATTGATTTTTGGAGAGAGAGACAGAAACATTATTGTGAGAGTGCAACATTGGTCGGCTGCCTCCTGTACGACCTCTACTGGGGATCGAGCCTGCAACCCCGGCGTGTGCCCTTGACCGGGAATTGAACTGGCAGCCTCCTGACGTGCATGACAACGTCCAATCAACTGAGCTACACCAGCTAGGGCTCCTTTTTTTTGTATTATCCTATTTCATCAGTTGTACCCTTCCCCTCAAACCCTACACATGAACATATACACAGATTGATCTTCTGTTTGTATTATAGGGATTGAATTAGGGTCTAGGGCTATGGTAAGTAATCTTGTTTCCTTATTTTATTTATATTTGCCATTTAAATATTTGCCTTAAAGCTAACTTTAAATTTTGATCACATAAAAGATTTGACTTGGTGAAATGTTTAGAGTCAGATAATTTAAAAATTGTAATTATTTTTTTTAAAAGAAACTTGGTGAAGATGAAGAGGAACTATCTGAACTACAACTTCGTCTTTTGGCTCTTCAGTCAGCCAGTAAAAAATGGCAACAAAAAGAACAGCAGGTGATGAAAGAAAGCAAAGAAAAGTTGACTAAGACGAAAAATATACAGCAAAAAGTTAAAACCAGTACAAAAACACATTCGACCAAAAAAGTTAGCACTACAGGTGATTATTTTTGTTAAATTCTTTTAAATGATTTTATACATCAGTATCGTGTCTAGATTTTAATTCAAAAAATTTCAAGTGTGGAGAATTATAGGGCTTTGAATGGAGGGCAGTCCTTTGTAAACAACTGAGGAATGTCTATATGTATGACTTAATGGTACTGAAAATAATTTTGAAAGCTCTTGCTTTCTTTTATCCTTCAGAAAATTCTAACTAATAGATACTGATGTTTCTACATTTTTCATTTAAAGCTAAACAAGCATTGAGGAAGCAGCAAACAAAGGCATGGAAGAAATTACAACAACAAAAAGAACAGGAAAGACTGAAAGAAGAGGATCTGCGGAAACAAGCCGAAGAAGAAGAGAGAAGAAAAAGAGAGGAAGAAATCAGAAAAATTCGAGATCTCTCAAATCAGGAAGAACAGTACAATCGATTCATGAAATTGGTTGGTGGAAAGAGGCGGTCAAGAAGTAAAGTAAGGAGTGCAAAAATATAAAAATCAAAACACTACTCAAACTTAAGTGTCCTTATTTCATAAATTCAGTCAACTAAGAAACATAAAATTCTTATGTTTGATACAGCTTGTTTTAGAAATAACTTTTGGGGAGGAGGAAAGGTAGGTTATAATTGAGAATGAGTCTTTTATGGCTATAGATATTAAAAACAAGAAATAAAACTAAAATGGTTAGCTAATCCTACATTTAGCTTTTTTATCATTTTCTAGTTAGAAGAAAGTAAGATTAATAAATTGTAGTGAGGACTTATTCTAAAAATGGCTGCTACCTAAGTATAGGGGAAGAATTTCATTAATTTTTCTTTATTTAATAATGTAGAGTTAGAAGTGTATCATGATTAATTGGTATATTTTAAAGAAAGTTAAATCAACATATAATAGTAGCCTTAGTGGCTATTTAGTTATCAAGCATTTGTGAGTCTTTAGTATATATACATGATTGATAATGACTGAAGGACTAATTATTTTCTATGGATGTGTCAGGAAGTATATTGGAAATTAAATATTGAGCTATCTAGTGCTATTATCAGTGCTAATTTTCAGAATTCTGAGCTTTGAGACTACATTTGTAAATGTACTAATGAAGAATAGAGGGGTATTAAGAGTAAGACCTCTATAATTCTAGGGAGTCAGGAGTTTTGTTTGCTTAAGCAAGGAATTTGTAAATAAGCTTCTAAAAAACACTCTGATAGATTCTTCATTTAGAGAAAAGTATTGTATTTGCACATTACTCTTACATCCATCTGTGTAGGTTTTGCTAGTTTTTCAGTTTGTTATAAAACATCTCAGTGAAACATTGGAAGAAGTAAAAAAAGAAACTATGCAAATACATCAACCAAGAGTTTCTAGTTTTTTTTTAATTCTCACCAGAGGATGTATTTTTCATTGATTCTAGAGAAAGAAGAAGGTGGTGGTGGTGGGAGAGATAAAGAAAGAAACACTGATTAGTTGTCTCCCATATGTACCCCCACCAGGGATCAAACCCACAACCCGGGTATGTGCCCTGAGCGGGAATTGAACCCACGACCCTTCAGTGCATGGGATGATGCTCTAACCAACTGACCCACACCGGCCAGGGCTCGTCTAGTTTTTTATACAGAGAGAGGCCATAAGTATTAACAGATTTTGATGTCATCTTATTTTATAGAGAAATAGGTGATTAGTTGCTCAGTTAACTGTGGAAGATTTCTTCTGCGTAGATAGTCCCTGCTAGCTTCCATTTTCTATTTGACAGTTGTCAGCCACCTGTCATGTACATTGAATTTCCCAAATCAGATGTGATAGGCAGGTCTAACTGGATCACCATGAGTTTTGATACTGTTTCCTAGAAAATAACTATTAATTGTTTTATAATTTTTAGCCTAAGAATGGTCTAAGAAAATGCTGTGAAACTAAATATCCTGTGTAATTAGTCTTCAGATCCTGACCTGAGACGATCCTTAGATAAGCAACCTACTGATAGTGGAGGAAGCATTTATCAATATGATAACTATGAAGAAGTTGCTATGGATACAGATAGTGAAACCAGTTCTCCAGGTACGAGCTAAAACTCTTAATTAAAACATTTGCATATTCATAATTATTAAATAGAAAATGGTCATGAAGCTACCTAAAACCTTGAAAGAAATATGTAATGAATGTGAGATTTGTTAGTGAATTGTTCATCCATAGGCATCATTTGGTGGTGTAAATACTTGGAGAGAAAATTTGGAGAGCAAATGTCAAATATGTAATGTTAACCTTTACTTTCCATTGTTTCTTCTGGATAGCATATAAATAGAAAGACAGTGTTTAAGCACCTAACTATTTGGTCTAAAAAGTGAAGATTTTAAAAGCAGATGAGAACACTGCTTTAAAAAAAGAACAAACCTTTGATCTCTGAAGTATCTTTAAAGCCAAGATATTTTGAATTTTAGTCAAAAGGATCTTACTTGCTTTTAGGCTTCCTTTTTCCTCCTTCCAGTGATGATACTTTGTAGGACTTTGGAGATGGAAAGTGATACTAGCGGCATCTCAGGAAAGACGGGTTAGAACTGGTCAGGGCTGTACCTCAATTAGATTACGTATTCTAAGATGTGACTGTAACCTGGAGAGCTAGAGACTTGCTTGAGTTGATAATCAGGAGTGAGGGGCTGTAAGATAACTATTCTCACTAATTAAAACGCATGAGACTGAGGCAGACAACCAAATGCAGTTGGCATTCAGAATTGAAATACTTATTTAAAAAACTATGTTTCGTTTATTTCTCCCTGTGGTTATAGTGTGAGACCAAATCAAACTAAAATCCTACTTTAGTGTGTGTAGACTAGAGACAAGGCAAAGTCTGATAGGGTAGGGGTAATGCATATTGTTTTTAGGCTCGTGTTTGATAATCCTACATGATAAGTTTTGATTAAATAATTTAACTCTCTTTGGTCAGTTTTTCATTTTCTTATTTCTAGGGTCTTAGAGATGATTCATAGTAATTCCCAGCTGTTGACAATATTAATACTCTGTATTTCTGTAAACTAATGTTACGATCCATACTTTTAAGAGTTTTGTAAAAAAATTATTATACAGAGGATGTATTTTCTACTCTTTGTCAGATTTTAACTTTTTTTCATATTTACTACAGATATTTATATTTTTAAGAAGTAAAATGCTCTAAAGGCCAGTGTATATTCAAATGGGCCACAAGTCAACCCCATACATGTCATGTGGGTAATGTCCATATTGACTTGTGAGACACCCGGGACAAAAAAGAAACATTAGTTTTTCCCTAAGGTTATATAATTATTGTGTAGCAAGAGTAGTTGGAATCTGCCATATTTTACTGAGTCTTAAAAAAACCACTGAAGATAAAATGCACATTTATTTTTATCTGCTACCAAGGAAGAAGAAATGCTAGTAATTTAACTGAGATGCATCAATAACTATTCCAAAATTATTAAAATGGGAAAAATGTACACTTTATTGATTAAACACAGTAGGTAATTGTTTTCATTTCTAGTCCTACTTGCTTCCTATACAACTTAAATAGTCAGTTTCTTCACTTTCTTTGATCCACATGAAGGGAAAAATGGAGTCATCAAATCACTGTTTTACTTTAGTTCAGGCACTTTGGCAGTTTCAGGGGAATTTTTTGTTTTATTCCTTAAAAAGTATATTTGTAAAAAAAATAGTGTTTTTAACCTTTCTTGCTCTATTCTGTGCTATTATCATTAGATGAAAATTAGAACAAAGTGAAGAATTTTGAGGGACTAATGTCAGCTTAAGGAGATGGCTGACTTTGTGGTTACATAAGGACAATTTTAAATAGGTGGAGGTGGTCTCTTGGAGATTAAAGATTTTATTAGAGATTAACAAAGTCTAATTTGCACTCTACCTAGATGCATTTGTATTTCTCCAAAGGTACCATAAATTTAATTCATTCATGTTGAAGTATTTCTGTTACTAAAATCTTACAAAATTTTTTTCAGCTCCTTCTCCTGTGCAACAACCATTCTTTACTGAATGTTCATTGGGCTATTTTTCTTCAACACCATCTATTTCTTTGCCTCCACCTCCTCAGGTTACTGTAAGTGAGAATTGATATTATTTCTAAGAAAATTTTGTTGCTTTGTGTCATTTCTAATTTATTTTGAAAAACTGGCATTGTAGTTAATGAATAAGGTTAGGGTTTGAAGAGAACTTTAAAAAAATCAGAGTTGTTTACCAAAATTAATAGCTATGAAATCTATGGACTAAGCAGTTGATTAGATTTTTTTCAAAAGAAAAAAATAGAATGTGGAGAAATCACAAAGTCAGAGTTATTTCTAGATTGAGAGGTCCCAGAGACCAAACTGGAACTTTGTCAATAGGTTAGAGGGAATCTTGCTGTTTCATAGTTCCTAGGTAGATATCTGGTGTACTCCTAGAAAGATTAAGATGAGGGAAATAGTACAACAAAGAGTGGGAGAGAAAACATTTTTCTTTCTTGAACTGTTTTAAAAGCCAAGAGTGATACTGGAAGGTCTTTGAAGCAAAAATATATATAAACTTGGGAATTTGGGTAAAATTAGTTTTCTTTATAGATACTCTCTAACAAGCTGGTTCTCAAGGATTTAAGTGGGTAGTGGTGAGTCTTTCTGACGTTTATTTCTTAAGATACTCTGTATTATATATTTTCCAGAATTCCTGGTTCCTTATTTTTGATTTGTAATTAAATATCATGCTCTTGGTTTTTCAGTATCTCTATGTGTTTTCAAGTAGTCATCTAGAGTGATAGAACTTATAAAATTTTTATATCTTTTAGATTGTTAAATAAAGATAATAGGAACGGAGAAGTTTGTATAATTATCTTGAAGTTCATAAACGTTTCAAATATTATTAATTTTAAAAACTATTCTTTTCATGGCCGAATACTGAATTCTGGGTTAGCTTTTGAGATTTACAATGTACTTACAGCTAAAATAATAATCTAAAGCTTACCTTTTTCCAATTTAATGATGCTCCACAGATAAACATTTGCAATTGGTAAAATTTGCGTTGTAATTATTATTTCTTCTTTTTTTAAAAAAACTAGTCTTTGCCACTTTTGAGCCAGCCTTACGTGGAAAGCTTATGTGTTTCTCTTGAACCTCTACCTCCTGTACCACCTTTACCACCTCTTCCACCTGAAGATCCAGAACAGCCTCCAAAACCACCTTTTGCAGATGAGGAAGAGGAGGAAGAAATGCTGCTTCGAGAAGAACTACTTAAATCTCTAGCCAATAAAAGAGCTTTTAAGCCAGAGGTAATTTAGATGCCTGAACCGCTAGGTGGTGCTCATGAGCTTAAGTTTTAGGCAGCCTTACTCTTTTCTGCTTATTTGGAATTCATTGGATTTATATGTGTGTGTTATATACACACACACACACACACACGTATATATACATATGTACACACACATCTGAATGTATGTGTGTATATGTATGTATGTATGTATTTATTTATTTATTTAATTCCTCACTGGAGGATTTTTTTCCCATTGCTTTTCAGAGAGGGTGGGGTGGGGGGAGAGAGAGATAGAAACATTGATGTGAGAGAGAGACATCAATTGGTTGCCTCCTGCTTGCCGACTGGGGCTGGGGATTGAGCCAGCAACCGAGGTACATGCCCTTGGCTGGAATTGAACCCAGGACCTTTCAGTCCATGAGCCAAACTGGCTAGGGCTCATTGGACTTTTATAAAGTAGGGATAAGTCTGGTACTAATTTGCTCAAGATTTTTAAAGATGATAGAATGTCTTTTTCTTTTAAAGTGTTTGATATCTCTCTCTTCCCTATTTAGGAAACATCCAGTAATAGTGATCCACCTTCACCTCCAGCTCTGAACAATTCACAGCCTGTGCCAAGAAGCAATCTGTCAATAGTCAGTATTAATACAGTATCTCAGCCTAGGATACAGAACCCAAAGTTTCACAGAGGACCTCGTCTTCCACGAACTGTGATCTCGGTAAAAAAACAAACAAAATGTTTAATCATACTGTTACTCAAACAGCCTGGGAGAAAGTTGTATGTAGTTCTGCTGTCTTGTTCCCCACCTCCTTGTTCATTTATATACACATACAAAGTCATATGTAAATACAAATTTATTTTTTATTTATTGATAGTGAAATGGGAGCAGCTTCTTCACTTGAAAAATGGTGGAGTAGTTTATGATAATGTTTTTGGGGAAGTATTATTTTCATCAGAGTGGTATGCTTTCCTCTGCCTTTCCTCAGATTTTTCCTATATAAATTATTCCGTTCAGGTTTCTATTCTAGAGTTAATTTTAGCAAATTGTATATTTTTATTTTACCCGTCTTTGTTTATACTTTGTTCATATTTTTCCAATTAATGACTGTACTTTAAGGATTTATTTATGGTGTTTATTAAGGAGATTGAAATGACAATTTTTTTCTGCCTTGTTTTCTAATGGCTTCAAAGTAAAATAAGTGGGGCAATGCCAAACTGAAATTTTGCCTCTGTTAGGTAAACCAACTTTAGTCACTTACCCTCTTTATATAACTACAAAAGCCAAAAAGTTTTTAAAATAATTATTTAGAATTACTTATTTTTACCTTGGTTGTAGGAGTTAATTTAAGATGATATTATGGTTCTTTATAGAAAGTTGGAGAAAATAAAACTTAATAAGGTGATCATAGTAGTGTCTTTAAAGATTGAGAATATAGAATATTGCATGTTTTTGGCATGTAATCAGTATTGCTAGAGTGGGACAAAGTCAGTTATGCAATGTGTCTAGAAGGAACCATAGACTGTCTACTTGGAGCCCATTATTTTTATGGACTGAAATTTCAAGAGTTTAAGTGACTTGTTCAATGCCATGCAGCTGATTGTGGTAGGGCCAAGAAAAGTATAGAGATACTTTTGTCATCAAGGGTAGCAAATATATTGTCTTTGCAGCTTCCAAAGCATAAATCAGTGGTTGTAACACTGAATGATTCAGATGACAGTGAATCTGATGGAGAGGCTTCCAAATCAACAAATAGTGTTTTTGGTGGATTAGAGTCCATGATTAAAGAGGCAAGACGAACTGCTGAGGTGAGTGCAATAATGAAAGATAAAAAGAAAGATAATTTATTGACAGCCATTAAAGTTTATTCTTTTTCCTGAAAAATTAGACCTCTTAGAGACATTGATTTTTAATATATTAAATGGTGGATATATTTTACTTGTATTATTAGGACTTTGTATGATAGAGTGAAGCATGTATAAATTTATATAGAGTTAGCTATTGATCCCCTTTATTTTTATTTTCAATTGACTAATCCTATTTTCAAAATAGTGGATAATTGTCTTCTGTACTAGGGAAATTTACTGTTTTGAAATTGTGTTATATTACCAGAAAACAGTTTTTATTTAAGTGTATGATCTAAGTGCTACTTTTATCCCTATTCTTACTGCAGCAGTTGTTTAGGTATGATTTAGTTCAATTATTTTCAAACTGTATTTCTTGACTTCCTAGTACATTATCTAGTTAATTTGGTGGTTAACAACCAGCTGGTGGAGGGCGAAGTGTGTAAAGGGCGTCAACTATATATGGTAATGGAAGGAAACTAAACTTTGGGTGGTGAGCACCCAATAGAGTATGCAGATGTTAAATTATAATGTGGTATATCTGGAAATTGTATGTTATTAACCAGTGTTACCCCAGTAAATTTAATTTAAAAAAGGAATAGAAAATAATGAAGATAGTTATTTCTAAATATATAAATGCACACTAGGTTGCAGTGTAAAATATATGTCTTAGTGTGGGATAAGTGAAAGCTGTTGATCTGGTTGACTTCAAATGTTTTCTAGCAAGCTTCAAAACCCAAAGTACCTCCAAAATCTGAAAAAGAAAATGATCCCATGCGAACACCTGAAGCTTTGCCTGAAGAAAAGAAGATTGAGTATCGATTGTTAAAGGAAGAGATTGCCAAGTAAGTGGCATTTTATGTAATTTGCTTTAAAGATATGTGCTGTTTTCAGTACTTAACTAAAGTTGTATACAGTTTATTGGCATTGGGAAATGAAAAGTTGGTGATTTTATTCAACATACAGAGTTAATATTTTTACAACTCACACAGGAGGGGAAGCCAGATGATCATCTATAGACTTGACTACAGTGATGCACTGGGATCAAAACAGCTTATAATAAGAGAAAAGTGAATAGAAAGGAGAGCTACACTATCATCTTTGAAAGCCATCTTGGGTCATGCATATTGGTCATCATTGTTATTATTAGTCAATATGATTAATATTTTTACTTTATGTTATGAAATAGAATACATCTTCAGAGGAAAATAATTTCAGTTTATTCTTTGGTATAATCCACCTGTCTTTATTATTTTAGTCGGGAAAAACAGCGTTTGATTAAATCAGATCAGCTGAAGACAAGTTCATCATCTCCAGCCAACTCTGATGTGGAAATTGATGGGATTGGCAGAATAGCAATGGTTACTAAGCAGGTTTCAGATGCAGAAGCAAAACTTAAAAAACATAGGTGAGCCTCGTCTGATTAAATACTGCATGTATCTAATGTACCTATGTTAGAGGGATTTCTTTTGTGGTGTATGTCAGTACTAAGTACACTATATGATTACAGATTCGTTTATACTTGGTAGAACTTTATAAGGTTATCATTTTGGTGAATTATACATTTACATAAAGTAATAGTATAATAGTTTAAATAAAACTACCAAGAGTTCAAAGGAATTTTTCCCTTCAGATTCATACATGGCTTATTTGTAATTTTCTTTAAAACTTCTGGCATGATTTTTGAAATACCTTCTTTGGAGGCATATTTTTATTGTAAAAGGTGGATTTGATTGGTGGGAATAATCATTACCTACTCTGTTTAATAAGACACATGGCCAAATATGGTGGTGTTATAAAGTGTGAATATAAAGTTGAGGATCATAAACCTCTTACATGTTTTGTGAAATTACCATGTTGTTTAAGTGGTGTTTCATAATTTTGAGAACATGTGTAAAAACTCACACATCGGCATGTTAAGATTAATATGTTGAATGATAGAATTTATTTGAATTCATTAGCATATTTTTGGGTTATTTATTTTACTGGGGTATGATTAACAGGTAACATAGTTTTAAGTGCACAACATAATGATTTGATAATTTGTATATTGCAAAATGATCACCTTGTAAGTCTAGTTAACATCCGTTGCCACAAGTAGTTACATAATTTTTTTTCTTGTGATGAGGGCCACTAGCATTTATTTGATAGAAAAAATCACATCATTTTATGGATAGACATTCTCCACTCCAAACAATAGGATATCATTAATTGATGGAGAGCAAACTGTTTTTAGGTAACATCAATACTTCTGAGCTTTGTTCTGTGAGTCTCCTTTTAGGTTTAAAAATATAAGGGGGAGGTTCTGTGCAGAGATGTTAAGACTTTCCCTGTCCTGTTTTTGTAACTCATTAACTAGTTCTTAAAATTTAAATCTTGATAGTGAAAAAATGATTACAGTGATGAATTAACTCCTTTTTAAAAATTTATCTTTATTGTTGAAAATATTACAAATGTCCCTCCTTTTTTCTCTCTCCATTGATCCCCTCCATCTCACATTTGCCCCACCCCCAGGCCTTCTCCATACTATTGTCTTTGTCCACGAGGTTATGCATTTATGCATATAAATTCTTTGATTAATCTCTCCCCACCCACTCCCCCACCTCCACCTTCCCTCTGAGATTCCTCAGCCTGTTTCATGCTTCTATGTCTCTAGATCTATTTTGTTCATCAGTTTATTTTGTTCGTTGTATTTCATGTATGAGTGAGATTATGTGATACTTGTCTGACTGCCTTATTTCACTTAGCATAATATTCTCCAGATCCATCCATACTGTCTCAAAGGGTAAGAGATCCTTCTTTTTTATAGCTGCATAGTATGCCATGGTGTAAATGTACCACAGCCGTTTTATCCACTCATCTACTGATGGGCATTTGGGCTGTTCCTAGATCTTAGCTATTGTAAATTGTGCTGCTATGAACATAGGGATGCATAAGTTCTTCCTAATTGGTGTTTCCGGTTTCTTAGGATATATTCCTGGAACTGGGATCACTGGGCCAATTGACAGTTCCATATTTAATTTTTTGAGGAAACCCCATACTATTTTCAATAGTGGCTGCACCAGTCTGCATTCTCACCATATAATATATAAATAATTCAGTGGTTTTTAAAACAAGCTTCAGTGCCCAGCTGGGCGTGGCTCAGCAGCTGAGTGTCGACCTAGGATCCAGGTGATCAGGGTTCAATTCCCGGTCAGGGCACATGCCCGGGTTGCGGGCTCGATCAATGACTCTCTTATCATTGATGTTTCTCTCTCTCTCTCCCCCTCTCCTTTCCTTTCTCTGAAATCAATAAAGATATATTTAAAAAAATAATAAAAATAAAACAAGCTTCAAAAGTTTATCGATCTATCCCTGGCCATTGGGTTCAGTGGTTAGAGTGTCAGCCCTTGCACCAAAGGGTCGAGCATTCGATTCCGGGTCAAGGGTTGCAAGTTTGATCCCCGCCTCCGTTGGGGCACATGTGGGAGGCAGCCAACCAATAGATCTCTCTCTTTCCTCTCCTCCCTCCCTCCTTTCTGCTTTCTGAAAATGGAAAAAAATATCCTCAGGTGACGATTAACAATAATAAAGTTTACCTATCTAGAGTTAATTAAGGAAAAAAGTGGAAATTTACAGCCTTATTTTTAACATTACAATCACCTTGGTATTATTCTTTATTTTTTAAATCATGAAAAAAAATTAATTTTGAGTGTTTTTACAAGGTAACACATCTCAGGGAGATAGTGTGTCTTCACTTCTGAATGATATTTGTGCTATCATATTTTATTACTTCTGTTATTTTATACATTACTAAAAAAGACAGGATGCTGCTAGCTGAACTATGATATGCCATAATGTTGAGACACATCCTGGTATTAGAGATCTGAAAGATGTGCTTTATAGATGAAATACTGTAATGAACGTAAGTTTCTAAAATTATCAATGAGAAGTTGTATTGTTTGTTTTAAAAGTAAGAAATTAAGTTACATTTATTTAGATTTTATTTCTTTAATAACTTTCATAAACAAATGAAAAGGTTTTAAAAATTCTTTGTCTTTCTACTCTCTATCGTTTCTATCACATAGTCTCTGTCATTATGATTCATTCTAGATGCCATTTGTTGTGACTGTTGAAATATGGTATCTTTCTGGGAAGAATGCTTTTTTTTTAAACCATAATATTTAGTAGTTGAAAAGATGAAAGTTTATATCCATAAATTTGTCTTTTGTCCTGTTTTACTTCTCAGTTCCAACCTTTTATCTGTATATTGTTTTAAAATTACACTTCCTTTTCCCCTTCTATGCTTGCTTTAGATAAAATGAGTTAGAGATTTGTAAGTTAATTAAATGTGCTTAATTATATTTATTAGATGTTTATTTGTATGTTTATTAGCATTATAAATGAAGCTAAACATAGCATTTTTCTGCCTTAAGTCCTCATTTTTCAGGAGTCATACAGGGTCAGATTCAGCCAACATTAAACGTTTACTATTAATAACATTTCAACTATAATTCATATTACTTAGATTTAAATGATTTAAAAAAAAAATCAGACCCATTTTATAGTTACTTTTATAAAATGTAACAGTGTCTATTTGAATACCTGTGTGATTGATGAATATGAAAGTATTAATCTTTTAAAATTCTCACCTGTGTATCCTAAATATATATTTAAAAATGATCTGTACCCGGGCTGGCATGGCTCAGTGGTTAGAGTGTTGGCCTTCACACTGGAGAGTCGTGGATTGATTCTAGTCAAGAACACATACCTGGATTTCAGGTCCCATCCCTGCCCTGAGTTGGGGCATGTGTGGAAGGCAACCAATCGATGTGTCTCTGTTATACTGATGTTTCTCTCTCTCTCTTCATCTTCCCCTCTCCCTTCACTCTTTCTAAAAATCAATGGGAAAAAAAATCCTCAGATAAGGATAAAACAAAAAGAGCTACTGCTTTGTAAATTTTTATTCTGATGGTGTTAGTCCACACTTGTTTAGAAAAATATTAATGAGGATTTTGTTACTTTTTAATTAGGATTCTATTGATGAAAGATGAATCTGTTTTAAAGCATCTAGTACAGCAAGAAGCTAAGAAGAAAGAATCTGTTCGCAATGCAGAAACAAAGATTGCAAAACTTACAGAACAGCTTCAGGCAACGGAGAAAATTCTCAGTGTCAACAAAATATTTTTGAAGAAGCTTCAGGAACAAGTAATGTTCTTTTTTAAATTAAAATATTGTAGTCTCATGTTTATTACCCATTTTTTATGGGCCAAATTTTTAATGAAGTAATGTTCTCCCTTGGGACATAATATTGGAATATTTCTGTTTTCAGTTGAATACCCTAAAGCTGCTATGTTAAAAAGAAGTTATTTCCTCTCCTAAGGTTTACATTTACATTTTCAGAATTATCCTATATTTTCAGATTCACAAAGTGCAACAACGTGTTACAGTGAAAAAAGCTTTGACTCTCAAGTATGGAGAAGAGCTGGCTCGGGCAAAGGCAGTGGCTAGTAAAGAAATAGGAAAACGTAAACTGGAACAAGATCGCCTTGGAGTAAGTTATTTGTAAAAATATTTTATTTTTGGAAAGCAGAACATTTTTATGAGGGTAAGAGATGTAAACTAACTCAAGTTTGTTCCTGCACATTCAAAAAGAATAAGATTAAAGCTTTGTTTTCAAATGATAGCCATATTTTAGAACCTTGCTTATTTTGTCTTAACTTTGTGTTTTTGGTTTTTATAGATCATAGATTAGCAAAACTGTTGGAGACTTATAAAACTCTGTTTTATTCTCGTTATTTAGTTTTATAATGTTGGCATTATATCGTAGGGATAGCACAATTACCTTACCAAAAATTGTTTATAAAATCATAGAGATATAAAATATTTATATCATTTTTCCCCCACAGCCAAACAAAATAATGAGACTGGACAATTCTCCAGTATCAAGTCCAAGAAAACATTCAGCAGAACTAATTGCTATGGAAAAAAGACGATTACAAAAGCTAGAATATGAATATGCTCTGAAAATTCAGAAACTGAAAGAAGCTCGGGCCCTTAAAGCAAAGGAACAACAAAATATTGCTCCAGTTGTGGAAGAAGAACCTGAATTTTCTTTACCTCAACCCTCACTTCATGATCTGACTCAAGATAAATTAAGTCTGGACACTGAGGAAAATGATGTCGATGATGAGATTCTGTCTGGTTCAAACAGGGAACGAAGAAGATCCTTTTTAGAATCCAATTCTTTTACTAAACCTAACCTTAAGCACACTGATACACCTAACAAAGAATGCGTAAACAAACCTAAGAACATGGTAGAAAAACCGGAACTTTTTCTAGGGTTAAAAATTGGTGAATTGCAAAAATTATATTCAAAAGCTGACAGCTTAAAACAACTGATTTTAAAAACCACCACAGGCATTACAGGAAAGGTTTTACGTGGCCAGGTAACTGAACATTTCATATTTCTTTAAAAATGAGGCATTCACCCTAGCCTTATTTGCCTTACGAAATTATTTTCTTTTGCAGGAGATTGCTGTGGATGTAGATTTTGTGACAGCACAGAGTAAAACAACAGAAGTGAAGCCATGCCCTTTTAGTCCCTACCACAGCCCTCTTCTAGTTTTTAAGTCCTACAGGTATAAAAGAAAGATTCAATGAACTTCAGTATTACTCCTGTGTTTTGATAGTTTAACTTTGCATATTTGATAATAATGAAAAAAATTAAATCATGGTCACAGAAAAATGAACTTGTTCTTTTAGGGAAAATAAAAATTAAGTATTTGTCATACACAAATCATATCAGGAAGTAAGGTTTAGCTTACACTTGGGTTTATTAATTCTTATCAAATTCTAATTTCTTGCTACTGGTGGAATTGTGAGTTCTGGATTACTGCCTGTTAGAGATTTTAGGAAAAAATGAGTCCTATGAGAAGTTTTAATTTTTGTTTTTTAATTTTAATGTTACTCTGTGTAAGGAATGCATTGGCTTTCATAAAATTGATTTACGTATTTCAGATGATTAATTTTGTGGGAGGTTGTCTTTGTCCAGAAGTTGTGAGACTGTTAAATGGGTGTGATTCAATTATAAAATTATAAAGCACCTACCAGGTAGCATAGACCTTTTCCCTAGTTTTTCTGTTGGCTGGTAATGTGTGTAAGAAATACTAATATTATATAGCATATTATTATGTGGTGTGAGAACACTATTTTTAAAATACAGAATTTTTGGGGTTTTGTTTCTTATTTCAGGTCTTTTATGTTCTGGGTATAAAAGTTTGTCACTACCACTTGATATTCTTTTTTTTTTCTGGAGTTAATTTTGTTACTAAATATTAGATACATAGTATGCTTAAAAGTATAGAAATTTTAGTTGGGAAGGAAAAACGAAAAATTTAAAAATTTTCTAGGGTATATTTATGGAGCATAATATGTCCACTGTTTTTTTTAGATTTAGTCCATACTATCGAACCAAGGAGAAACTTCCCCTGAGCTCAGTGTCATACAGTAATATGATTGAACCAGATCAGTGTTTTTGCCGTTTTGATTTAACAGGAACATGTAATGATGATGATTGTCAGTGGTGAGTAGTTTTAATTTGTGAACATTTTATGATCTAAAAGTCAGTCTTGGTTATTTGGGCTTTGTTATCTTACCTTTTCTTTTATCTTTTATTTTAGGCAGCATACACAAGACTATACGCTTAGCCGAAAACAGCTATTCCAGGACATTCTGTCATATAATCTGTCTTTGATTGGTTGTTCAGAGACAAGCACTGGTGAAGAAATTGCTGCAGCAGCAGGTTATTAAAGACCTCTTGTTCCCCAAGTGAATATTTAAATTTAGGCAATTTAAAAATTTAATGTTCAGTTCCTTAAACAATTTTTTATTTATCTTTATTGTTGAGAGTATTACAGTTGTCCCTGTTTTTCCCCATTGACCCCTTCTACCCCGCCCCAGTCCCCTGCCCCAGGCCTTCACCACACTATTGTCTATGTCCATGGGTTATGCATATTGCATATAAATGCTTGGTTAATCTCTTCCCACCCACCCCCAACAATATTCAGTTCTTAACATCTTTTAATTGCTATCATAATTCAGTACATTCACCTATGACACTTCATCTAGATCTGCTCTGTCCAGTACAGTAGTCACTAGCCATATGTTGCTATTCAAATTTAAATTTATTAAAATTGTACTCCATCAAGTCACATTAGCCACATTTCAGGTGCTTAGTAGCCACTATTGAGGTCAATAGCTCAACATGGTAAGGGCTTACCAGTAGAACAGTGCATATATAAGACATTTCTATCATTGCAGAAAGTCCTTTGCACAGAGCTTATCTAAACAGTTTAGTTTAGAGAATATATAAACATTTGTATAGAAATTTTAGTAATGAGGAGAGTTGGATGTTAAGATGTATGTAGTTTCAGATTCTGCAGTGAGTTAAAAAAGACTTCATATACTTTGATGTTATAAAAAACATACATTATCATCAGACATTATGAGTAAATATTGTTAAACTTTTCCCTAGATTTAGTGCCAGATATTAAAACAAGTCTTTTGGAAGTAAAGGAATTGGTGTTTATTAAATTTAGTGTTATCACAACCCAGAATGATTGTAAAGTCACTGATCTAATCATCCCCAATTTGGGACTTTAATTTTCACTTATTTAGTTTGTTTCAGGAAATATATATTTTTTCAACCCAAATTGGATACATGATGTGGTAAGATTTGCCATAGTAGTTAAGATGATATGGGTCTTGCCCTCTAGAAGCCATAGGTGTTTTTCTTTTTAATTCTTAAACTATTCTTCACGTCATACTCTTTAATTACCCTCTTTCCTGAAATCCATGTTTTTTATACTTTTTGTGAAGATAGCATTGGTCTAATTTCAGAAAAATATGTTGAGAAACTTTTTGGAGTAAACAAAGATCGAATGTCAATGGACCAGATGGCTGTTCTTCTCGTTAGCAATATCAATGAAAGTAAAGGCCATAGTGAGTATATATGTCTCTTTCTGTCTTTCACAAAAGGATATTGTAGTTTCTTTATGACAGCAAATTTTCTGGTATTATGTTCTCAGTATAAAATAAATAAATAAATAAATAAATATGTGTGTGTGTGTGTGTGTGTGTGTGTGTGTTATTTCTAATACAACAGAATGAATTTAGCTCTTTTTGAGTGTTATTTAGGTAGCCTTCAAAACTATAAAAACTAGGTGTATCAACTAAAAGTCTTTTGCTGTCTACTTTAGCACCTCCGTTTACAACCTACAAAGATAAAAGAAAGTGGAAGCCAAAATTTTGGAGAAAACCTATTTCAGAGAATAGTTTCAGTAGTGATGAGGAACAGTCTACAGGACCAATTAAGTATGGTAAGAAGTAATTTATTATGCAGGAATCATTAAATTGTGATGTTCCATTTTAGTAATCTTTTGGTGTATCTACTAGCCTAGTTTTTATTTTTCTATTTCTGTTTCTAAAAAACAGTTATGCCATTTGGCATTTAAGGCAATTTTGTAGTTCTTCATTATGCAGGACTGCCTGTTACGCTGCAGGGCATTTTGTATTCATGGTCCGTTAAATTCAAGGATTACTTTTTAGTAATCATGACAGCTTCAAACCAACTGCCTGGCTTGTGTCTTTTTGATGGCAGATGGTCTATTTTATTTCATCTTTAAACTTAGGTTTTCTGACATGCAGTAAGTAGTCTCACAAAACGAGTGAATAAATGAATGAACAGAGTAATATGTGAATGAGTGCCTGTTGTCAAGCACATCTTACATTATAATTTTAAGTTTGCATAATTTAATGGTTTACTATTTGTGGATTAACAAATACCTGATAGGTGTATGCTGTCTTGTGCTTATTTACATTAATGTAACACTTTTTCTCTAATTTAGATGTAGTATAATAAATCATCTTCATAAATTTTAACTTTCTCTTACAATTTAATGAATGTGAATTATCAGATGATGGCACTTACCGTAAAGTAGGGAGACCATACTTCTACTTGGCCCAACAGAGTCTTAGTTTATTTATACCTGTTGTCCTGGTGTAATATTTAGTAACACCCCCTTTCACTCTTAGAAGTGTCCTGGTTTGGACAGTAAATTATAGCTTTGCATAAAGCTATGAACTACTGCATGTCATTAGAATCTTTAGATGTTTAGATTATTTTAAAGACGAGGCCATTTTGTTTTCTTTTGTCTCTGGGTAAGAGAAAGTATGAAACTAATGATGTCTTTTTATAGCCTTTCAGCCAGAGAACCGAATAAAAGTTCCAGCTTTGGATACAGTTGTGACTCCAGATGATGTCAGATACTTTACAAATGAGACTGATGACATTGCTAATTTAGAAGCAAGTGTGCTTGAAAATCCTTCTCATGTACAACTTTGGCTCAAGCTTGCATACAAGTACCTGAATCAAAATGAAGGGTAGGCCCACTTCTAATCTTTGTGTAAACTATTGCACATTTATATTTTTGTGTTTGAGGTTCATTTCTTCTGTGGTAATCATGTTTCCTTCCTAGTATCGGTGGAGCCTTTGTTTTTTGACAGAGCCAGAAGCACTTTATTGTTTAAAAGCTAATAGAAAAATGTTTAAGATTAGATTTTGAGTTGTGTGCATGGCTCAGTGTATAGGTAATAAATTAGCTATAGTTTTAAACTGTAGTAGGCTCTTATTTCAAAGTAGGATTAGTAAAAACAATAAATTCTGAGTGGTATAAGGATTGATTATTAGGTTTTTTAAAAAGAAGTAGTGAAACAGGTTAAATTTTTTTGTTAATCTTCACTTAGAGATTTAAGCCTTGTCTAAGATCCTCTAAATTTTGGTGAATTGCCTTTTTTTCTGCATGTGGTGTTACATGTATGCAAATAAGGTAAATAGTATTTTATCTCACAAATGACAGCTCTTCTTGCATAAATGCATTTTCTAACTCCTACTTTTTGATAAATTTACCAGAAATAATCTTGTTATCAGGAATAATCTTTTATTATTGTAATTTTAAAATTATAGTAATTCATGTGTTTTTTTTTAATAGACTACTCTGGTTGTCTATCTTAGAACTTGGTATAAAAGCTTTTTTAATAAGGCAATGCTGCAGAATGCTAATACAGCTCACATACCTGAATATGGTGCTTATTTAAGGTGCCCTGTGTGTCATTTCCATGTTAATGGGATAAGTTACAGTGTTTTCTTTTCTGACTCATTTACTGAGTGAAGGCCAAAGAACTGTACATTATTTTATGAATAGGATCATGAGAGACAATTATCTTCTCCAAGAGATAGCAAGCCCTTGACCGTTGAAAAGAACTATTATATTGAAAGCTTTGATATTTTGTACTGGCAGTAGCTGGCCTTGAGGGAGAATTGTTTAACTTTTTTTATTCCCAGACCAGTGTAAATCATAAAAGGTATTGTGAGTATGGACATAAAGCACATTTGAAGTTGATAATTTAGTGGTTTTATAACACAGTAGTTTTATCTGGTAAATGCTAACTGAGCATCCATTTAAAAAGGAATTGTTGAGTCTGGGAAATGAACTGTTTTGAACAGATGTGACAGAAAATCCTAATCTACCTCTCTTTGTCATAGGTGACTAGTTTCTTGGTAGATTCTAGTAGAAAATGGAATTTAAAAACTGACTCAGTAGACTAGCCCAATTTAAGAGTACTTTCAAACATTAAGAAAAAAATGTTCCTGCTTTCCTTTTAAACATGCAGGCTATGTTCAGAGTCCTTGGATTCTGCTTTAAACGTTCTGGCGAGGGCTTTGGAAAACAACAAAGACAATCCAGAAATTTGGTGCCATTACCTCCGATTGTTTTCTAAAAGAGGAACCAAGGAGGAGGTGCAGGAAATGTGTGAAACAGCTGTTGAATATGCTCCCGATTATCAAAGTTTTTGGACTGTGAGTAGAAAAGATAACATAGTCCTCTGTGTGTGTTCATAACTCTTTGGATCATCTTAAATGTTGATATTTAGCTTAATAGATCATATGCTTTATTTGCATATAGATATAATACCTTTACTTGTGGTGTCCAGTAACCTCAAAACCGCTTCTCTGAGTCTGGATTAACTTAGACACTAAATAAGACAAAAATATTTAGTGAAGAGGTGATTGTTGTTAATTTTGTTGGTACAGAAAAATATATAAACATTTTATACTTACCTATTCTTAAGCAGTAATTATTATTCCTCACCCCAGGATATATTTTTATTGATTTTTTTTTTAGAGAAAGGAAGGGGTGGGGCATCGATTGGTTTCCTCCCATACTTGCCCTGACTGGGGAATGACCCTACAACCTAGGTATGTGCCCTGACCTGTAATTGAACCCCTGACCTTTTGGTGTATGGGAAGACACTCCAGCCAACAAAGCCACCAGGCCAGGGCTCTTAAGCAGTTTTAGTTTGGGCAAAGTTTAGTGAATTTTGTGCAAAGCATCTTAAAAAAATTTTTTCTTTAGAATTTCTTGTGCATGTAAAGCATTTATATGAATGCCAACAAATATATTCTCTGTCCACATTATTTATGGGAATATTCTTAATCTGTAATTCATACTAATAGTGAACTTTGCCAAGATGCAAAAATTTGATGGCAAAATAGGGTCTCCCTCATTCTCTGAGAGGATGGGATGTTTCCTACTCAGGTTTAAACTTAAAGCTATAATTAATCCACTTGTAAAATAAATATTTATTAATATCTGAACTTTTACTAGTTAAACTCAGAAGCTGTTAGATTCAGATAAACTTGCAGATAAATCTATTACTGTCAAATTATCACTTTCTTGCTTACTGAAATTCAGAACAAATAGATTTGTATAACATGGTATCTCTTAACGAATAAACTTGCCACTCTAACTTTTATTTGCCTAACACAAGTACTGAATAGATGTGGACAGTGAAATATGCTTGATTTTTGACCTGGAGCCTTGTACCAAAGATAATGCTCTTCTTGATCACCACAAGAATATTTAGTGCGTAATATTTTTCCTTAAAGTTGCTTGGTCTTTAAATGGCCTTTTAATTTCTTGATTAAGTCTTTTAAATTATTTATTTTGCCACATAGTTCTAATATGAATGGTACTTTCAAAAATTTTGTACACACACCTAAGTAGTGTACATTGTATGTGATCGTAAATGTGTGTTTTTGGAGATACATCATGATCTTGCTGTCATTTACTTACTGATTCAAGGAAAGGAAAGATAGAATTGTTTCAGTGACAGTTCTGAGAGTGTAACAGTATTGTTCTAGTGTTCATCTGATTTCACTTTCCAGCTTGTGGTAGAAGGGGAAATCTAGGTTATAATACTGGAAAATGAGTTTATGTATATTTATAATTATCCTTTTTGTAGAAATTGAAGATTTGATATGAGACAGTTTCTTAATGAGATGTGAAAAATCTGTAGTTTTACAGTTTGTTCTTATGAAGCAGGATTAATTGTATGAAACCCCTTTGGGCAGTTTCTGCACCTAGAAAGCACCTTTGAAGAAAAGGATTATGTATGTGAGAGAATGGTGGAGTTTCTGATGGGAGCAGCCAAGCGGGAAGCATCAGATATTCTGTCCTTTCAGCTTTTAGAGGCTCTTTTGTTTAGAGTTCAACTGCATATATTTACTGGACGATCCCAAAGTGCACTTGCACTTTTACAGGTAAATAGCATTTAATTATACTTTGTAGAGAATTTTAAAAAGGTCTAAAATATAGGTAGCATTGTTCAATGATAAGAACACAGGCTTTAGATTTGAATCCTTGTTTTACCATTTACTAGTAAGATGTGTGAAGCTGAGTAAGTTTATGATTGTTTTCTCATTTACTTAGTGGGGGTAATACCTTCTTTAGCGTGCTTACGAGGTTTTAATGAAAATAATGTATGTCCAGTACCCAACAGAATAAACTTCAGTGTTTAAACAATAAGGTAAAAAAATTAGTTCATTGTGAAAATCTATATGGGTGTGGAATTTTTGTTTGTTGGTTTATTTTTACTACTTTATCTTATCAGATTTTGAATAACAAGACACTTAAAATGTTCAAAATAAATTTACTCTTTTTTCATTAAGTATGTTATGAACCTTAGCATAGTAAAAGTTCTAAAAAGTTTTTGATTAAAAAAATTGGTGACTGAGAATTTTAACTTAGGTATTTAAGAACTACTCTAAAGAAATACAGTTGTTTATTCTTTGTTGCCTTTACCTTTGAATCTTAGGAATAGGAGTCGTTATTTTAAAAAACACTGAGATTTTTTTATTTACCTAGAATGCATTGAAATCAGCTAATGATGGAGTAGTAGCTGAGTACCTTAAAACAAGTGATCGGTGTTTGGCATGGCTGGCCTACATACATCTTACTGAATTCAACAGTCTCCCTTCAAAATTTTATGATCCATCTAATGCCAATCCTTCAAGAATTGTTAACACGGAACCATTTATAATGCCATGGCAAACAGTTCAAGATGTAAAGACTAATCCTGATATGTTGTTAGCAGTTTTTGAAGGTAAGTGTAAATGTTTATAAATTATTTAGAACATCAACTTATCCCTTTTTTTGGTTCTTCATAATTAAGTGGAACAGATTTACATATTGCAAGTTGTAGTTTTATACTTTATAATGTTTTAAAGATTAAGGATTAAATCAGAAAAGATGGGCATTGGCATCTGAAGGCTAGGAACTGTAACTACACTACATAATTAGTTTTTTTGATTATGGCAAAGGATATCAGCTAGGTAAGTTGATTATATAGGTTTGATGAGTTGATTGAATTATAGAATCAAATAATTCTTTTTTAAAAGCAGTTCATCAAAGTGAAAGTTAAATATTTTATCTTATTTTTCAAAATTAATATTTGATCCATCAATCAATGAATTTGATTGTTACTGTGTACTAAGTAATGTATCTGCTGAGGGACACATATAAGGTATAAAGCCTATTCCTTCTTGCTAAGAAGTATATAGCCTACTCCGAAGATAAAATCTATACATTTGACATAATTATTAACAAATGAGGCCAGATAATTGTGTCTTAGTATGTAGTCTAAATTCTATGCCTATTAGAAGAGATTAGGATCTGTGATTGATACAATTATATGGTATAGGCCATAAACTCAAAGGGAAGAGATTATTGTGGGCTGGTATGATCAAGGTAGTCTTCATAGAAGGATTTAGGACTAGATTTTGAAGCTCAACTATGATGTGAAATGGTGGCCCTCTTCAAAGATAGAACCGTTGTCTTACCTCTATATTTTCCAAGGGCCTCTAATGTCTGTCTGTGTACTACATGCTTTGTATAAATGTTTGTTGATAAACCAATAAAGAAAGGAAGAGAAAAAGAGACATTCCTTTAGGGGAGTTAAGTAAACAAAAAGCAGCAAGTAGATAGGAATTGGTACATTGGATTTGAAGGGATATATGAATAAGGAATAGTCCCCATTAAAGAGTTTTGTGCTGGAGAATAGTAGGAATTAACTTTTGTATGTGGAATGATACCAAATTTTCAAGAACTTTGTATTAGGCTTGATGGCAATAGAGGTTCTTTAAGAAGGAAAAAAATGTGCCAAAGACAAATGATGCTACAGGTAGGAAAGCCAACCAGAAACTAACTCATTCCTGTAACTGAGGTACCAAAAAAGTAACCTAGGAGAGAGACAGTATTTGTTAGAGACATTTGAAGTTAGCACATATAAATGCAGGAGACAGATTAAATGTCAGGGAAGAAGAGAAGAAATAGTCAAAGATGAATTCAGGGTCCTGAGACTGGGAAAAGGGAAATACATTAATAGAAAACTGGTAAATTGGAAAGACTGATTTTGGTAGTAGTAGTAGTATTTGTGAATGGTAATTGGTCATTCAATTAGAAATGCCTGTTGGCAGAAGGAAATAAGGAAGGTAAGGAAGTGGACCTTAAAGGTGGACAATTGTGGATAGAAAAATGGATTTGAAAATTAATTAACATAGAAGTTACTGTATTACAAAGTGCTTTACAATTTCTAATGTATTCTCTCAGTAAATTATTCAGTAGTTGAAACTATGAGGTATTTCCTCTGAGGAAATGTGCAAAAGTATAGCAGTGCCAGGCTGGTGTGAATCAGAGGTTGAGTGTCAACCTATGAACCAGGAGGTCACGGTTCATTTCCTGGTTAGGCACATGCCTGGGTTTCGGACTCAATCTCCGGTGGGGGCATGCAGGAGGCAGCAGATTGATGTTTCTCTCCCTCTTCCCTTCCTCTCCCTCTAGGATCAATAAAAACATTAAAAAAAAAAAAGATGATGGTGAAGCAGAGGGACAGGCCATCTTCTCCTATTGGTCTTTCAGAGTTTAAAGAACAGTCAAATAATTCATTTTATGTTTGATTTATGTTACTGTGATATTTTTGGATAGATGCGGTGAAAGCTTGCACAGATGAGAGCCTTGCTGTTGAGGAAAGAATAGAGGTCTGTGTTCCACTTTACACAAACATGATTGCTCTGCACCAGCTGCTAGAGAGGTAAAACTTAATTGACAAGCAGTTAACCTTGTGTTAAAAGTTGATTTTTAAAATGTGTATAGACATGTTTTTTTCTTGTTAAGGTATGAGGCTGCAGTAGAACTTTGTAAATGTTTATTGGAATCTTGTCCCATGAACTGCCAGTTGTTGGAAGCCCTTGTTGCTTTATATTTGCAAACAAATCAGCACGACAGAGCCAGGGCAGTGTGGCTTACTGCATTTGAAAAAAATCCTCAGAATGCAGAGGTTTTTTATCATACGTGCAAATTCTTCATCGTGCAGGTAAAAATGAAATGACTTAGAATGTTTAAATATGATGTTTTTATGTTTCACAATTTCTTAAGATGTTTCAGGCATCAGCCTCTCCAGGAAGCATTTCCTTGTCCTTTTGCCCTTTGCAAACTGTGTTAGATATTTCTTCTCTCTCTGCTATATAATACCCTGTGCATAGTTCTACCATTACACTTATTAAATTGCTTTGTAATTTTGTTTATAGCTGCTTTATATACTATGTTAAGAACTCCTTGAGGGCAAGGACCATGTCTTACTCAGATTTGGAGCCCCAACACCTAGCACAGTGCCAAACATATAATAGAAGCTTAATAGGGAATTGGTAGCTGCAACTTGAGACTGTGGTGCATTGGGTGTCAAGCTGTGTAATGGTTAGTTGAATTTAATTTGGAAATCAGAATATAGAAGTTATCTCTACCCCACCTACTCAAAAAACCTGATCTAATTAGTGAATTTTAAAGGGGTTTTTCCTCCCTTTAATTAAAACATTGTAAGCCTAATGTGTATTCCTCCTTCCTCTTTTTAAAATAGAACCGAGGGGATAATCTTCTTCCATTTTTGCGGAAATTTATTGCGTCCTTCTTTAAACGAGGGTTTGAGAAGTATAGTAACTTGGATCTGTTTCGGTAAGTTTGTAGAACTCTTGATTTGCAGAGGAATGAGAGGTAGTATAATTCAGGGGAAAGATTACAGATCTTTTGTGTGGATTGACTACATTTTAGACTGATTTTTAAAAAATACTTGAACACCCTCTTAGACTGTTATGAAGGCAGTAGAATTTAATAGAAATGGAAAGATGTAAAATGCTTTATATTCTTTGTATTAAAGACACTAATGTCCCTGGCCAGTGTGGCTGTGGTTAGAGTGCCGGCCCTGCATAATGGAAGGGTCTCGGGTTCGATTCCCAGTCAAGGGCAAGAACCTGGGTTGCAGGTTTGATCCCTCACCCTGTTTGGGGAGCTTGTCAGGAGGCAGCAAATCAGTGTGTCTCACATGGATGTTTCTTTCTCCCTCCCTTGCTCCCTTCCACTGTCTTTAAAAAAATCAGTGGAAAAAATATCCTGGGGTGAGGGTTTAAAAAAAAAGAAGGAAAAAAAAAAGACACTAAAGAAGGCTTATATTAACACCATGGTGACTCATTCTGCTTTTAATTTATTGTTGTTAATTTTAGCACGTAATACTATAGCATTGAATTATCTTGAGATAATAAGTGATTTTTTAAAAAATGAGTTTTAATTTATTTGATTGGTAATCTAAAGTGGGTTCAGATAATTTGCCTTAAAAATTAATAATTTGCCTTATACCTTTTTAATTCTAAAGAGAACTGCTCTAGCCTATGAAATATTGTTGAGTAAGAAGCTTTATATAGGATTCTTTCCTCAACCATCATTTTCTCAGTAACTTATGTAGAGCTCTGTATGCTTTGCTTTTGTTTCGCAATGAGTTCTTTTTCTAACAGCAGATCATGAAGAATGATTTTTTTTTTTAAAGTTCTCTTCCCTTCTCCATCATCATCTCTCTGTAGTGATCAGAAAACTGTTTTCCTAAGAGCCAGATAGTAAATATTTTAGGCCTATAAGCCATATGGTCTGTCACTGCTGGTCAGCTATGCTGTTGTAGCAAGAAAGTAGCCATAGACAACATATAAATGAATGGGTATGGCTGTATTCCAGTAAAACCTTATTTATAAAAACAGGTGTAGTTTGCTGATCCTAAATAGCAGCCAAAGGAAACTATTTTATCATGACATAGTCTGTAATTTTATGTTAGAGAGAAGGAAGGCCTAAGTTGAATATCTCCTAAAAAAGTTTCTTGCGGAAAAATAAGTGAAGATAAAATCTTGGTTTTATATATGCAAATGCAATGCTTGCAAATATTTTTCTTTTCTTAGGTGCTCCCTCCACCCACCCCCAATATACCCATGTTATATAAAAATATTTTCAAAAAAACAACCTACTTCTTTTTAAGTTGCTGATCCATTCACTGTAGAATATTTTGTGAGATCGCAGTTTTATTAGAGATTTGGCAAAAAGATTTCAGGGCAGTATTTTTTCCTAGACATGAGTCTTTACATCTGTCCTCTAAAATAATAGTTTACTGACAGTGATTTCAGTACTCATCCTGAAATTCTTTCTGCTGTGCTGTATCTAGATTAATAGCTTAGAATAAATTTCAAAAGAATAATTAAAATGCAGGTTAGTAGAGAAGAATTAAACTATTCTATAAGGAATTTAGAGATTGTTCAGCTTTCCCTTGCTGTTTAAATTAGATTGCTTTATATCTCAAACTCTGACACAGGATAAATCCAAAGCTGAACCAAACTTCTCAGAGACTTGCTGATTTTGGTCTCCTCTTGGACATGGAGACAGTTGGCTTAGCTTAAAAAAAGTTACCAGTTTTTGCTGTAGTAACTAATCAAAGATCTTCAGGTCATCTTTTTTTTTTTTTTTTTTTTAATATGGTTTTATTGATTTCAGAGAGAGGAAGGGAGAGGGAGAGAGAGAAACATCAGTGATGAGAGAGAATCATTGATTGGCTGCCTTCTGCATGCCCCACACTGGGGATCGAGTTGAAAACCGGGGCATATGGCCCTGCCGACTCAGCAGTTGAGCATCAACCTAGGATCCAGGGAA
Source organism: Miniopterus natalensis (assembly GCF_054644295.1). NCBI lineage: Eukaryota > Metazoa > Chordata > Mammalia > Chiroptera > Miniopteridae > Miniopterus > Miniopterus natalensis. Next base: position 126,370,983 of record NC_142082.1, read on the forward strand.
CCACGGTTCCATTCCTGGTCAGGGCACATGACCCGGTTGTGGGCTTGATCCCCAGCAGGGGGTGTGCAGGAGGCAGCTGATCAGTGACCACTCTCTCATCATTGATGTTTCTCTCTCTCTCTGAAATTAATAAAGATTATATTTAAAAAAATAAAACTAAAAACAAACAAAACCTGGGCATATGCTCTAACTGGGAATCGAAACTTGACCTTCAGGTTCAGGGGTTCACACTCAACCGTTGAGTCACACCCGCTGGGCCTTCAGATCATCTTGATGTCAATTTATGAAGCAGAATAAATAAGTGTCAATAAACATTTGAAAATGGGTTGCCTCCAAATAATCTTCTGGTTGTGTACTAAGTCATATTATTTTATTAAATTTTTTGTGGAAATAGTCATAATTCATAATTCACCGAGAGTTACAAGAAAAAGGTATCCTGTGCTTAGGTTTTTTAGGTAATGCTAAAATCCTTATTTACACTGAGTGTGCATTTCTGTTAATTTAGGAAATCTTTTTTGAGTCAATTATTAGGAAAATGGCAGTAAGATAGTTTTGGGCATTGTCATACCTATTGATATAAAATTTTAAGTTTATATATATTGACAGTTTATTAATAGAAGTCATGTTGTCTAGAGGTTCAAAGTCTTATTTTTTAAGTTCATGTGTAGAAATTATAAAACAAAATACTAGGAACTCTAATATTTACCCAGTGTTTGATTTTATCATTTCCTTTTCTATGTAACATTTAGTATAAAGGCAGAAAGAGCTAGATGTTGTAATTGTCATGTGTTTCAAGTCAATTTGAAGGTTAGTAGATAACCATAACAGTTAACTTGGGGATTTAATTTACTGAAGTTAGCCCAGGGATAGTCTTTATATAGATTAGATTTGAAGTGACCTCTTAACTTAGTTTTCAGTTGAGAAAACTAATATCCTTAGAAGGTAAGTGATTAACTCTGTGATAATATAGCTAGTTATAGCCAAGTTGGGGTGATACCTGACTTCTACATGTCCCATATCTTCCCTTTCTTATAGCTCTTCTCCCACCCACTTTTCTCCAAAGCCCCCATACAGCCTCTCTAATCCATTAAAACTTACCCCTTGAAATAATTTTTAAATTCAATCTTTTTAATCCTCATTCGAGGATATGTTTATTGATTTTTGAGAGAGACAACTATGTGAGAGAAACATCTGTCGGTTGCCTCCCGTACGTGCCCTGACGGAATTGAAACCATGACCTTTTTGGTGTATGGGACGACACTCCAACCAGCTGAGCTACCCAGCTGGGCAAGATATATATTTTTTTAGATATTAAGTTTTGTAACTTTTAAAGAACTTTTTTTTTTTTTTTTTTTTTTTAACAAGAAAGCACAGATTACCCTGGCTGGGTAGCTCAGTTGGTTAGTGTCATTCCTATAATGCCAAGGTTAATTTTAGCAGGTTTGATCCCCGTCAGGGCACATATAAGAATCAACCAATGAATGCATAAATAAGTGGAACAACAAATTAATATGTCTGTTCTCTCTCTCTCTCTCTCTCTCTCTCTCTCTCTCTCTCTCTCTCTCTCTCTCTCTCTCTCTCTCTCCTTCTCCACCTCTCTCTCACTCTGTCCCTCTCCTCTTGTCTCTCCCTTCCTCCCTGTCTCTAAAAATCAATAAATAAAATAAAAAAAAAAACAGATTTTGTGGGACAATTTTAAATATTTGATTGTCTCATTTGTTATTTGTTTTTAAGTTTAACTAGATTATTGTGGTTTGTTTAATTTGGGGGATAGAATTAAAAAAATCATTTTAGGAAATGAGTTATTCGTCTAGGTATAAAATAATAAACATTCAGTGATGCTAGAGATGTGACCAAAGCAGTGTGGTATGCATGTAAAAATGAAGTCTCATTACCTTATGAAAATTTTTGAAGGAAATTTAAGTGGAAACTGAGGTTTTTTTAAATTTTTATTTTAAAGTATTAGTAGTTCATGTATGCATAGACATAATTTCAAACAGCATTTTCCCCCCCAGGTATCTCTTGAATATACCAGGACCACTTGACATTCCAGCCCATTTATGTAAAGGGAATTTTGATGATGAGATGTTTAACCACCAAGTTCCTTATTTGTGGCTGATTTACTGGTGAGACATTATCAACTGTGGAGAGAAATGTTGCTTACTAGGCTTGCATTTGTTATTTATTACTGAATTACACTGTGCTAAAATTAACCTGATGTTAAACTAATTGAAGCAAAATTGAAGGGATGCTAAGGTCTATATATTATTAAAGAAGAAAGATCAAAAGAAGGATTCCATTGTAATAATACCTGTAATGTTTAAAATACACTTTGTCATTCCTTTACCTAATAGAATTGAGCTGTAGACATACAATGTTTTCCTTCATTTTTTAAACAGCCTTTGTCATCCTCTTCAATCAAGTATTAAAGAGACAGTGGAGGCATATGAGGCAGCATTAGGGGTGGCCATGAGATCTGATATAGTGCAGAAGATTTGGATGGAGTAAGTTTAGTTCCTCTTAATAAGAATGGTATTTGAAATATGGGGATATGGTGGGTAAAGGGTGATGGGCTTTCTTGGTGAGAGAATTACTGGCTTAGTTATTCTAAATTATAATATTTTTCTTTTGGCAGTTATCTTGTCTTTGCCAATAATAGAGCTGCTGGATCCAGAAACAAAGTCCAAGAATTCAGATTGTTTACTGATTTAGTGAATAGATGTTTGGTTACAGTCCCTGCCCGATATCCCATTCCTTTTAGCAGTGCTGATTACTGGTCCAACTATGAATTTCATAATAGGGTAAGAACTTCTTTTTCTTTAGATGTTTGCACAAAAGAAGGGGACTTAAAAATGACAGCAAAACTCCTGTTTATATCAAGAGAGCTTTTCCTAGGACCACTTTCCTAGCATCTAATATTCTCTTTTTAAAAAAAAATTCATTGGGGGGGGGGGTGACATTGGTTAATAAGATTATATAGGTTTTAACTGTACAAATCTATGATACTGTTATTCTTGATCATGTTTACTACTGATCTCTTCTAACTCCAGAAAGAGCCCTTTACGGTTCAGTTAAGATACATACCTATTATGCTATATTTAAGAAAATTTAACATGAAGCAAAATTGAAGAGATGTTAAGGTTTAATACGTGTTAAAGAAGAAAGATCAAAAGAAGTAATTGTAATTATATCTGTAATGTTTTGCTTCAATAGTTGAAAATTTTACTGAATGAAAAATTATGTAATTTCACAGTGAATAAGAATGGGTTACACAGTGTAGCAGCTTTTTTTGTTAAAATTTTGTCAAGGAAATACAGCTATTCATACAGCATAAAAAAAGCTAAAGTCAGATGTTGTTTAGAATTTTAAGAGTAGAATCTGACTAATGATAGATTTATAAAATTCTGTGAACAATGCAAGGGTTTTTGTTTTTAAATTTTCAGAGGCCCTTTTCATTCCTTGTGGTGTAGGCTAATATAGACTAAAAGCTTACTGTAAGCTAAAACATATACATGTTTTATTTTGGGGGGCAGGGTATATTGCTAATCAGGATAACCAATTATTATGCTTTGTACTTCTATGCCGTTCTTTATCCCAGGATCTCAAATCACTTTATGGACATTAAGTCATTTACTCACGGGCATTCCATAAGCAAGATGTGGCAGGTATTATTAGCCCCATGACTTGCCCAGCTATACAGCAAGTAAAAGTAGATTCAGGAATGCAAACTCGGACTCCTGGCTTTTTGTCAGTGTTCTCAGTCCATGGCTGTCATTACTAGACCATATTTCCTAATTCATGTTCAGGAAATCACTAATAAAATTAATGGTAGGAACTGTAACTCATATCATCATACATTACTATAATTTATACATTCATGTTTTAAAGACCATTTTGTTTTTCTCATTAAAGCACATAGTTAATTGGATTTTTCATCTTGTTGCATTTACTTTTCTCCTCCCCTCAACCTTTGCAGGTTATTTACTTTTATTTGAGCTGTGTTCCAAAGACCCAGCATTCCAAAACCTTGGAACGGTTTTGCACAATTATGCCATCTAATTCCGGACTTGCACTGAGGTAGGAAAAAATAAAGTTCTTTTGGTTCTCAGCACAATAGTGTAGGTTTTTCATATAAAATGATTCTTAAGCTTGGTAAAAGCAATCTGTTCTTATACAACTTTAATATTAGAGTTGTTAAGCTACGTATTTAAGTCAGTATAAAAATCTGATTACTTCAGGAAACTGCAGGTTACAAGGGGGGGCATATAATTCAGTAAAGTTCATCTCTGTTTCCTAAGCATATACCATCTGTTCTTATACACGTATTACAAGCACCAAGAATGGTTTTACATGGCAAAGGAACATTATTTAAGAGATTTTTAAAGTGTTACAGAGATAGTAGCCAACTATATACAGGGGTAGGCAAAAGCTTAGGTTTCAACTTATGAGTACGTGAAACAGTTTATTCTTGTATATAATCACAGTCTGCATGTCTTTTTTCATATGAACCAGCTGTAAACCTACTTTTGCTCACCCCTGTATATATTTTGGTCACTGACTTATTTTCAGATAGGTCAGTTGATTTCAAATATTAGCATGCACCAGGAATGAAATGCAGGTTCCTGAACTTGAGCTCTCAAATCACATTTGAAAAACATTTATCTAGGGATTTCATACATTCAATTAGAAGATTTTTAAGCATTTTTTTGGTAGTTTCTCTTTTCTGATAGAGAAAACCCATTTTTACTCTTAAGAATTTTACTTTTTAATTCAAAAAGCTCTACCCTACATGCTCATACTTTGGCTTCTACTTGTGCAGTCATTCTCACTGCATCACTTGTGTCTTCTGTTTCTTAAGTTTGTTTTATTAATCAATCATAAGATACCTAAAATATTTATCAAATATTCCATTGTGTTTCAAAGTATTTACATTCCATTTGGCATGTATGCGGGAAAATGGTGTAAGAGATTGAAAAACAGCCCTGGCCGGTGTTGCTCAGTTGGTTGGGTGTTTTCCTATGCACCAAAACATTGTGGTTCGATTCTAGGTCAGGGCACATTCCCAGGTTGTGGGTTAGATCCCCGGTAGGGGGCATTGCAGGAGGCAGTAGATTGAGGTTTCACGCCCACTTCAGTGTTTTTCTCTCTCCCTAAAAATCAATTAAAAAAATCTTTCAAAATTAAAAGTTTGAAGGCCTGAGGCTTTGACAAAAATAGTCAGCGTTTTAGAATAAAAATTCTTAGAAAGCATGCTAATCTGTAGAAACTAACTACAGCTATTTGTATACAATGTGCAACATCACCTTTGGTAAAACTCATGAAATTAGGTGAAACAGGAAAATGTTGTTTTTGACTAGTTTCTGTTACGATAAGTGTTTTGGAATATTTCTGTTGCGATAAGTGTTTTTGGAATATAGGTATTTTAATTGTTAGTCTTCCTGGTAAAGGTCCACTTCTATATTTTGATACTTTTTATTTCCTTGTCTTTTTTTCAGAATAGAGAACTTAGGTATTAGTCATTGTACTTAATACATTTTAGCTCAAAAAACATTCACAATTAAGTATACTCTGTTTAATAAAGAGAGAAAAATACCACACAATTGCATTAATGTATCAAGTCATTATTTTAGAAAATTTGGGGGAGGGGTCACATGGAGTATAGTTTGGAGAGAATGCTTTAGTATTCTCTAGGACTACCTGGGCCTTATTTTAGTTTGTTGAAGATGGCGTGGGTCTTGACTGGACCTCTTGCTAGTTTGCATGTTCCTGTCCCAGGATAATTTTTGTAAGAGACATTCTACAAATACATGCTGAATAGTGTTGATGGTATTTAACTGACCAGAAATTGTACCTCATCAAACATTCTGTTCATAGAGCGTATTTGAGGCTCCCTACACTTGCAGTGCTTTGTTCATTTTCATGAATATACTTTGCAGGTTACTTCATCATGAATGGGAAGAAAGCAATGTTCAGATTCTGAAACTTCAAGCCAAGATGTTTACATATAATATCCCAACATGCCTGGCCACCTGGAAAATGTAATGCAACAATCATGTATATGTTTTTATAGCTATTGCTTTTATTTGTAAGGTTTGCTCCAGACAGGTAAATCTTAAATGACATCTATTGTTTTGATTTTTTTTCCTGGACAGATTTTAAATTTACTTTTGTTTTTGGCACTTGCTGAGATTTTACACTAAGAATGAGGGAGTGCTCATTAACAGTTGCTTCTAAACACAAAAGAGATAGAATTATAATTTTCCTTAAAGGAGAACATTTAGATAACAATTCTGTTATCAAACACGTAAATCTGTTACACACGTTTTAAGACCATCCCCTTTTGAAATTCGAGATTTCCTTTCCTTGTAGTGTGATGTTCCCTCTCTTCTTAAAGGTGATAGTGCCACGTATTTTTTACTAGTAATTATGAATATTTTTCTTGAACGTTATTTATGTTCAAAACACTGGTCTGCTTTATTCTTGTAAAGTTGATAAAAATTGTTGAATTTTTCTTTTCACTATAGGTTACCCTCCTTGGAAGTTTAGCCTGTTACTTTCAGGAAGTTTTGTACTCAGATTCCCACAGTCAGTATTCTGCCAGTGGTAGTATCTCATTTTGTTCAAAGATATATAAATTTTTCTTTTCCCTTTTCTATATTCCTTTTTTTTCTTAGAGCCATTGCTGCTGAGATTGTTTTAAAGGGACAAAGAGAGGTAAGCCATAATTGACTATCAGATGGGTCACTTTTTTTAAAAGCTGTTCTGCCCCTTTCATTGAGTTCTCAGTTTAAAAGGAATAAAGCATAGGAGTTAACATTCCAAGAGCTCTAAATGTTTGGCAACTCCCAAACCCAATGTAACCATTTGAATAACCATAATAATTATATTATGAAGTATTGTTTCAATAGTTAGGATTATGAAGGTGTTTTCATCATGTTTCCTGATGGAATTGTGTGTATATCTATCTTATAGGTCCACCGTTTATATCAGAGAGCCTTACAGAAGTTACCTCTTTGTGCATCACTGTGGAAAGATGTAATGCTTTTTATCTTTTATTTCATCTTGAAGTTTCCTATAAATTTTCTGCATGTGCCATATCCATTGATGTGGTAATGCTCAGAATCTAGCTAAGTCTTACCCCTGTGCTTCCCTGTCTTTTACAGCAACTCTTGTTTGAAGCTTCAGAAGGAGGTAAAACTGATAACCTGAGAAAACTAGTTTCCAAGTGCCAAGAGATTGGAGTCAGCCTAAATGAGCTCTTAAATTTAAACAGTTACAAAACAGAAAGCAAGAATCACTGAACACTGGGTGCACAGTCAGTTCTAAGTCCTTATAATAATTGCCAAAATTATTTGAATGATCCTTCAAGATTAGGCTGATCCCTGGCTAAGGTCTGTGTAATGCAGACACACATTACTGATCATATCAAGTCCCCTACAATATCCTACCCTCAAAATCGGAAGCAATGAACGTGACCCTCTTCGGTTGGATAAATGAACTTCCTGTTTGGTCTGCCTCTAGGCCCTGCCAGATTCTCATAACATCATGTACGTAAGTATAGTTCTTCAAAGTGACTGACATATATTTTAATTTTGCTTTGTTTTTGTTTTTATTTTTTTACTTTTCCCCTTTTATGTTGTGCTAGTCCTGATTCACTTGACACTCTGATGCCTGAGAGATTCTTGTTTGGGATTTAATTTCTAGGGCTGTGTTTACAGTAAAAAGCAGGCAGTCCCTTTTAGTTCTTCCTTTTTAAACCTTCTGAGATTCTTCATTTCAGGATTAAAACTTAAGCAGTCCACCTTAAGGAAAGTGTAACTGCCATGGCCACAAGTTTGCTAGTTGCACTTGAATGCTCTAACAGGGTCGTTTATTGCCCTTTCTACGTTCTGGACTCCTTGCCGAGACTGTTTAACTTGAAGATTAAAGAAACAATTGCAAATGCCAGTGCATCAGAACCTAAGAGTGGTCAAATATTATGTGCAATTTTTTTGTAATGAAATTTTAATTTATAATAAAGTTTAACAGTTTAAAGAACAGTTAATATTTGAACTGCTTTGTATTGAAATACTACTTTATAGTATTAAAATTGTTTATAAACAATATTTTTAATATAAGTTAACTTATTAAAAAATGTTGCTGTCTTTATTCACTTTCACACCCTGTGGGAAAGGGCTGAAGTAGGAGATAGGTATATTCACTATAACTATATCAATACTTTCTTATTTTGAACCTGCTGTCCCATAAAAACTCTTCCAGTGACTTTTTAATTTACGAGAAGATGGTCCTTTTCTCTTCTGAGCATAGTGAACAAATAGGTTTGCACTGACCACAGTGTTTAGAAAGTATCTCCCAGCTGTAGTTTGAATGATTTTCTTAGTGACATGCTGGCTTGTATTGAATATTAAGATGGCCAAATTATAAAGGAGACCTTGCTTTTTGTTTTGTTTTTAGCTTATATTGGGTTGTTTGCACCCTGTTAGAAAAATTGTTAATGACACACACATGCACACACTGTAATAAACCTGGTCCTACAGCTATAGTGCAATCTATTGCAGAGCAGCAGCTCCATGAAATACTAGGCAAATTTGTACATCTCTACACTTATGTGATGCTCAGTCAAAATAAAACCATGTTTGAGGTCCTTCTGTGTGTCTACCAGACATTGCATATTTGGCTAATAAGAGCTGTTTGGATATGTCAAGAATGGAACCCATTTGTCTAGTGTGTTTCATTAAATTAAAAAGAGGCTAATTGTTTTTTTCTAAAACCAAAGACATTTGGGTGGAAGATGGTAACCTCAGAGGGGTATTCCTCCGTTGTATGATTTAACTATTTAACCTTGAATGCTTTTCCTGCTCTTATTATTTGAAAACCATTTTAGGTGCTTGGAAAAATATTTCCAGTCTTTTCCCCTCCCCCGTATTCTAACAGTTTTGATGTTAGCTGAAATGTTGCAATAGTTTTTTGGAGACAGTGCTAAGTTTTGATTTTTTTTGTATATTCTAAAACCTCCCATTAGTTTCTTTAATAGTTCCATCAGCAGTAACTTTCGACCTTTTTTGAAAAAATAACTTCCATTGGTAGTTGCAACCCCCCTTCAGCCGTGCAAGCTGTACACTGTAACAACTCCAGGGGTAGTTGTACACAGTTAAGCAGACAGAGCCCCTAGCATATGTTAACCAGCTGTTTCTTTTTTGATCACTTGTCATATTGTTATTTAAAATCATGAAGCTATCTTACAGAAATTATATTGCCTTAAAGGGGCCTCTTATGTCACCTTTCCTTCCTGTCATTTTACAAACTCACTTTAACCTACACAGAAAAATAGCAAACACTGCTTAGGAGTGAAGTTTATGTTTCTGTCATCCTTCCATATTCAACAAGTAATAATTACAGTATTAAATAAAACTCGGGGTTAAAGTTGATACAGTTATTGTAGTAGCATGAGTACAATAGTTAACATGCTATATGACTGAAGTCTGTCTTTGAGCAGAGAAATAGAGTGAGAAAAGATCAGTCATTGAGGGCTACAGTCCTTCACACTCCACCATCCCTGCCACGGCAGAGAAAAAGCACAAAAGAGGCATTTTAGACTATGGGATTTATCTTTGATAAAGGAGGATTGTGGTGTATTTTTATGTGTTTTTCTTCATTTTAGAGAACAGCCTAATATTTCTATTTGCTTTTTAACGGAAAGTGGACCTTGTAACATTGTTGTCACTGGATTATCTAAGGCGGTTTGCTTTCAATTAAAGGGCGTATAAACCTACATCATAAAGCAAGCTAGAATCTCCAGGTGCAACATCTAAGAGCTAAAAGCACTAAGCAGACAAGCAAAAGGTGATTAAAGCTGACAACAAATGTAGAGGGACTTTATTGAAGATTGTAGTTCAAATATTTATTTTTCAAGGTTGTTGAAAAGTAGGAACATGTGGCTATAATACAAAGCAGGGCCAATATTGTTGCTTAAAGCTGTCTCATGTTCACAGATAAGTCATAATTTCCTTAAGTATGCTTTCCTGTCTGTGTGTTAACATTAGTGTGAGGGAAGAATGGGGAAATACAATTTTAGTGACCTTTCAGGTTTGAGGATTATGCCCCTCAGTACAAATTAACAATAATTATTCAGTGTGTTTTGGAACAAAAACAATTTAAGAAAAGGCAGGCTTCTAAGGAAAAAAAAATTTTAATCCTCACACGATATTTTTCCATTGCTTTTTAAGAGAGAGTTGAGGGAGGGAGAAGGGGGTGGAAAGAGAGAGAGAAACATCAATCGGTTGCCTCCTGCAAGGGCCCTGACTGGGGTGGGGGATCGAACCTGCAACCTAGGTACGTCCCCTTGACAGGGAATTGAATCTGGGACCCTTTGGTGGGAAAGCTGATGCTCAAACCATTGAGCCACACCAGCCAGAGCAGGAACATTTTTGGTACCGCTGCTTTTTTCCTCATGACTTCACAGTTTTATAGTCTATATTTTTCCAGGCTGTGGTACTTACTAATGTAGATGGTAAAACTGAGTTGAAGAAAGTATTTTCATTTACTTCTTTTTTGGGGACTCTCTTCCATATACCACCAGAAAGTCCCCTCACTTTCTATAGGTTTTCTTCAGTTGTGTGCTTACTATTTCAGGGGGCAGTGAAGAGCCACCTAAGGACATGCCGCCCCACCCTGCCCTCATTCCCATCTACCACTCCCGTCACCTTCCTCAGTAACAATAGCTACGCAGTACTTCTTGTACACTACTTGATTGAGATGCCTGCAATAAATGTGAAACATTTCTCATTTTTTTCCTCCTTGACATCTTTGAAGTAGGTAATGGAAAGCTGTATCTGTCTTTTAGAGATGGTAAAATGAGTATAGGCCTTGTCTCCACTTTTCATTTAGTGGCCTTCACAAGAGGGACCCCAAGCACATTTTCGGAGTCAGGTGTTTTCATTCGAGGATCAGTTTGAGCCCTGCTAGACACTTGACACAAAGGTGAATAAGGAGGTCCCGAAATCTAACAATAGAAGAGTACATGCAAGGGAGCATCTCCAAAGGGGCCCCACATTTGGGTTGGAGGTTGGGAAAGCCTTACTGGATGAAAGTGAATTACTGCCTAAGACACAAAATAGGAAAAACTGAGGCCAGTAATACATTTTCAAAAACTATTTGCCACTTACACCTGAATATTGTAGAGTGGTTTGCATATGTTTAGAAACCTGTACATTAAAAAAAAAGTCCCCCAAAACTTCTTTGGCTAATTCACTTACAACTGACTGACTGTAAGACATGATGACAGGTAAGACATGCAAAAACTCTATAGCAGCTGCATCTGTCCAGAAGAGAGACCTCTTGGGGCATGCTGAGCTTGGAAGTGCACATGAGCATGACTGGGTGGGAGGCATTCATATCAGGCCCCGTTTAAACAGCCTTGATGTAGAGAGTGGTATTAGTAGCAATCTGATGGCTGCTACTAGTTTTCTTCCCACCCCCCCAACTTCTTGAGTAATGCATGAATAAAATGCTACTTTCAACATTTACTAGTACCTACAACTTTTGCAGAGCCCTGTTTCAGTCCCAGTCAAAGCTACCAAGTTATAGTAGTATTGTCTTTAAGAGTCATGGCTATTTTTCTATCTATGTAGAAGCCACCTGGAGATGGCTCAGTCTTGAGTGCTTTAAAACTGATTTTTCCAAATGACACATTTTAGCCCAATACAAGAAATTTTTAAATGTTGAACTCAGTAATGCCAGGAATAAAGTAGTTCAGTTGGGGAGCAAAATAATTTGCAGGAGCTCATAGGAATATGTGCTTCCTGGTTTCATCAAGAAGGAAGATTCAGCCCAGCCCAGGGCTTTCAGTTGAGTGTAGTCCTGTGCACTAAGGTCCCTGGTTGCGTTTCGGGTCAGGGCACTTGCCTGGGTTGCGTGCTCAATCCCCAGTAGGGGGCGTGCAGAGGCAGCCAATCGATGTTTCTCATTGCTGTTGTATCTCTTCCTCAAAAAAATTGAGACATTAAAAAAGTAAAGATTCACAACTTCTGAGGCCAGTTTGATTGGTCTTCAGTGATGAGACTGGTGGGTCTGGATTTTTTCCTTCAATGTAAAAATACAACATTGCATAGAAAATAGTGAATAGGATGTTAAAACTACATGAGTCAGCTGTATCACACACAGCATAGAACAATGAGTGTTTTATTTCTATGCAAGACTAATACATTTTGGAGGCCACCCAAAGCATCAATGAATATGACTTTTCAAGGGCCATATTCTATGAATTAAAGTCTAAATCCAAACATGAAAACTACTTGCACAGCTGTTTGAAAAGAATACAGTGCACTTGCCCTTTCCTTGGTAATTTGAAAGCTTCAAGATGATCTACTCAGTCAAAATCAGAGATGGGTTTACTATGTTGTTTCGTCAATCAAGCAAATTAAATCTTGCAAGTGTTCTTTACCTAGTGATGTAAGCCTTATGAAAGAATGATAGCCAACAGCCTAAGGGGGGAGAACCAATTAGGAAGAGTGATAGAGGACTGGGAGCTGTTTGCGTTGATGGAGATAATCAGGGCATCTGCTGCCAAGACCAAAACAAACACTCAACTTGGCACATTGTACAGTAAAAAACGAGACTGCCTGTGGGTAGTGTTGGCACTTCCTGCTGTCTTGAAATGGAGCTGCAAAGAAATAGTTTCAGGAAATAAAAGGATTGTGAACCAATGTGAGTAATGAAAACATCTAAAAGATCTGGATATTAGATTTAGCTCCACTAACTAGCTTTGTAATCACGACAGGCTATTTCATTGCTCCTTGTCTGTCTCCACATCTACAAAATACGGAAATATGTGCACTGACCTCAGGGGTGTTGAGGGATCATATAAATTATCTTTAAAAATAAGTAATACTTTTAGTTTCAGGTCATTTTCCAAGGTTTTGAGAGCAAAGAGGTGCTACAAAACAATGTTTTGCCTTTTCTGGGCATAATCTCATTACCACCATTCGGAGCCTAACAACCCTCAAGCATGAGTTAGTTGCTAACTAAGAAACAGAATGGAGAACACTGCTATCTAAATTCAGTGGAGCATTCCTGGTGTTACTGTCTACAATAACAGGTAAAACTATCCATTATCAGCCCAGCTGGCTCAGGGGTTGAGTCTTGACCTACGGAACGAGCTGACGGCTCAATTCCCGGTCGGCACGCGTCCAGGTTTCGGGCTCAGTACCCGGTAGGGGGCATGCAGGAGGCAGCCCTTTGATGTTCCTCATCGATGTTTCTATCCCTATCCCTTTCTGTCTGAAATCAATAAAAACATATTAAAAAACAAAACTATCCATTAGCAGATGGCCTTAAAACTTTAAGTCAAAAGGGATCAATGTGAAGGTCTTACTGTAATGAGGCCCAACCTGGCAGAAGCTCTGGTCCCAGCGGTGGAAACGTAAAACGATGTAGAGCAGAGGATACTCGGTAGTACAGGGGTGCCTCGGCTTTCGAATGTGACCCGCTCCGGAAGACCGAGCTCTGAAACGTTCGAAAACCGGGGATCCGCAGCCGACAGCTGGGCCTCAGGATCTTGCCCTCAGTGGAAGCTGTGTGGCATGTTCGACTTCCGAGGCGTGTTTGAAAACCGAAGCATTTCCTTCTGGGTTTACGGCGTTTGTAAACTGAAATGTTTGCCAACAGAGACGTTTGAAGACCGAGGTACCACTGCATTCACTTTGGGTGGCTGATTAATGAGGTACTCATAAAAGCAGTGTGAGCTGGTGGGGGGTGGGGAAGACGAGTTACGGGTCGAAGTATCCAAGAGTAAAATCTGGGGCTTCCAGTGTGTTGCTAGGACTAACAAAAAGGAAAATGGCAGTGGCTTAAACAAGTAAAAATCCAAGTAGGTGGGCTAGGGCTGACGGGTGTGGCACTCCATGGTGATGAGACCTGGGAATAGTCTAGTGGCTCTGTCCTGTGTGACCTCCATTCTCCAGAGTGCTGCCACATAGGGCTCTGCTGTTCAGTCCTGCGTGTGGGTAAAAGGCTGAAGTCCCAGGGGCTGAAATTGAGCCCATGGTCAGCATATCAAGCATCCAAGGGCACGGTTGAGTTGGCCTGGGGGGGCCTTTTTAAAATTCACACTAAGGGACTACCCGGACCCCGAGTTCTGTGGGGAGGGTGGGCCTTGATGTGAGAGAGAGGCATCAATCAACTGCACGTGCCCTGACTGGGGCGGGGAACAAACCGGCAACCCAGGTACCTGCCCTTAACTGGGAATCGAACCTGGGACCCTTAGGTTCTCCAGCCAACCCTCTAACGACTGAGTCACAGTGGCCAGGGCAGGAGTTTTAAAATTTGAGGAGTTAATCAGGTAAGTATCAAACACAGGTGAGCTGCACATCCCTTCAATGAAAATGAAACTTTTTCTCCACTTCCCTTCCTCAGAGTGCTCGTCTGTAAAATGGTGTTAACCAAATACCCACAGTATACTTCCCTGTCAATCGAGGAAGCTTCTTTACTACACTATCCTGGTCTCTCAGCCCACTCAGTGACTTCTCCCAGGGGAGTAGGAATGATAAATCTTCCTGACGAGTTTGGGAAAGGATCTGGCCTGCTTGGGTAACCCCTATTCTCTTTTGTAAAAATTTGGGACTAGGAGCTGTCAATTCTGCTGCTCCATGGAATAACTATAGAGAGCCTGGTCTCCATGTGGGGAGGCTGTGGTCATCTAGAGCTGCCAGTATCTTGGGAAAGAAGGTGGCTAACTCTGGAAAGACCCACTTGCTGGGGTATTTAAGCCACAGTCTGCAATTAGAAAATGTGACAGGTTGATCATGTCTTATTTTTTATTTTACCTTTTATTTCTCACTTCTTTAGAATTCAGGCCAAGAGAAAGGGTGCTGCTTAGTGGAACCCTTCAAATCCACTATGAGGTTTGAGCCTTCAGCAATGTAGTATTTTGAACTTGGCAAATGACTGAAGTTTACAGAGGCTGTGTCCACAGATAAATGAATGTTTTTACGCAGATCGCACTGGTATTAAGCAAGTCTGGGGCATTTGAAAGCTGAGAAAAGACCAGGTCTTTTGGAAAACATGGAATCACAGAGCCTTCTAAAGGTCAAATTTGCAGTCCCCAGTGCTCCCAGTCAGGCGTCTTCAAGGAACTGTGATTTCTGAAGGGGGGGGCACTTTGTGAAGGTGTAAATAAAACTGCCTAGAAGATACCCAGCTGATATCTTCCCCTGAGAGGACAGCCATACTTCTGGTTGTTCACAGCCCTACTGGTTAAGCCTAAAGAATTGAATTAAAAGAAGAAAACATAGTGAAGGATGTGGGGAGAAATCATGTTCCTCCCTCCTGATGTTCCTCCATGTGTGGGGAGCTCTGTCATAGTAAAACTCCTGGGAGCATCCACCCTCTCACTGACTTTTCCTGCAGAGAGGCTAAGCAACATATCGGAATAGAATTTTGGACAGCGGAGGTAGGCGTTTTAGTTGGAGAGGCTTGCTCGTGAGTGACAATAACTTCAACAAAAAGCACTTCACTCTAGCTATAGTGAAAAAGGGAGTCAGTTGAAGGCATACGAGCAACATCATGGACATCTCTAAGAACAAGACAGTATGACCAGGCTACCCCAGGAAATGGAACTTTACAAAAAATCCATCTTTCATGGGGCTGTTTGCCTCCTATTTTTTCTGCTCACTGTATCTTTTGTTTTTCCCTGCAGAGTGGCTATTTCTGCTTCCCAAAACTTAAAAAAAAAAAAAATCTGATAGATGCTTTAACTTTTTAAAAATTGATTTTAGAAAAGGGGGGGAGGAGAGAGAGAGAGAAACACTGATTTGTTGCTCCAGTTATTTATGCATTCATTGGTTGATTCTTGTATGTGCCCTGACTGGGGATCAAACCAGCAACCTTGGCGTATCAGTACGACACTCTAACCAACTGAGCTATCCGGCCAGGGCCTCCCCAAACTTAAATATACACGTAAATTTTGGCTTTTCGTGGTGTCAGTGCTAGCTAAAATTCTGCTTGATTTTTCAGTTCAAGCACCCATCCCATCATCAGCTGGCTTAGACTGTCTTAGTGTCCTAATTCCAAATCCTTTGGCAATAGTGTCTGATTGACCTGGATTAAGCTAAGGAGAATTTAACAGGGGTTGTGGCTGGTGACCAATTGCAAATTTGGGGCATGCCCAGGCTGGACAAGTACCTCTAATCTGTCTCCTTTAGTAAGAAAAATCAAAATTAGTCACATATACAGAACAGGCCAATCAAGAGCTCCCAGACTTGTCTAAAAGATCCTTGCCCATGGTTGCCTGCAGAAGGAGGTGACCCTGGCTGGTTCCTTAAGATGGTCATGGTTTTGACCATGTGACCTTGACTTCCTCCTATCACCACCATCATTAATTGAATCAGAAGGGGTCATGTGGCCAAGAGATAGCCTATCCATTGTCTGGGCAGTGGCCTGAGATGGCCTAGCTCCCCAAAGCTCTGCCCTATAGGGACACTGATCAATCAAATTCTTTCCCTTCTAGAGCTGGAGTGGAAGCTACAGAAAAAGGCAAGGCAATAGTAGTGAGGGTCCTAAAGTGAAACCTTGGAGAGGTGGGGCCCTTTGAGGTGACAGTGGGCTGAAGTAATGAATAATACCAAGTTATAAATAAACAAAGCTATGACTTAGAGAAAAGCTACGGAACAGAGTTGGTCAGTCAGTAGCAACAGAAGTGGTTGAAGCAAAAACAGAGAAAAATCGGATCACTCTTGTGGTGAGAGATCCATAAACTGAAGGGATATCAACAATGCTCTATTCCTAGAGCTAGCCTTCCAATTCTCCAACACCACACTAAGGTCCGGAGGTCAGTTTTACTGTCCCTGTGTTCCCTTGAGACTCTTGTTCTTATTGCCACGAGTATTCTTTCAATTACTCTTCACTCTCTTTCATTACTTATGATCAAGGAAGCCTAACCAACCACAGTTACTGAATATGTTGCTTCAGTATTCTAGTATCTACAGCCTGGGTTTCAAAACGGGAAAGGAAGAAGAAAGACAAAAAGTGAAGTGAAAGACAGGTGTATAAGGATTTGAAACAGCTAAAGAGAAAAATTGACAAGTGGTGTGTCAACTTGGCTATCCATGCTCTTTGGGCTGGTACATTCTGTGACTTTGTGCTGTGACTGTTGGGCTTCCTTGGCCCACTTCTACTCTATAACTTTCTAAATAAACGTTCTCTTATATTTTGAGTTCTTGTCTCTGAATTCTTTCTTTGCCTAACTCAAGAACTGAGGTCCAATTTCACAGGTAACACTATATAACCTTAGAGAGCTGATATTGTCTCATCAGTAGCTACAGGGAAGAATCAGAGGTGGTCAAGAGCTGAAGTCTCTAAGAAGGGGTAAGTAAGTTCAAGGCCCAAGTCTTTATCTTTCACCATCACTGAATGGACTGACTGAATGCCCCTCACTCATGACATAGCTTTGTGCTCTAGGTTTCAGGATGTTGATTTAAGATTTTACTGCCTTTCTCAGCAATTTACTAAATCTCTAAAATTTCTTCTACAATTCTGACACTAATTCCAATGTGTAGATCCTCCCACTACCTCTTCAGATGCCAGTTGCAAGTCCCAGGTTGTTACCTGTGCCTCTGACAAACTGGCTATAGAAGGGATGTTCTAAAGACCCCCTCCTTGGGTTCAATTAATTTACTAGAGTGGCTCACAGAATTCAGAGAAACATTTTACTTAATAGATAGTTGGTTTATTATAAAAGGATATAACTCAGAAACAAAGAGATGAAAGAGATGCATAGGGCAAAGCATGGGGAAAGGGCAGGGAGCTTTCATGCCCTCTTTAGGCATGCCACTCTCCCCACATTTCCACGTGTTCACCAACTGGGAAGCTCTCCAAACCCTGTCCTTTAGCTTTTTATGGAGGCTTCATTACATAGGCACAAATGACTAAATCATTGGCCAGGAGGTTGCGGGTGGGATAGGGTGGATAGGGGAAGGGGTGAGACTGAAAGTTCCAACCTTCTAATCACAGGATTGGTTTTCTTGGCAACCCTTAGGTGACCTAGGGATTTCCCAAAATTCACCTCATTAACACAAGAGACACCTTCATGGCACTCAGCACTTAGGAAATTCAAAGGGTTTTAGGAGCTCTGTGCCATGAATGGGGACCCAAACCAACTATGTGTTTCATGTTATCCATCATAATATACCTTCCAAGAAGATTAACACAATAATTCATTTAAAACATTGAGAATTGAGAAGTCAGCCATTATATGATCTGGCTTCTCACTCACTATAATGGACTTCCTTTGGTATCCAAGACATCTGATGGATGAATCTTGCTTAGATGAAGCTCGGCTCTGCCTTCTTGACTCATTCACTAGCTGGTTCTTGTTCACCGAGAGAGTAATTCAGCTTACTCCATGGCTGCCTCTCAGGTTCTATTAAATAAAACCCAAGTTTTAATCCTAGCTCCTCATCTTTGACCTTAGGGGTCACTTGCTACTTTGACTCTCAATTTCTTCATCTGCAAAATGGCAAATCCTGCTTTGCTCATGTCATAGGGTTGGTGAGAAAGGGGAAAAAGACAGTAGCCATTTATTAAGTATTTACTACGTTCCAGGTGCTGTGCCAAGAACTTTACACACACTGAGTTATTAATACTCCCAACCCTATGAGAATGGTGGTATTTTTACTGAGAAAGTTGAGACTGGGTAGATAGTAGGTAGTAAGGTGGTAATAAAACTAGGATTTGAATGCAGGTCTGTCTGGCAGCAAACCCTTGGGCTTAACCATTTCACTATTTGGCCTGCTATGAGCTGGTACTTAAGAAAGCACCGAGTCAATTTCAATGATTCAAATATTTCAAATGTTTTCCTTTAGACTTTTTTTCTTCAGGCGAAATGCTTCGTTTTTTTTCTCAATTATTTTTTGGTGAGTTATTTCCCTACCCCATATCATTCGATTCACTGTCCTCATGGAGTGGCATGTTTTCAATGTCCCACTTAAAATGTAGTAACCAGAATAGGAAGTCATGTCCTCATGTGACTAGAGTTGGAAAACCCACATTCCACAATGCTTCCCGGCTCATCACATCTATTTTCCACCAGTTTTTGAATCCAAACAAGCTAAAGCGTTGTTATCATCTTACCCAACTGGCTTCAAGGGTCAGACACACTAGAGCTTGTGTTTGGGATGAATGAGTCACTGTAGAATCTAAGGTCAACATCTTCAGAAATGTTCACAAAAAGACACTGAAACAGGGGTGCCGTTGCAGAGCCCCTGACCGCTTCACTTACAAGGAAACACAACCATAACCTAACTACGTTAGGGCCTCTGTAGCCTCAGAGAGAAAATTGTTGGTGTTTAGTGGCTTGAAGGGACACAGTCTCTTTTCTTGACAGAGTTGACTGTAAAGTAAAACTTTCGAATTCTGAAGAACGTGAATGGAGCTAGAACGATCACAGTGAGCCCAGGCGAAGCTAGTAGGCCCCCGAGCTACATGTAATGATAAGATTAACAACAAAAAAAAGCAATACATTGTTATTTTTTCAGATGTTACAGCTTTTCTGGTTCTAAATGAACAAGGTGTTGCTAATTTTATTACCTTTCACTGCCATGTTTTTCTATTTTTGGCCAAAACAAAATGAAAAGATGTTTTCTACTTTGTATAAGAATGGTTTTCTCCAGTAACACTTGTAAGAAAAAGAATACATGTAATAACAGCCACTTAATGTATTTTTATATTAAAATGTCACTCAAAGAAGTTTGTTGTAGGTAACATATGAATAGTGGGACTAATAATGATGGGTTTTATTGATGGAACTGGTCGCATGATAAAGCAAAGGTAGCTCCGTTTTGAACGAGATCTTAGTTTATTTAGTAGGTGCCTTTCCTGAGAGAACTTTCTTGACCTCTGTGTCTAAAGTTACGAGCCTTCACTGTCATGCTCTTCCCTTTCATTTCCTTCATGTTTCTTTCAGATATTTCCTTGTTTATATTTGCGTATTGTGTAGCTCTCACCCACTGGAATGGACATTCCAGGCCTTGTCTTGTTATTCCACGTTCATAGAACACTGCACATGGTAGGCACGCAATTTGTGTTGACTGAATTAATCAATTCACTATTCCTCACCTGGGGATGTTTTTTTCACTGATTTTTTTTTTTAGAGGGAGAGGGAGAGAGGGAGAGGGAGAAACATGGATGGGAGAGAGACACATGGATTGGTTGCCTCCCACACGTGCCCCGACCGACGGACCGGGCCTTGGATTGAGCCTGTGACCCTCGTGGGGGGAGGGCTGAGGCTTTAACCACTGAGCAACACCAACCGGGGCAATGAATCCATTTTTGAAAGCATAAAAAATTATTAACCACTTACTCTAGGCTAGTCCACTAGTTTATGTTCTTTAGATTTTTTGTTTTTGCTGTTCTTTAGTCTGTCAATATTTATATCTTTTCTCCTTCTCACTGTAGATTTATTTATTTGTGAGTGTAATTTCAGTCATTCTGATTTACTGTATTATAGTGGAGAACATTTAGTAGACAGTTAACAGAGCAGTGTTTGGTGTGAGGTGTATTATAACTAATTTTGCTAATAAAGTAACAGAGGTTGGGGATTTTAAAGAAAGAAGTTTGAGTAGATTTGTTTTTTTTCCCTTTGAAAAATTAATTCACTGATTTTTTTTCTTGAGTGGGAACAAAAGGGGTGGGCTTCTGGAACATGTTCCTAATTTTGGGCACCCAAAAGCAAGTATGTTGAGAGGAAAAACTGAACTCCATTGTTCTGGAGGCAACTTTTGTATTTGCTGCCTAAGAGGAGTTAGATTAGGAGGAGTGAGACTGTGTTATAGTCCCTGTTTCAGCTGGAGACAGACCAAGTGTGGACTGTACAGGACTCCATTGGAAGCCTGTTAACTAGGGTAGGTTGAAGCATGTGGTTATATCTGATGGATGGGTGGGAAACTCAGCACTAGGTGCGCCGAGGGTCCTTAGTAAATATGGGTTGATCTTAATAATAAGGCTGGGCCTCCAACCAGTACTTGATGATTTCATTTTATAACCTGTAATGGCAGATCAGGAATCACCACTGAAGCTGGGAGGGTCTGGCCCAAGGTGTGTAGAAAAATCACTTCATATCGTATGTTTGGAAGATACTGAAGGGGAACAGTGTGTTTCTTTGTGCCCTGGGAGTCACATGTCCTTATGTTTTGACCTTGACATGGTCATGTAATATTTTTTAAAAAAAATTTTTAATTGAATTTATTGGGGTGACACTGGTTAATAAAATTATGTAGGTTTCAAGTGTACAATTCTATAATACATCATTTGTAGAAATATATATATATTTAATTTGCAAGTACATTTATTAAAGTTGGGGACAGTAAAACAAAGGGCTTAGGGTAGAAGCAGCAATAGGAGAACGCCTAGGTGAGGCTGGAAAGTGAGCCCAGGCAGGCTGCTGTTAGCTCACCAAAAGGTCAGAGGAAAAAGCAACATGTTTTCTTTAAAGAAAAAATTTATAGAAAAGTCATGTTCATATTAAATAATTTTAAGATTCATTTGTTATTTATGCATTTCTATTTTTTTTCTTTTTACATGGCACAAGAAATAGGTTCTGGCTATGAAATCCAATTTTCACGGAGGACAATCAACCTCACTGAGTCGTTTGTCACGACAAAATGGCTTATCAGCCACAGTTAAAACCGTCCAGGGTTTGGTAAAGGTATTTTGTTTTGTTCTTGTGAAAGATTTACTTCTTAAGGAAGTCCAAAATATCTAACATATTGAAGTGTAAATACTTAGCAAATGTATTTACACATCAAAAATAAAAAACACTTAGGAGACCATATATTTGCCTATAGGCTCAATAAAAGATTTAAAAATATTTTGTTTTATAGTCACATATTTTATTACAAGTTTCTTAATTTTATACCCAATAGAAAAGTAAGTTTGGAATCTATTTACAAGTACTATACATTTACATATATTATATACAGTTACTGAATTTAAAGAAAATCGGCAGAGAAACCCAATATATATGGAAGAATATGCCACTGTACATGGTTTATTATCATGGTTCTTTGTATTACTGAATCTTTACTGTAGTAATAAATACAGTTCTATTATTTACACATCTTATAAAACATCTTATAAATGTATTTTTTTTTTCAATTCCAAGTTAAAACATCTGATCAAAATAAACATGCTTATATAAAAATAAATCAACCTAACAGTCTTTTGGTTTGGATGTATTGAAGCTAATGTATTATAATAAAGTTACGAATTAATCCTTTGACCTTTAGTATTTAATAATTTTGCCTCTTAAAATACCTAACACATTTTAAATATGGAATAACCAGAGAAGTCATGTTCCGGACATCAAATGGGTTGATCCAAAGACAACACAGCTAAAACCACGCTAAATAAACAGGATAATATGTTACCAAGTCTCTGTTGAGTCCAAAGTGATTTCAGACATCATTCCTAGAGCTACTAGAGATACAAGTGTGGGAAGTTAAGTCGGTGGATTTAATTTATGTCATGCCTGCATTTGACCATTTACCTTAAGATGTACCTCAGTCTGAATCAATTGATAAAACCTCCTGTGAAAGATGTGCACTCATCCAGGAGAAAGAAAAAAAAAAATTCCCAGGTTGCTTCCCATCTTTACTAGGTACGTCCATTGCCGGCAACGGACTTTTCTTCTGAGTCTTGGGCACCAAGGAGTTAAAAATGAATGCGACAAGGCAAACCTCACCTGCAGAGGGACTGCCTTTGTGGCAATTTAAGGACTTAAGTTCATTTTCCTTTCCAAATATTTGTAAGCAGTTTTATTCCACCGAGGATGGAACCACCTAGAGCTGATAAATAAAATCCGGCGTTTCAAAAAAATGACATGAATGTGAGTTAATAAAGCCTTATAGTAGCCATTCATGGTGTGTGTGTGAGTGTGTGTGTGTGTGTGTCTGTGTGTGAGAGAGAGAGAGAGAGACATGGAAGGATCCTTTCTGAGGAAAGGCAGAGTAGCACTAAAACATCTCCATGTGGTCGCTGGTCATTAAAGTGAAATCCTATTGGCTACAACCTTTACCTGTTGGAACAAGTAAACCACCGAAGTAAGGGCCATTTAAAACCCTTATTTTCCTAATATCTCCAACCACCTTTTAGCTTGTAAGGCGTTTGGGGGGTTTAAAACCCCTTTTTGTGAGTAAGGGTCCCCCTCTTTAGACTGGTGCGTTGAAAAATAATTCCGTTGGAATCATGGAGAATCTTTTTTGAACATTTCAATCTGCCTTTTTTTTTTTTTTTTTAAGATGGGCTTACCGAAGTAGCACGACTGATCTAGCTCGTTGCTGAACAGGTGACACAGAGCAGCATCTAGACTTACTTTTCACTCTCCAGTCTCAATAGGTTTTCAGCTTTTTCACAGAGAGATTTAAAAAAAAAAAAAATCAAGTTTCCACTCAGCTCTTTCCAGCCGCTGCTCAGATAATACTCAACCTCACATTTTGGGGTTCCCCATTTTGGAAACCGCTCTCCCTCTTAGAGACACGGCACAAACGCCACGGACGAGAGATGACAGCCCTCGGCGGCCGCGCGCGCTGCGGGGGCCCCGCCCGCGGGCGGGCCGTGCGCTCTGCGGGCGCCCGCGGCGGGCACCAGGGCCTGCGTGGAGTCGCAGGAGCGCTTCTCCGCGTCGTCCGAGCTCACCGACAGCAGGCTCGGGCGCCTCGGCCGGGCCCAGCGCGGCGCAGGCTTCCCCAGCCCCCCCAGGTCCTCCTTGAAGTGGGGGTTGAAGAGAATGTACAGGAGGGGGTTGAGACAGGCGGGCAGCGGGCCGGCCACCAGGAGGATGAACTTGGTGACCTCGGGGCTGACGAAGGTGAGGTTCAGCAGGGAGGCGAAGGCCAGGAAGGCCACGGGGCAGTAGAGCGCGCAGTCGGTGAAGAGCAGCAGGGCCACGTGGCGCACCATGGCGCAGTCCCAGGCGGCCTCGGCGCCCGGCCTGTCCGCGCCGCAGTAGAGCTGCGTGTAGGCGACGGTCATGGCGAGGAAGCACAGCGCGTTGAGCAGCACCAGGGCCACCGCGTAGCCGGCGGCGCCCGGCTCCCCGGCGGGCAGCGGCAGGCAGAGCGGCGAGGCGCTGTACTCGCGGCCGCCCAGCAGCGGCACCGCGGCCACGGCGAGCGCGAGCGCGCCGCCCAGCGCCAGGGCGGCCCTCAGCCCCGCCGGGGCCGCTCTCGCGTGCGGCTTCCCCCGGCGCTTCCCCGAGCAGCCGCGCTCCAGGGCCGCCAGAGTCAGCAGGAAAACGGACGACTCCGAGGCAAAAATGGACAGGAAGCCCACGACCTGGCAGCCCGGCCCCTGCTCCCACCACGCGCCGTGCCGCGCGAAGCGGCCGAAGGTGAGCGCGTCCACGCCCGCCAGCGCCGCGCTCGCCGCCCCGGTCAGCAGGTTCGCCGCCGCCAGGAGCCCGATCAGCAGCTTGATGGGGGACACGCCCAGCGGGGCTCGGAACACGGCGCAGGCCACCAGGGCGTTACAGGTGAGGGCCAGGACGGCGATGGTCCACACGCCAATTCTGATCAGCCAGCTCCCCAGCAGGTATTCGCAGAGTTTGAAGGGGCCTAGAGGTCCAAGCAAGAAAAAAGACCGGGTATCAAATGACGGCTTAGGCTTTTGCCAAGTTACCTCTTTGTTTCTCTTACGGGGACACCGAGAGAGAGTGGCCCGTAATAGCCACAGCAACACTGTTTCCCTGTGGCGCGCTCCATGCGCTGTCTGCAGCCGCGGTCACGGCCGCCTCTGCGCCCTGCTGCGGTCGGCACACCAGGCGCTCGCGCCTCCAAGCTCTCCACAGAGACATGCGGCGGGGCGACTCAGACCACGTCGTTAGGGCCCCTGAACACAGCGGCGCTGGGCCCAGGCAAACAGCCAGGTCTCCTGGGCTTTTCATTATGGTTTTGTTTTTTTTTAAATTTTTTTATTCTGTAAGCAGAGAAGGAGAATCCTACGGAAATACCTCCTAACAATAACATTAGAAGAGGAAGTATGGGTAGTCTGAAGGCATGTTTCTTGAAAATCGTGTTTTAGGTTTAGAATGGCATTTTATGTTTGAGAGCAAGGGACATTCTAATTGTTGAAAAGAAAACGTTAACCTCCCCAGCTGTCTTTGTTTTCCAACTGGCCCACCCTGTTTCTGGGAATGGGACAATTTATGAAGTCCACGTATACAGATACTTTTTACTTATATATATAAACTGTTATTTGTTTTAACCAAATAGCTATTTAGGGAAGACTTAAAAGAAATCACTTTCAAAAAATCAGTGATTACAGGAAGCAAGACTGTTGCATACTAGTTCAGGCTAAATTGCTAATATCGTTTGTAAAAGTTACATATGCTTCTAGCTACAGTTTCCATTAACCTGAATCAAAAGTCTGCCCCCAAAATCTTATTTGTGAATGGAGACCAACTCCAATCCCATGGGGGGGGGATATGGAGGAGCCACAAAGGTGGCCCAGATTTTGCTTTGAAGTGTAGCTGAGCCAATGGTGGGAATTGCCGCCGAGGCAGTTCTGGTGTCTTTCTCACCTGGGGAAGGCGAGCATTGCACCGAATGAAGGGCTTTCAGGTCTTCCTCAAAGTCAAGCAGGAAATCTTCAAGATCACGCTCATCTGTAGGAATGAGAAGTCCTGGAATGATTAGTTCTGTCTCTCTTTTCAGGGGACCAAATACCAGGGAGGAGGTTCCTGGATTACCCTTGAGCATGAAGTGTCACGAAGGAAATGGAAGGTCGGACATCCTGCCCTTTTCTGGGCTCTGGCTTTCTTGCAAACTACTATAAAGTTGCCTTTGGATGTTCTACTCAAGCCACGATATGATATAGTATTCCAGGAAAACTAAGAGGAAAGGAAAATAACCTTGGACTCCTGGTCATAACATTCAAGCTCTCTCATTCTGTTCCTGTTCCCTGGAGCTCATGATGGCCCCAAATTGCAATGACCTAAATTAGAGAGAGGCTGTGGGCCTCTCCAGTGGAAGAACCATTTTAGCCAATTTTCTAACACTTACATAGATAGCTCCAGTGCAAATGTTCGGGGCTGTGTTCTCTGATAGTGCTTGGGTTAGTAAAGAGAAGTTTTGTGATCTAACACACTTTCCCATAGATGCTGATTTAATTGATCTGCTGCGGGGCTTAGGCATGAGTATTCTTTTAAAGCTACCATGTGATTCTAGGCCCAGGGTTGAGAATCACTGTCCTTGAAAATAAACTCCATGAAGAACCTTGTGTCTCTAGTTCACTGTGTACCTCTAGGCCCAGAACAGTGCCTGGCACAGAGTAGGCACTCTAATTGTTCTACCTTAGGTTTTAAGAGCATAAACTAAAGCAAGAACAAGTGCAAGGCACATGCTGTGGCCTAAAACAAAAAAGCAGAGGGTCAAAATGTCAGCTCCTCAAACTGATGTGTGTGCAGGAAGAAATGTGAACGTTATGTGCAGACAGACTGAATCATACTTGCTTGGGAATCAACAAATCATTCAGGTCCAAAGGAAGAAAAGCCAGTCTGTTTAGACTCTGTGCAAACATGCAAAGTTGGCTGGGGAAGGAAAATCGGGGCTGCCCAGAGTGCCTCCTCATTACCACAGGTGTGGTTTGAGGTGCATTGTTGTCTACATAAGTAAGGTCTCACTTTAAGGAAAGCCAAGTGCTTCACAGACATTATCTCATTTCACCTTCCTGACAGATACCCCTGTGAGCGTAGGAGGGGAGAATGTTTTGGAATTAGTTAGATAAGAGGTTGGATTCTTAAGCCCTTTTGCTGAAATATGGAAGCATCTAAACTGCCTATATTCTCCACATAAGAATGGAAACGGATTCTATTTTCTGGAGAAAAGAACCCAGAAGCATGTTTGAGAAAAGTAACCCCAGAGATGAGGCCCTTTTCAAAGTTTATCGATATCAATATTAATAATTACTCCATATTTATACAATATATGCTAAGGAAGATCTAATAAACATACGAATTAACAATGCACTTACAGAGAAGATGAAGTTTTAGAATGAATGCCTAAGGAGATTTCTCTTTCTCTGGGAGTTTTTAGAAAGTGGGACAGACTCCCAACTTGTTGGGGTGGTTACATAGGGAAGTGTCTGGAGTTCAGATGACCTGTCTGATGAGTTTTCAAGACCCTTCCAGACACAATTTCATCACCGGGACGGCTGGTCTTACCTTGAACTTGAAACAATCCAGCGTCTTTCTTAGGAAGATCGTCTGTACTGCTGTTGTCACCTTTATTCCATTGATTGGAAATTTTATAGACGTTCTCGCACACTCCAAATGCACAGCACTGGTAAGCGTAAGGCATTTCTATAACCCTTTAAAGGAATAAGTCCAAAGAAAAAGTAAACTGTTAAATACGTCTTCATCTGCTTTCACTCAATAACTCTGGTCTTGGGTTTCGGCCTTAATAAATAATCTAAAATATTAACTATGTGCACAAAGATGTTTATCACAGTGATATTTATAATAATAATGGCGTTATTAAAAATTAGTGCTATGAAATGCTACTAATTGCTAATTATTGCTATGAAATGCTACAAATGCTACTAATTATTTTCTCTACTTTTGTGTTTGAAAACTTTCATACTAAAAAGACCAAAAAATGACTGCTAGGAAAATTGTTAGCACCACTAAAAGGTGCTTATGATATGACAAAATGTTAAGTGAGGAAAACATAAAAATTAGCATCTGTTCTATGATTCTAACAATTAAAAATGCATTGGAAACAAAGTCTGGAAGGAAATAACATAAAAAGTTGGTTAGGGGGTATTTTCAGATTTTTTTCCCTCTTCTAATTTCCAAACTCTCTTTTGGTGTTATGGTTTTAAAAGTATATAAAAAGTGCCCTAGCAGGTTTGGCTCAGGGGTTAGAGCATCGACCTGTGGACTGAAGGGCCCTGGGTTCAGTTCCTCCCAGGGGCACATGCCTCAGTTGCTGGCTCGATCCCTAGTTGGGGGCACATGCGGGAGGCAACCAATCCATGTGTTTCTCTCACGTCGATGTTTCTCTCTCTCCCCCTCCCAACTCTCTGAAAAAGTAATGGAAAAAATATCCTCGGGTAAGGATTAAAAAGAATAATAATAAAAAAATAAAAGTATGTAAAAAGTACTTTGATTAAAAAAGTACACACATCTATATAATCTTTCAAGGGACTTCCTTTTTGATAATAAGCGTAACGGGTTTTAAAGAGCATTACTTCCTCAA
Organism: Miniopterus natalensis; assembly: GCF_054644295.1. Classification (NCBI taxonomy): domain Eukaryota; kingdom Metazoa; phylum Chordata; class Mammalia; order Chiroptera; family Miniopteridae; genus Miniopterus; species Miniopterus natalensis. The sequence goes on from NC_142082.1 coordinate 126,399,227, forward strand.
GCAAATATTAATTTTGTATGTTTTATTAGAATACATACACAAGCCAGATGAAATAAAAATATAAACAGAGTACAATAATGTTAGAATGTTATTTAATTACATGTCCTAGTTTAGATCCCATGGATCAATGGTTTTCAAACTCCTTCCATGAACTCAGTGATTCCGGGAGGCATCTTTGAGAAAAGGAAATGTGGTCAGGAAGACCCTTTCTCCCACCTCGGGACTTGTCCTAACAGTGCCCCAGGGGCAGGGGACTTGAGGGCATGAAATACAATTTGAAAGAGTCCCATGACCTCATAAATTTTGAAAACCACTATAACATGTCTGTTATTTCACATGACCACAAATGTATCTTATTAGTTTTAATGACAAACTCACTTGAGTTCTGGAAAGTTTTCAGATGATATCAAGCTCTGTAAGGCATGATTTCCTGTTAATTTTAAGTGAGTTAAACCATGTAACCCAGTTACAGGAAAAGACGACAGGCGGTTGGACGATAGGTCCCTGCAAAACATCAAACAACAATTGGCTTTTAGTCCGTGTTAGCATAAAATGTTTATGTTAAAAAAGCAACTTAAAGATTTTTATGCTGTTCCATAAAAACTTCTAGGCAGAGTCCTCGCTTGTAACAGTAAAAGTAACCATTTTGGTTTTAGCTCCTGCTACCTTTTCTTTTTACAATCAGAATTGCAGGGGGGAAATGTTGTTATCGCATCCAAATTGGAATTTCTATATTCAAGCTTACTTTTGCTAGAGGAGGGATATCAAGAATGAAGTGGCAGGTGCTGCATCTAATTTGAAAAGCGATGCTGCCTGGATAAGTTAAGGGTGAGGGGGAAAATGTTGGGGGCTGATTCCCCTCCTTTCCCCCTTAACTTCTGTCTGACCGATCCCTTCTTTTTCTGTTAGACAAGGGAGGTAGAGGAAAGAGCAAGAGGCGGAAAGGGAGGGAGAGAAAGGGACAGAAAGCTTTTCTATTAGTCAAGATGGCCAACTATAAAATGAAAGCCCTTTAGAACTGAATTGACAGTTCTCATTCCGTTCCACCTGATTGCTCAGCAAAAATGGAAAACTTCACCTCAATAATGAGAACCAACTGTCACCCAGATCTTCAGTTATCCACATAATGACCCACGTGGCCTGGGACGGGGAGGGGGCTCCTCTCTGCTCTTACACGGCTCTGGTGTCGAGGACACCGAGGGCTGGGCAATCTCTACACTGCGGACTTAGACGGCCCCCAATTATTAAGATGCCTGCCATAAACAAGTAATAAAATACTCACAGCTTTCTTAGAGATGGCAAAGTAGAAAATGCATTGGGGTGAATAATGGCAATTTTGTTCCAAGCTAAATTCCTATTTAAAAGAAAAAGTGAGAGGATTACATAAAAAAAATAACCGTGTGAAGTATTAACATATATGTTTATTCTTCTAACAAAAATTAATTTTCATTCAGGGCAGGAACAATTAACTTATTAAAACACCCTTCAGATAAAGATATTAAGACTATCAAATGATTAAAGAGAGAACTTTAAAGCAACGTTGTTAAAATTAATCAAGGAAAATTATTCAGGTGGATATTTTAGTTTTTACTCTCTTCTTGCTAAAATGTTGACTTTAACATGGTTGTAAAATTTTATTAAGGCATTTCTAAGATGAGTGGGTGTAGGAGAGTGGGAAGAGACAGAGGTTCTTCATCTGACAAGCAAGTACATTTTAAGTTATAAAATGTCCCTGGGTATGTAATGAAGTTCAACAAGAATTTGTCTACATTGCCAGTGTATGCCAGGCCTTAATAGAAACAGAGATTCTTTCAAAAAAAATTCCCAGTAAAGGAGACATGGATTTAAATCCTTAACTGGGAAAGGAATAAAAAAGGGGGTTAGCATATCTTGGAAATAAAATCCTTTGATAACAAAGAAAATCTACAATTTATGGAGAAACGAAATTCCCTAACCCCTCCCCTCCACAGACATATATATTTATATAATGAAATGTAGATAATTTCACAGGCATAAGGACTTCCACATTTTAAAAAAGGAGCAATGAAGTGAAAATTTGTATTTTTAAAAATGCCTAACTAAAAAAGGTAATGGAAGTGTAGACATTTGAATAAATTGAAAGTTATCAGAGATCCAAGATCCCAGGACCTCCTCCAGGGACCAAACTGAAATTACAACTAAATTATAGAACAGTCAGCCTGAGTAACCAACTGAAGATTAGCTGAAGAGAAGTCTTATAACCAAGGATTTACAGAAGAGTCCACATCAAGACTGGAAGGAAGGGCAGAGAAGTGAAAAGGGCTGGCCCTGCTCCCATGGGCAGCGACTGAGAGTCTGCTGGTCTCACCCTGACAACTCCCTGAGGCCCTAGCCCACCACAAGGGTCCACAAGCCCCTGGCAGGTGGCAGCTAGAGTTGGTATACCCTGAAGCTTTTGCTGAGTGGCCCTCACACCCAGCCCTGGTGCTAAGTGTGAACCTTTATCAGCCTGGTGAACATTCACCCCTACCTGGTGACTCACTGAAGACGTACTTCACACAACTCACATACCACCAGGGGCTCTTTCAGTGACTGCGCCTCACAGGTAGAGGTGGACCTCAGAATTCTGAGACCTGCCCCTAGGCTCAGTGCTGGTAGAAGCCAGCCTTGGTGTTCACCTTGGCCCCTCCCATTCACACCCAGGCCCCGCAGAGGCAGCCATAAACTGTGGATCACCTCGTAGCTCCAAACAGACAGCCCAGGGCCCATTACAGGCAGCACCTGACATTGACCTGCACCAGAATCCCTCCCAAGAAGCTCCAGAACCAGCACACCTGGTGGAGGGCTTCAGACCACATCAGAGCACAACTCAATTAGCTCCACAAGCGGCACATCCACAGGGAGATCTTGGCAGGCACCAGACCCTGCTGGAATGAATTCCCGTTCATGGGGTCAGGCCCCTCACACCAGCTTGTCAGAGTCAATCCTCATAGTCAGCCAGCCTGAGGGTCAACAACCCCACCCACGAATGGGCCAACAGCAATCAAGACTTAACTACAATAGGAGGGCTCACATAAATTACACAAGGGACATTCCTAGAGCACCTAGTGCAGGTGGGCAAGGAGACTGTGCACTGAGCCCCACAAGGCACCTATTACATAAGACCACCACCCCAAGACTGGGAGACATAGCAATTCTACCCAACACACAGAAACAAATACAGAGAGGCAGTCCAAACGGGAAGACAAAGAAACATGCCCCATGTGAAAGAACAGGAGAAATCCCCAGAAAAATAACTAAATAAAATGGAGGCAAGCAAGCTACCAGATACAGAACTCAAAGCAGTGGTTATAAGGATGCTCAGGGAACTCAGGGGAAGAACGGATGAGTTCAGTGAGAACTTAAAGAGACAGTAAGCATCAAAAAGGACATAGAGTTCTGGCCAGTGTTGCTCAGTGGTAGAGTATCCCCAAGGGTCGTGGATTAGATTTCCAGTCAAGGGCACATGCCTGGGTTGCATATTTGTTCCCTGGCCCCGGTCGGGGCACCTGTGGGAGGCAATTGATCGATGTGTCTCTGTCATATCAGTGTTTCTCTCTGTCTCTCCCCCTCCCTCCCTTCCACTCTCTCAAAAAATCAGTGGAAAAAATATCCTCGAGTGAGGATTAACAACAACAACAGAAAAGACAAAGAAACCATAAACCAGAACCAGTCAGAAATGAAGAATACAATGTTTGAAATGAAGAATACACTAGAAAGAATCAACATGAGGTTAGATGAAGCAGAAGATCCAATGAGGAATTTGAAGACAAGGTAGCAGAAAACACCCAATCAGAGCAGCAAAATAGGAAAAATAATTTTAAAAATTGAGGATAGTTTAAGGGACCGCTGGGACAACATCAAGTACAACAACATCCGCATCATAGAGAGAAAGCAAGGGACTGAAACCCATTTGAAGAAATAATGACTGAAAATTTCCCACCGAGACCAGTCTACCCAGAGGCTATAATTTAAAATTGAAGGAGAAATAAGGAGCTTCCCAGAAAAGAAAAAGCTAAAGGAGTTCATTATCACCAAACCAGTATTACAAGAACTTTTAGAAACTCAGAAGAAGAAAGGAAAAAAAGAGAAACATAATTATAAGGAATAAAATGGCAAAAAAAGGTTCCTATCAATAATCACTTTACATGTAAATCAAAGGACTGAATATCAAGAAAATAAGACCCATATATATGCTGTCTAAAGAGACTCATCTTAGAACAAAAGACACAGACTGAAGGTAAAGAGATGGAAAAATGTTTCATGCATTGGAAATGTAAAGAAAAGCTGGGATAGCAATACTTATATAAGACAAAATAAACTTTAAAACAAAGAGACAAAGACGGACATTATTTAGTGATAAAGTGATCAATGCAACATGAGGACACTCTTATACCCTTATGTAAACATTTATACCCTCAACATAGGAGCAGCTAAATATATAAAGCAAAACTTTGTGAACATAAAGGGAGAGAGAGACAGTAACACAGTCATAGTAGGAGATTTTAACACCTCATTGACATTAATGGATAGATCTTCCAGACAGAAAATCAACAAGGAAACAGTGGCCTTAAATGACACACGAGATCAGACAGATTTAATTTACATCTTCAGAGTATTTTGCCCCAAAGCAACAGAATATACATTCTTTTCAAGTCCACATGGAACATTTTCTAGGCTAGACCACATGTTAGGACACAAAATAAGTCTCAACAAATTTAAGATTGAAATCATGTCAAGCATCTTCTCTGACCACAATGGTATGAAACTAGAAATCAATCACAAGAAAAAAACAGAAAAACATACAATATGAAGGCTAAATAACGTTACTGAAAAATGAATGGATTAACAATGAGATCAAAGAAGAAATAAAAAAGTACCTTGAGAAATAAAAACTCAACAACCCAAAGTCTATTGGACATAGTGAAAGCAATCTTAAAAGGGAAACTCATAGCATTACAGGCCTACCCTAAGAAGCAAGAAAAATCTCAAATACACAATCTAACCTTACACCTAAAGCAGGGGTGGGAAACGTCTGGCCTGCAAGCCACATACGGCCTGTGAAATTATTTGGTTTGGCCTTGTCAAGGCGACTGCAGGCAGGACTCAAAATTCAATAGATCTAAGAGCTTTTTTCATAGCTAATTTTTAAGTCGATAATTTTGTATGGCTCGTGAATGGTGTTATAAATATCCAAATGGCCCTTGGCAGAAAAAAGGTTCCCCACCCCTGACTTAAAGGAACTAGAAAAAGAAAAACAAACAAAACCCAAAGTGAGTAGAAAGAAGGAAACAATAAAGATCAGAGGAGAAATAAACAAATCAAAGTCTAAAAAAACAAAACAAAGAATCAATGAAACCAAAAGCTGGCTCTTTGAAAAGATAAACAAGATTGATAGACATTTAACCAGACTCATCAAGAAAAAAAGGGGACCCAAATAAATAGAATCAGAAGAAGAGAAGCAACAACTGACACCAAAACATACAAAGGATTATAAGAAAATGTTATGAATAACTATGTGCCAACAAATTGGACAACCTGGAAGAAATGGATAAATTCCTAGAAATATACACTCTTCCAAACTGAATCAAGAAGAAACAGAAAATCTGAACAGACTGATTACAACAAATAAATGGAAGCAGTTAATTAAAAAAAACTCCCAGTAAACAAAAGTCCTGGGGTGGATGGCTTCACAGGTAAATTTCATAAAATATTTAAGTAAGAACTATCACCCATCCTTCTCAAACTATTCCAAAAAATTCAAAGGAGGGAAGATTCACAAGCTCATTTTACAAGACCAGCATTATCCTAATTCCAAAACCAGATTAAGGCAGTACAAATAAAGAAAATTATAGGCCAATATCCCTAATGAGCATAGATGCAAAAATCTTCAACAAAATATTAGCAAACTGAATCCAGCAATACATTAAAAAGATCATACACCATGATCAAGTGGAATTTATTCCTGGGATGCAAGGTTGGTACAATATCTGCAAATCAATTAATGTGATACACCACATAAAGAAAATGATGTATAAAAATCACATGATCATATCAACAGATGCAGAAAAACATTGGATAAATTCCAGCACCCATTTATGATAAAAACTCACAGCAAGTGGGAATAAAAGGAACTGACCGCAATATAATAAGGGCCATATATGACAAAAACCACAGCCAACATCATACTCAATGTGGTAAAACGAAAAGAGTTCCCTTTAAGATCAGGAATAAGACAGGGGTGTCTACATTCACCACTCTTATTCAACTAGTACTGAAAGCCCTGGCCACAGCAATCAGACAAGAAGAAACAAAAGGCATCTAAATTGGAAAAGAAGTAAAGCTGTCATTTTTTTGCAGATGACATGATACTGTATATAGAAAACCCTAAACATTCCACCAAAAAAACTACTAGAACTAAAGAAATTCAGTAAAGTAGCAGGATTCAAAATAAATATGCAGCTATCAGTTGCATTTTTATACACCCATAAGGAACAATCAGGAGGGGAAACAGAAAACAATCCCATTTACAAATGCATAAAAAAATACCTAGAAACAAATTTAAACAAGGAGGTAAAAGACCTATACTCAGAAAATTATAAGATACTGAAGAAATAAATTGAAGAAGATACAAATAAATGTAAGCATATACAATAGGAAGAATTAACATCACTAAAATGTCCATACTACCCAAAGCAATCTATAGATTCAATGCAATTCCTATCAAGATATCAATGGGGTATTCACAGAACAAAAAGTCAAAAAATTTATATTGAACCACAAAAGACTCTGAATAGCCACAGCAATCTTGACAAAGAACAACAAAATTGGAGGCATCACACTACCTGATATCAAACTATACTACAAGGCTATGATAATCAAAACACCATGGTACTGGCATAAAAACAGACACATACATCAATGGAAGAGAATAGAGAGCCCAGAAATAACCTATGCCTATATGGCCAATTAATATTTGATAAAGGAGGCAAGAAAATACAGTGGGGTGAAGATTCACTAAGTGATGTTGGGAAAATCGGACAGATACATGAAAACAAATGAAAGTAGACCACCTTCTTATACCATACACAAGAATAAACTAAAACGGATTAAAGGCTTAAACATAAGACTCAAAACCATAAAACTAGAAGAAAACATCGGCAACAAAACTTCTGACATTTCTCTTAGTAACATTTTTTTCCTGATATATGTCCTTGGACAAGGGAAACAAAAGAAAAAATAGACAAATGGGACTACATCATGCTAAAAAGTGTTTTTTCAGCTATCAAACATTTTATTGAGTGTATTAGACATTCCCTCCACCGTCATCTTGACTGAAACCCTAAAAAGTGTTTGCACAGCAAAGGGAACCATCAACAAAATGCAAAGACAACCCACTGCCCTGGCAGGTGTGGCTCAGTTCGTTGGAGTGTTGTCCCGTGTGCTGAATGGTCTTGGGTTCAATTCCTGGTCAGGGCACATACCCTGGTTGCAAGTTTCAATTCCCAGTTGAGGCACATTCGGAGGCAACTGATTGATGTTTCTCTCTCACATCGATGTTTCTCTCTCTCTCCCGCTTTCCCTTCTTCTCACTCTAAAATCAATAAAAACATATCCCCTGATTATAATTAAAAAAAAAAGTGAACAAAAGAAAATCCACTGAATGGGGGAACATTTTTCACCAAAGGTACATCTGACAAGGGATTACTATCCAAAATTTATACAGAACTCATACAACTCAACACCAACAAAACCAAACAATCCAATTAAAAAATACCAGATGACCCGAATAGATACTTCTCCAAAGAGGACATATAGATGGCCAATAGACAAATGAAAAAATGCTCAATATCTTTAATCATCAGAAAAATGCATATTAAAACCACAATGAGATATCACCTCACATCTGTCAGAATGTCTATCATCAATAAATCCATAAATGACAAGTGTTGGTGAGGATTTTGAGAAAAGGGAACCCTCATCTATGGTTAGTGAGAAGGCAGATTGCTGCAGCCACTATGGAAAACAGTATGGAGAGTCCTCAAAAAATTAAAGATGAAACTTCATTATGACCCAGAAATTCCACTTCTGGGAATACATCCAAAGAACTCCAAAACACTATTTAGAAAGAATATATGCTCCCCTATGTTCATTGCAGCATTATTTACAATAGCCAAGATATGGAAGTCACCTAAGTGCCCATCAATAGACAAGTGGGTAAAAGGTGGTGGTACATATATACAATAGAATATTACTCGGCCACAAAAAAGAATGAAATTCTCCATTTGCAGCAGCATGGATGGACCTATTATGCTAAGTGGAATAAGTCAGTCAGAAAAAGATAAATGCCAAATGATTTCACTTATGTGTGGAATCTAAAGAACAAAATAAATGAACAAACAATTCAAACAGACTCATAAGCACAGAGAACAGACTGATGGTTGCCAGAGGGGAGGGCGTTGAGGGACTGGGTGAAAAAGGTGAAGGGATTAAGAAGTACAAATTGGTAGTTACAAATAGTCATGGGGATATAAAGCACAGCATAAGAAATATAGTTAATAATATTGTAGTAACTATATATGGTGCCAGGTGGGTACAGGAAACATTGGGGGAAGACTTTGTAAAGTGTTATTGTCTGACCCTTTCGCTGTTCACCTGAAACTAATACAAAATAATATTGAAGGTAAACTGTAATAAAAAAAATAAAGATATTTATTCTAAAAAAAGGAATCTGAATCTGCACTATTGGACTTTCCCTTTTCCATATATGAAGCCCTTTCTGAAGCCATATCACTCTTTTCCATTCTGCAGGAGAAAAGCACTGAAGCAGTGGCCTCAGACATGTCACCACTGTGTGAACTTGGCACCTTAACATTTCTGAGCCTGTTTCCTCAGTGAGACTATAGAGCTAATACTAACTGTAATACTAATTCAACAATATTAAAAGGTTTTCTAGGAAGCAAACACTTGTTTAAGGCACAGAGAACACAGCCAACTTCATGGAATTCTAGTCTTCGTAGACTTTTAAATTGGAATTCAGGTTGAGTGCGGCTGGTTGGAATGGACAGGACTTGGTTTCAAGATCATGGGTTATCCCCTTAGCTTCATTATGTTTCCTGACAAAGTGTTCTAATAAGATCGTATAATTCCTACATCTCTCCCCTTGTACCAACAAAATTAAGCGATGGTGTAGTCATTCTCCTGACTGGAGAAATCCTTAGGGAGGGAGAGGAAGCTGTCAGTGGGACAGTGGGTTATTATCTTGGTGTGGAGTGGTTGCTATAGTTGCTGGTATTGTAGTTGTTGCTTTCTAATCATCTTGCCAGTTTGTGATTAAGGTAATAATGTTATACTATGCTGACGTTCTGCTTCGGAAAAAAATGTAAATAGATATTTTCAACACCTGGACTATTTTTACAAGTAGATAATTATCTCCCTCCACCTGCTGGCTCGGTAGGGCAACAGAGCCAAGGCTGTTTGCTCTCATGGAAAGTTAGAACACAGCTCACTGTGCTGCTTTGATTCTTCCGTAGCAGAAAGGTAAGTCTGCAAAGAGCTGGAAAGTGCGTGTGTCTGGCAAGTAAGAGAAGCAGGGGTTTAAATGCACAATTTCCAAAAGGAAGCTTCACTCATCTCATTATAACTGATTGAAATTGAATGAAATTTTATTTAGTAAAGATGTGTGTGGAATTACTGGATGAGTATGGGGCTAAATATTACATGTATATAAATTCTGAGTAAATTAAAGTACACAAGGGAAGGTTTGATACTTAAACTCATTTATTGTTACTTATTTTTAATAAACAAAACCATATCCCTTTTATTTCTTTTATGTAGGTTCAGAGTTACATATATAGTAACACTTTGAGATTCAAAATTATATTTCTAAAAATATAAAATAAGAAAAAAAGCTCACATTTTAAATGTGTTTTCCCCTGAATTGTGTTATTCTGTATTTTTTATTTTTTAAATATCTTTATGCTGCTATGTATTTTCCAGGGTTATATTCCTACAGTAAGCATTTACAATTTTTATAATGAGAAAAAGATTGCACAAATAAATAAAAGTAATATATATGACTATTTATTTTTATAAATTACTTTAAATTAATTTATATGAATATTTTCAAAACAATGTGAACCCTCAAGATAGGCTTGGAATCACCTGATCTAGTTTCCTAAACTCCAGTCACTTGTACATGAACTTTGTGCTTTTTTTTGCCAAAATCTGTGTATGACCTTTATCATATATATATATTTTAAATCTTTTCTTTTTTTCCCCACTTCAAAAGCTTAATTAAAAATGAAATGTTATATCCCAGTCCTACCTGGAAAATGATCATAATTAGCCATGAAGAAAAGGAAAGCATAAAATAAATATAATTAACATAGTAATATTAAATTCCAGCCAAATGCTATTTCTTACTCAAAGGTTCTGATCCTGAGGTTCATTTTTTATTTAAAAGGAAAGATTAGCAGGAGTTTGAGGGGGTTAAAGATAACCTCGCATCATACTGTGAGTTTCTTTTTGTAATAATTAAAAATGCTGCCTGGCCGGTGTGGCTCAGTGGTTGAGCATTGACCTATGAACCAGGAGCTCGTGGTTCAATTCCCTGTCAGGGCACATGCCTGGGTTTGGGGCTCCATCCCCAGTGCAAGGCATGCAGGAAGCAGCCGATCAATGACTCTCATCATTGATGTTTCTCTTTCTCTCTCTCCCTGCCTTTCTCTAAAATCAATAAAAGCATATTAAAAAAATGCTAAAGTAGAATTAAAAAGGGAATTATATTATGAAAGTGTGAATCTATATTATGTAGTCTTAAAGCCCTGCTACTTACAAACATTTCTATGCTATTCTGTCTCCCATGCTTTGGGAACTGTTAGTCTAAACCAACTCAGGCAATGGAGTATTAACGCCTTCTAGAAGATCTCCAGAGTTGAAGAGTTCACAATTTTTTTGTTCATTACAATGACTATGGAGGTTACCATACATCCCAGTTTAATCCCAGTCCAACTTTACACTATTGTCCCAGTCTAAACATTAATCACAATCCCTTTGACACTCCAGTGTGTCCTGATTTGGGACAATTCACTATATAGAAAAATGAGCACCTGCTCTGCACCTGGCTCTGTGGTCATGACTGGAAATACAAAGGTGAGTGAGATAGTTCCCAGCCCCCAAGAACTCAGGAATGGAACAGGGCAAAGAGGGGAAGGGAACCACTTAATGACAATACAAAGTGATGAGAGTCACACACAGGGCTAGCCATATGCTGCTGGGATCACAGGGAAGGAGGACCAGATAAATGAAAGGAGCACCGCAGGTTCCTCAGTGGGAAGGTCAAGGTCTGCTAATCAGTGCTGTAAGAGCCAGAGTCAGCTCCACAGCGGCAGGCAGAGCTTTCCCTTTTAACAGTGTTTTAATTTGCGTTCCCACGTGGTCAGGGGACTGGTGTGGTAGGGATTAAAGTGGGGAAAACAAATGCAGTTTCTAACTCATATTCTTCATTGGTTCTAAGGCATAAGAAAACCTGCCCTGCCTGGTGAATCTTGTAATATGTAGAAATAGATAAAAATGCTGACTAGCTTTAAGACATAAATCAGATCATGCTATTTCCTCGCTTAAAGCCAACCCTTCACGGGTTGGTCATTGTTCTCAGAATAAAATCCACACTTTCCCATGGCCCACAGGCTCTGCCCTTCCTCGGCAGCCACACCTCCTGCCATCCTTACTCTAGCTCACTAAGCTTTGGCCACCTTGAAAAACGCCAAGTTCTTTCCCACTTGAGCGCTTGCCTTTACCTTGGCTGTTCCCTCTGCCTGGAGAACTCTTCGTCCAGTACTTTGAAAGTCTGGCAAATACAAAGGGAAAGCCCACCTGAGAAGGACACCAGCACAGAGGGAAGCAAGCAAAGCCAGGAGGTCTGGAAAAAAGACTCCTGATGATGCCACAGCGCGCTCAGGCCATCAGCTGCGTGAGGATGGAGACCTCCGCTGCTCCGCCCTCGGCTGAGCCCTGGTGTCTGGAACCCGCAGCAAGCTGGGCGCTGGCCTTTTCCCTCCCATTCATTGCTGTTGGGAGTTCCCGTAATAAAGTCCAAGTACTACATCTACACGCTTCTCAAACTGGAGGAAGCACAGCCCCGGTTCTCTGCAGAGATGACCAAAATAGAGTTTATTACGAAATTTGGAATAACGACTTTACTAAGAACCCACACAGACATGGAAGAAAAGATGAGCGGGGGAGGGGAGAAGGGCTCCAGGAAAAACAGGCCAGTCTCTCCCTCAGGTGGGAGCTGAGGGGTGGACCCGCAGCGAGGGCGGCCTCTCCTCTTGACTGCCAGGGGGCTCCAGGCCATCCTCCAAGCTCAGCAGGTATTTTGGATAAGGTGCTTCTGAAAGCCACGGAGATGCTGGATACCCTCCTGATGTGAATCCCGTGCAGAGACTGCTGTGACAGTTTGCACACCTCCATCACCCAGTGGACCAAGTCCTCTCACGCAGGGATCCTCGCACAGTGTGTATTTCTGGCACCGCTCTCACCCACAGCTGTTTGTATCCAGCCTCTGGCTCATCTCCCACACCTGGAGCTCAGCACCTTCAAGTCCAGCATTTAAAATGCAGGGAGTGTAGCTTGACCTCCCTCAGAGTCTTTGACAGTGGCCCTGCTTTGGCCGTCCACAATTTAAAAAATTATATTGGCTTGACTCTTGTCCTTTTGAGATGCTGCTTGTTAGTGGACAGCCCACAGTATGAGTTTTAGTAGGGCGCTGGATACCCTCCTGGCCGTTCCCTGCCCGCCCTGGCTGTGGCCAGAGGGAGAGGCTGGGGTTTCACCATCAGGCTGACCAGAGTTGAGGGAGTTTTCATTGTTGGTTCTTTCTGGGGCTACACCACCATTGCTGCTGCTGCTCCTGTGGGTGAAGGGGGAGCCCTCAGGGCCATGCTGGAGGGTGGGGTTGGGGGAGGGAGTCCTGGACTCCAGGCTGGCTGGGGGGATGGTCATCCTGGACCCCAGGCTGGCTGGGGGGATGGTCATCCTGGACTCTAGGCTGGCTGGGACACTGGCAGGCTCTTTGGTCGTCTGCCCTGATGGCTGAGCTCCCTGGGTTGGGAAAGGACTGCAGTTATTGGAGTCAGGGGAGGGGCAGGGCCTTACCCTAACGGTGCGGCCCTTCACCTTGGTTTTCGTGGTACTTAGGATCAGGTATGTGCCCATCACTTTGTCGTATTTTCTTCCTGTTACTGACTCCTGGATCCTGTCCTGTAGGAGGCAGGAAACCGCTTCTAAAGATCTACTGTCAGCAAGTACCTGCATGACCTCAGCCGAGTTAGTCACTTATTTCTCCAAATCTCCACTTTATCCTTTGTTAGAGAGTCCGACATCCTGTAGGGATTATATTTGCTCAAAATCCTATGATTGGTGTAGAGTTTCCTCTTTGCTAAATGTTGGTAGTTTTATATGCCCCTCACTGGTCTGAAGCAAAATGAAGTGATTTTAGAATTGAACTCTGAGCTCTAGGTACTACATTTCCCCCCATAGTTAAAGGTGATTTGGCCCCTTCACTCACTATCAGAAATTTGTTGGGGCAACAGTCAGTACATTCAAAACAGGAAGAAGAAGGTCTTCTGGTTGGGTTGTCTGTTTATGCTCAATCTCAAGGAAAGTGATTTCCAGATAACGCAGTGAGTGTTAGGATAGGCCTTTGCCACCCAGACTGATTTTCTCCAGAGACCTTCTAGGTCTTAGATGCACAGGTCAGGAGACAGCAGGTTGTTACCCTAGAGAGGCCCATAATCAGCTGCCTCCTCCTTCCCCAAGTCCTTTGTGGGAACCAATGTGATAGTGATTTAGTAAAAGCATAGCAGATAACAACCCTTTTTTTAATTCCTGGAAAAAAACAACATACCCTGGAACTTTCATATGAAAAAACTTTTTTTTTTTTTTAAGTTCTAAATATAAAACATACTTCCAGGTTTCATTGCATTTAACTTGGTCTTTTGTTGTTGTTGTTGTTAAATATGTCTTTATTGATTTCAGAGAGAGGAAGGGAGAGGGGGAGAGAGAAAGAGAGAAACATCAGTGATTAGAGAGTCATTGATCGGCTGCCTCCTGTGTGCCCCCTAATGGTGATCAAGCCCTCAACCCGGGCATGTGCCCTGACAGGGAATTGAACTGTGATCTCCTGGATCATAGGTTGATGCTCAACCGCTGAGCCACACCCGGCTGGGCTAATTTGGTCTTGATGCATGTATCTCCCTCCCTCTTTTAGAGGCATTTAATCCCTAGGGTCAAGTACCTTCAAACAGCCATGATCTCAAACTGACATAAAACACATGTTTTTTAAATAAAGGAAAAAGCCTGTTATAAGTCCCTCTCTATTCAACAAGTATAACTTCTTTAGAAAACTACAAAAGATGCCCAAATAGTCCTCTTTTTTAAAAAGTTAATTTTCTATAGCCACAGATCTGCAACAAGTTCATTTTGAACAAAAAAGGGGGGGTGCAGAAGAGGGGCTCTAAGTAGAGAAATTATACAAAGTTGTTTCTTATTTTTGAAGGAGGCAATAAACTTGACACATAGGCAATCACCTTGATGAGCAAACTTGTATAAAGTACCTGCTTTGTGCTAGTCATAATTCTGGGGCTCATGAAGATACAAGAGTACATGAAGTATCATAGTTCCTGATATGGTGTTCATGATATTACCTTCATTATTTTTATATATGTTTGAGGATTATCATAATAGAAAATATTTACTGATATCCAGCTTCCAATATTATATGACTAGAAGAAAAATTTATATTATATAGATAGCATATTATCTATAATATAAAATTATTTATTACAAAAATATGTAATAGTGGTAGATATGGAGCTACCTGTAAGTGGTACGGTAGAAGGAGAAAACATGCTGGCTTAGGAATAAAATGACAATAAAAAGGAGGTTCAATGTGGGACATGGTGAGATGACCATGGATCTTTAAGCATAAACTATCCTGAATGTAGCTGACGATCCCTTCCCAAATCGATACATCTGAATTATAACACCCTCAACTCCACCCACTTTATCAAGAGAATTAGAAATTGCTCCAAGCAGGTCTCGTTTTAAACAATAGGTCATAGCCCGCCGGTGTGGCTCAGTTGGTTGAGAATCATCCCATGCACCAAGAGGTCACCAGTTTGATTCCCAGTCAGGGCACATGCCCAGGTTATGGGCTTGATCCCCAGTAGGGGGTGTGCAGGAGGCAGCCAATCGATGTTTCTCTCTCATCAATGTTTCTATCTCTCTTTTCCTCTCTCTCTAAAATCAATAAAAACATATTTAAAAACATGACTAGAAGGTCAATAGGTCATAGAAATAACCTTTTGAGTTCCTGTTGGTCACTGACCAAATAAGTTCCTAATATTAGAGACATTAACTTATAGTGAAGAAGGAAATGAGCACGAAGGGAAAAACAGAGAGAGAGGAAGGGAAAAACAAGACAAAACAAGATGAGAAAAAAGAACCTGCCTTAGGCTGTGATAGCCATGCTCCTATCACTGAGTCAGAGATAGTTAGAGATGGATGAAACTTCCCTGACCCTCGGTCTCTGTGCAGACTTGCCTAACATAGCGTGATCTAGTTGCATGAAAGTTTTCTGACATGAGACTCATTTTCTCCCTGAGATCCAAAGAACTCAGTGGAATGATTCTTTGTGATCTGGTTGTATCCCACTGAGAAGAAAATTAACCTACAAGACTGCAGATGCCAACTGTCACCTTCACCTGTATTAATCAAAAGTGAGCACTTTGGCTCTGAGTTTTTCTAGGGAAGTGACATTCCTATTTATTACTCATCCAATGCTTGCACCTACAGCAAACTGACCCACTGAGAATGAATAATGGCAAGTTGAAATATTTGTAGATTTTCTGAAAAAGCAGGAAAGAAAAAAAATCAAGATGAACTATGACTTGCCCTTTGGTAGCCCTCTCCTTAGCGTTATTTAGTAGATAGAATATATACAGCCTTTGCAGACCCAAATTAATGAACAGTTGGATAAGATGATAAATGGGGTGGTGGTCTCTTTTACATTTTAGAAATAAATTATTTAATTAATAAACCAAAACAATGCTAAATACATTATTAAATATCTGCATAAATATTTTATGCAAATAATGATTGCATAAAACAATACAGTGAGTCAGTTTATGGAAACAATAAGTAGAACTAAAATACTGGACAACAATTGCAATGATATTTGGATACAGTCATCAGCATTAAAGGTTTATAAGTAGATAAGTTAATGAGAATTTTGGTTATTTTTAAGTAGACATAAAAATAGCTAGAATTAGTATAAAAATAATAGACCAAAAGTAAATAAATAAATAAATTAATGATAACATTTCTCTAAAGGAAAACTTGTCTTTTTTGTTTAAAACACTCAATTTACATAAATTGATGTAAGCCAACTTTTCAGGAACAGATTCACCACATACACTATATTCATATGTCACAAACTACCAGCTGCCAATGGCATGTCTTATATGTAAAGTGCTCCTGCACATGCCACTTTATATAGAAAGTCTTTTTTTTTTTTTTAAATATATCTTTGTTGATTTCAGAGAGAGGAAAGGAGAGGGAGAGAGAAAGATAGAAACATCAATGATGAGAAAGTCATTGATTGAGCCAGCAACCCGGGCATGTGCCCTGACTGGGAATTGAACCCCGATCACCTGGATCTTAGGTCGACGCTCAGCCACTGAGCCACACCCGGCCAGGCTATATAGAAAGTCTTAAAGTCACCTCCAGCCAGAAGCTGACTTCATGAAGGTCAGGAAACTTGGAGAAAAACCAAATCTTTGGGGGCTGGAGAAGAGGTTTAAAATGTCACTTTTAATAGCTATCTTACTCAAAATTTATTGTCATGCCCATTTTAATTATAAAAGATCACCAATAGAACCATCTTTTGCTTCTGCACAAATCAACTACTCAGTTCCGTAATGATAATAATAATAACAACTCCCATTTATTTAGTGTCTGTCAGGCTCTCAGATAATAATGACCATGTAATATATCATAATGCTTACAATAAGCCCATGATGTTTGTTTTATTATTACACATGAGGAAACTGCGGCAACACAATTAAATTAAGATCAAGATGATTTTTAAAGTAAACTTTTGGGAGGAGATTCTTAAAGGTGGATTTAAAATGTTTTGAGGAATGGTTTTATTTTATGAGGGTATAGTCTCTTAAGTATTAAGAAAAACTTTAAGAAATAAAAGGTTTTTAACAATATACCATAGTTTAAACATTGCATATGGTCATCATTCATCAAAATTACACTAACATCCAGTTTCAGGATGGAAACGTTACAACTGTCACCAAAAAAGAAAATGTTACTAAGTTTTTCCCCCCATTTATGGTTAATACAGGGGGCTTTCAATTATAAAATGGAATTTAATATTTATATGTCTTAGTTGTTTGAACAACAGAAGCATTCTGAGGACAGTTGTGCTCAAACCTTAGCTACTTATTAAAATGTAGATTTTCAGGCCCCACTCCAGAGATTCTAACTCATGAGGCTGTTGAGGACCTGGAATCTGCATATTTTAAAGTCACCTCCTGGTGATTCTTAAACATTTTAAGACACACTTTGAAGAGCTGTTAAGACTTCTGGTCAAGATGGTGGTGTTGGTAAATGTGATTCTTGAATACTCCCATAACCATATCAAAATTACAATTAAACTACAGAACAACCATCATTCAGAACTGCCTGAAACTGAGCTGAATGGAAATCCTACAACTAAGGATTTAAAGAAGAAGCCACATTGAGATGGTAGGAGGGGCAGAGCTGTGGAACAGGCTGGTCCCACACCCACGTATGGTGGTTTAAAATCGGTAGGGATATCTCTCCTGTGGAGGTACCCCCTGAGGAGTGAGGGGTCCCAGAACCACACCAGGCCCCCCAGGCCAGGGTTCCAGAGCCCTGAAGAGAAGTCCCTATAACTTCTGGCCGTGAAAACCAGTGGGGATTGTGGCTGAATGAGAGGACTGCTGAAGTCCCAGGCAGTTCCTCCTAAAGGGTTTGTACACAGACTTACTCTGACTCGCTCCTTCTGTGCTCCAGTGCTGGTGCAGCAGTTTGAAAGAAACTAAGAACTTACAGGGAGGAAACGAATTGTCCAGCATCAGGGCAAAGGCTGGGGGGAGGGGGGAGGGGTCCAGCTTCCTGCCAGACAAAAGTGCTGACAGAGGCGATTGTTCCTTTCTGAGACCCCCTCCACCCCAGGAGCTGGCAGGTGGGTACCATATCCGAGTCTCCATCAGCCTGGCTCACAATGTTCACCTTCCCTGGTGATTATCGGAGACCTTGTCCCACCCAACTGGTGGGCCCTCACAAGACATTTTTAGTGGCTTTTCCACACAAATGGGCTCTCTTGTCTCATGCTTCGGACTTTACTAAAATCTCTCAAACAAGCAGCATCTGGCCTCCATGTGCCTGTACCTCTGGCTAAGTGACCCCTGGTCCAGCACTAGCAGCATCTGGCCTTGGTTTGCAGCTTGGCCACTCCTAGGCACCTCCAAGCCCAGCACAAGTAGCAGCCATCTGCAGATTGCTTTGCAGTTCATGCAGAGTGGCCCTGAGTAGGGCACAGGGAGTGGATGATCTTTCATCTCCTGGGAGGCCCCAGAGCCAGCACACCCAATGGACAGCTTCAAACCATACCATATTACAGCCCTACCACCTCCATGAGTGAGGCACTCAAGGGACGGACTCCATGAGCACCAAAGCCCCACTGAAGCAAGTCTTGCTCTGTAAGGTTGACTCCTGGACAACAGCTTCTCTGCTGTGGTCACAGCTGATCCTTGAAGCTGATCAGCCTGGGGGTCAATCCTTTCCAGTGACACCAACAACAATCAAGGTTCAACTACAACAGCCGACACCACGGGCACACACTGGAGTCGCCAGCGGTTAGTTACCTACAAGGGAGCTTCCATAAGACTGTCAGCTGATTTCTTAGCAGAAACTTTGCAGGCCAGAAAGGATTGGCAAGAAATATTCAAATTGATGAAAAGCAAGGACCTACAACCAAGATTGCTCTACCCAGCAAAGCTGTCATTTGGAATCGAAGGACATATAAAGAAAATGCTAAAGGAGTTCATCACCACAAAACCAGTATTACATGAAATGTTAAAGGGTCTTTTTTAAGAAGAAGAAGAAGAAGAAAAAATGTATAAAACATGAACAATAAAATGGCAATAAATACATATCTATCAACAATTGAATCTAAAAAAAATAAAATAAATGAACAAACAGAACACAAACATACTCATATATACACAGAACATTTTGATGGTTGCCAGATGGGAGGGGAGTCCAGGGAGTGGGTGAAAAAGGTGAAGGGACTAAGAAGTACAAATTGGTTGTTACAGAATAATCATGTAAATAATAGTAAAGTATAGCATAGGGAATATAGTCAATAATACTGTAATACTATGTATGGTGTGAGACGGGTGCAAGATTTATCAGATGATCATTTAGTAAGTTATGCAATGTCTAATCACTGGGGTATACACCTGAAACTAATATAATGATGTATGTCAACTATAATTGAAAAATAAAAAATGATTAAAAAAGAAAAGAAAAACTATTTAACCACTAAAGAAAAAATGGGCAGGAAGAATTGTGTGGCCATTCCATCTTTGTATTCAAAACAATCCCTGACAATTTCAGGCCATAAACAGAAACACATTTTGTCAGCTACTCAACTTCCTCTTTATCAAAGTTTCAGGTCTGCTGACTGGCAGAGAGCAGATTACAAATTTACACTTTTGAATTAATTTCTGGAAATGATCATGAGCAAAATATTTGTCTTTTTATCGCAAGTTCATTCATGAAGGCCCAACAATATGCATATACAGTGAAAATAAATTATTAGGAAAAGACCCGAAAAAGAAAGGAAGTGCTTCATGATAGGGAAGGTGCTGGGAGGCAGTACTCACAGAGATCGGAGGCTAAGCAACTGCTGGAAAGTGTCAACCTTAATTTCATAGATTTCATTATGTCGCAGGTCTCTGAAATGACAGAGTTCCAAAGATTGATTTCAAAGTCACTGGTTTCAAAGATTAGTCTTCAGAGAACTTTTACAGAGGAATTACCTGCCCTCAATCAAAGAAACACATGAAATGTGACTATCAAGTGACATTTTAAAAAAGTTTGTTTGCTTTAAAAAAGAACATTATAAATTATACACTTAAACAAGTATTGCTTGTCTCTCCTTCGAAGCAGCTAGTTCCTTTGGGTGAACATAAAACTATATTCCAAATGCCATCCTCACTCAAACACTTTGAGGATACCTATCCTGGCTCTGCCTTCTGAGCCTTTCTTGTATTTGAGGGTCTTCAGAGTTTAAAATCTACCTTTCCAAGATCAATTATTTTTTCTTCCTGAATTGCCCAAAAGCATTCAGAGAAAAATTAAGTGGGAAAGGATAGATGGCTAACACTGTTTTGATCAAAACCAAAGTATGGCCCTGGCCAGGTAGCTCAGTTGGTTAGTGTCGTCCTGATACGCCAAGGTTGTGGGTTCGATCCCTGGTCAGGGCACATACAAGAAGCAACCAATGAATGCATAAATAAGTGGAACAACAAATCAATCTCTCTCTCTTTCTCTCCTCTTCCTCCCGCTCTCTCTAAAATCAATCAATCAAAGATAAAAACAAAAAACACCAAAGTATTACTATAAAGCAATAAGGCTGATGTTTTATGGAGGTGGCAATTTTAAGAGAGGAATTCTAAAATGTTTCATGTGTAAGTAGCATTTTTGGCACCTCAAATATGACAAATATGGCACCGCCTCTAAAGATGACTATTGTGAAACAAACATCCCAACAAACTCAAGTCCCCCATATTAAAAAACACCACTTATTGGATATGTAAGTTTAGCAAAATTCCAAAGCTCAAAGTTACTTCATTATTACACCAAGGTCAGGGAAAAAAAGAAAAGTAAAAGAATAGGTGGTTTAGTTATCGTACAATGCATGGTAAATAGTATTATCAATATTTCCCAGCTTCGCAGCCACTCTACGCAGTCATATGCGTGTGTGTAAGAAGGGAACACATCAAATGTCTCCCCTGTGAACCGCAGGGTAATGAAATCAGTGACCCCTGGAAATGTGAGTTTAGGATCTTATTTTTTGCTAGGTGACTTAGAGACTCTATAGACGTACATTTTCTGAAGCTTTTGGCAGACTGAAAAACTGGGTAAATCTTCCAGCAGGTTGTAAGATAGGTCTCTGAAAAACAGAAGGCACAAAAGGGAAAATCTGTTATGTATTAATCGTAAGGAAACATGCTCTGCTTCCCTTTCCCCTCCAAGATGATAGATCTGCCAAAGGCCGACACTGAACATTTCTCCAGCCTGACACGGAGCAGGTAGTCACCAGTATTATTGGATTAAGCAGAAGATTCAAATGTTTACGAAAATGTAACTGTTATACTTCTTTAATTGATTTAAATAATTTACCTAATAAATTTATTTATATTTTGTTAGTGATGATCTACAATGGTCTAGCTATTATCTTACTGAAATGAGTACAAATCAAATGAAATAACTGTGCCTTTATTTCTAAGAGCTGCTATATTTCTACAGCTAAAAGAATCACTGTTGGTTCTTTTCTAATTAACTAAAATAAAACCCCAACAACAATTCAAAACATAGCATTAACTTTGAAATCAATCACTATGGGAAGGGCAGGGGGTGGAAATCTAAGAAAGTCTTCAGCCAAAACTCAACAAATTACAGAATAACAAAACCATCTGGATATACTTAGAGTAAAATATAACTAATCTAAAACAAGCCATGGTAATTTGCAGAAAGCTTAAAAAAGAAAGCTGGTAGATAAAGTAACATAGATATATATGTAAAAAAATCTTGTTTCATATTTTAGAAGTTATCAGCTAATCAACACGTTTTCATGCCTGATTTTAATTCTTAAAACCAGATCACTGCTATGCAACTAAAAGAATCAATACTGTTTTCTAAGAGGCTTTTATGTTATTTTATTCTTTAATTGATCATTTTATCCTACATTTATTGAATAAATGGAATTTTTATAGAAATATAATTCATTTACTACACATAAATAGTTCAGGCAAAGCTGTTTGCAAACAAAAATTTGTAGTTTATATTAGAGGTTTCAAAGACCAAACCAAATAAAAAACAAAATAACAAAACCGTATCTCCCACCTACATATAAATATACCTGATTAACAATATGATATGCAATTTTGAAAAGTGAGTGAAATAAAATGGACACACATCTTATCAAAGCTGATAATAATCTGGTTCACTCATCTCCACAGATTTCAAGGGGACAAATCCTTCCTATATACCTCTTAGTAGAGGGTATGTAAAACCTTCTTCTACATAGAGACACAGTATCACCTCCTACCTAACTTCCACCTAATGATTTTCATGCTTAACACTGATCAAGCACTTCTTATATATAGATACCATGTTTATAGCTTTACCTGAACTATTTCATTTAATCCTTGTGGTCACTCTATGAGGGAGACACTGTGATTATCCCCATTCAATGTGAAGTGACTTGCCTAAGATCACTAGCTAGTAATTGGGGACAACCACACACAGCCAAGTAATTCCCATGGAGGTGAAGTAACCTGGGGGTGAAAACACTCATGTACAGTGAAATTTCCTCACGTAACAAGGTCCCAGTGGATGATTCGGCCTAAGAGGGGAGCTGTCAGACCTCTACTTCCAGAACCTAACGTAGACTGTAGTAGAGGCCAGACCATGAGTTCTAGTCTTAACTTCAACTCATTCTACTTGGTGACACACTGGCCAAAGCACTGACACCTTTCTCAGTTCTCTCCTTAAATGAGAAGACACCTGCTTTGCTGATCTTGCAGAGCTGTTGTGAAGGACACATCAATATTGTAGGTTTGAAGTGCTTTGAAAATGGCAAGATACTGCCATTCATGTATTTGTGTTTTCTCAGGCCTTGCTAGTTTCAACTTGAGGAAAGAGCAATGGTGCAAAGGAAGCGAGAAACAAGATGACGAATTAATGCTGCCTGAGAGTTTACAGTGTTCCCAGTGCTGGTATAAGTATTTGACATGTAGTAACTCATTTAATCCTCATGATGATCCTCATGGAAATAATTACACCGCTGTTTTATAGACTGGGAAACAGAACAGAGGAGGAATTAATAACTTGCTCAAGATACTGTACTGGTATATAGAGAGACTGGACTTGAACCAGAAAAACACACCCCAGAGCCTCTGTCAGTAACCAATTTGTCAGTCAGCCACCATTTATGCAGTTCTAGACCTGGGTGGCTTGCCATTTACTGTGTGGCATAGTGGAGACAGATGCAATTTAAATACTGGCTCCCTACTTATTAATTACAGGATGTGAAATCCTAGTCATATTATTGAGCCAGTTTCCTCAAGAAATAGGATAATTATACCTATTCTGGGCGTGGTAGGCACAATTCTAAGATGGTCCCAAGATTTCCACCACCTGCTGTACATACACAAAAGTACATACACTTTTGCCTAGTCATTCAATCAAACTGCTTGTATTTAAAATTTGGACTCTGCTGCTTTCTTGCAGTGTGACTTTGACAAATGCACTTAACGTCCCTAATTCTCAGGTTTCTCATCTGACCTGCACCTCCTGGGGCAATGTGGGGTGAAGAAGCGGAGACTAGCTCTGCCCCTTTCCTTCAAACACGAATGCCTGACTCCAAGGCCATCACTAGGGGTTACTGCAACCCCATGTCACTGAGCAACTGAGGTCCGAGGCGCCGTGGCCGGCTGCAAAGGGGAAGGCAGAGCCACCACAGCTGACGGTCCCATTCTTCCACTTAACATCTGTAGTGCTGCTCGTAGTTCTGCTGATAGGTAAAGCCTAGTGGGATCACAGGCATTCACCGGCAGCCGCAGATGGCTACTATGAGAGAGCAGGGCCATGGCAAAAGACGGGGCCCTTTCATTAAGTCCCAACAATGTTGAGGGGATGACAATAGGCTGGAGTGGGAGTTGAGGGAGAGGGCTGAAAATGGAAGGTCAAAACAAAGCTCTTCAGGTTCCTCTAAACTACTCTTTATACAACCTAAGAGGCAGAGAAAAAAAGCTCCAAGCCAACAGAAATAACATATGCAAACAGTTTAACCATCAGATGAAACATCAGAACATGGCATCCACAACTACACCGGAAGGATGTTTGGTTGCCTTTATCAAGGTTTGAGTGCATTCGATAGCTTAATTTTTTATTTTGGCATCCATGTGGGTTTTTAATCTATTTTTTTTTCCCTGCTCTGCAAAGCCTTTAGAGGGGGAAATGAATTTATTTGGGCTTGTTCATATCCATTTCTGGAAGGAAATGTGCTCCAGTTGGAACTCTAAGGGGAGACCGTTTGGGGTGCAGAGACGAAGGGTGCGCTGCCATCATTAGCAGGCTCCTAGCAGAGGCCTGCTTCCCTGGCCCAAAGCGGGAAAGGAGGCCTGACCTTCTGGAGACCTGTGAGGAAGGAACTTTCTCCCCTTTTAAAGGATCACTGAAATAATGTCTGCCACTTCACCCCTAAATGGAAGCTGCCTGTTTACACAACATTATTGCCTTACTGATACGCACAGCATTTGGAGATTAGGTAACTGATCACACACAGTTCGAGGAAGAGATGAGATCTGTGCTCCAGTTAAAGTCCTGTTGAAACACAAACCAAACATAATTCTTTTATTCAGGCTTCACGCAGTGACACTGATTCACTGACATTCAGACTGATCAGGCTTTAAAAGCAGCGTCTGTTCTGGTCAAAGTCAAGGGCCTTCTTAAGCACTTACAGACTCTCCAGGCTCGCAGTTCCAGTTAAATCAGGAAACTCAGTGATCTGTGAGGCACCATTCAAAGTCCTAGAAAGAAGGGTACATGAGTATTATTGGGAGAAGATTCTAGAAAGGGGTAATTTTTATTCCCATTTTCAAAGCACCCAACTTATAATACTCGTTTGGTTTTACAGAAACCCTACAAGTGGAAAGTGATATGTAAGAGAAAAACTCACAGTGTTCTCAGTTCAGGTAGATGTTGAAAAGCGGATCTTCCAACAAGCTGGATAGGGTTGTCATAGAAATGTCTGAAAAAAATCCAAACACCAATGTCTTAGTATAAAACTTGAATGGCAAATGAATTCTTGTTCAAACTTTCAACGAGTACATTAAATGTATTAATGTAATTTTGATTATACCACATTACATAACATTCCTGATTATGTGGTTTCAGGCAAACCTCAAAAGTGTTTTATCTCATATTACTAGACTTTTGGTAAGAAATCTATACTATATAAAGTTGGAAATTTCTGACAGCAAGGCAGATATGAGTGATAGTTACTGAGGAGAAAGGCATGTGAACTGATTGTCGACATTACTTAAAAATCTTCCTCTGCCTCCAACATCTGTGCACTATCCATTGAATGGCAAGAAGGTAATTCAAGGTGCTGGCAAGCATATCATTAATTAAAGAAAGGTGAAGCTCTACGTAGCTACATGAAAACTGTATCCTCTGATCACATCTTATCATAACACACAAAAGGAACTCAAATTATTTGAGAGAAAATGAGCTATTCTGGATTTTTTTATAATGTCAGAATTTTTTGGAATTAATTATTGTTCTAAAAGGTGAGACATTATTAGAACTTAAAATATTTTGTTGTACGGATGTTTTCAATGTAATGGTATTTGCACTGCCTGGTGAATGGGGTCCTAGAAATAGTTCTGAGAGGAGACATCTTTCCAGTTCAATGAAATTCAAAAAATACGTATTGGTGTCTACTATGCTCAAAGTATGAGGGTAGATACTGCAAGGCTTGAGAGGCTGATCCATTAAGGAGGCTGTCGTTGGGCAGCTACCAAGCATCTGGCATTATGCTACATGCTGGGAGTTTGAAGAATAATAACATGTCCTTGCCCTAAAGAAACTTGGAATAAATTGGGATAAAACAAATAAATAAGATTATTTCACTTTCTAGCTGACAAAGCGTTTTCAACTGATCTACCCAACAACTTAATAAGACCATAGTGTAGACACTTATTAATAGGATTTTCCTTATTTCTGGAAGAAACTGAAAGTCAGATACTTTGGCAAGTTCATGACTTCCCAGAGCTTCAATTTTCTAATTTGTTAAACTGAGAAAATACCACTTAGTTGTAGGGTTTGTGTGTGCAGTGACAGAGCTAATGCAGGCATAACACCCTGCACAGTGCCTGGAATAGAGTTGTCACCTAACAAATCTAAGGCCCCTTCTGTACTTCTACCTTCTGACCTCTTTTTTCCCCTTGGATTTAATAATCTGTAAGAGAAAGAGCTAGAGCTGAAATATAGCTTTTAGGGTTAAAAAAATGGAATTTTCCTCATAATATTACATTGTCCTTTATCTACACTATATGCTTATATGTTCATATGTATGTACACCGGGCAGATATGACATACACACTTGTATACATAAGGCAGAAGTATCACAAATACAAATAAGGAGCTATAGGGATCTCAGAAGGGAGTTCCCTCATTAGGAAAAACTTCATTGAAATGTCATTTGAAATGGACCCTGGAAAACAAAATTTCAATATGCATAGTGAGGGGACAGAACCATAGGAGCAAAGGAAATAAGGAAAGATTCATTCTGTGAATTTAGCTTAGTTTGTCTGGGTCATGTGTAGGGTATTTGAGTAGAGCTTTGGGGAGCTGGCCAGGAGGATTGGTTTGGGCCACATGGAAGGCTGTGAAAGTCAGGGTAAGGAGTGTGCACTTAATGTAAATAGACAATCCTGAGTCTCTGTAAGTTTCACAGCAAGAGGGTGACAATATGGATGCTGTGTTTTAAGAGAGATGACCCTGCCAGTGGTGGAGGCAAGGAGATGAGCCTTAGACGGATAAAGATCTAGAGGTAATGGCTGGCAGAGAGGTTGATGGCAGCTGGGATGAGAGGTTAGGCATAGGATGGGGACCAGAGAGGTAGAAATGAGGCCTGGGTAGCCTTTGCCTTCACAGAAAGTGGGAATCGGGGAGGGGGCATGGATGGGGGTGGCAATGACAAGAGACGGAAACAAAGGCAGAAGCAAGAAAAGGAGAATTTCAGGGAATTTAGTCAACATCAAATATTGGATAGGAGCACTAATAATTTGGGGGGCTGTTAGTGCTCCTTAAGCGGTATTAGCATGTCAAAAGAGTGATTAAAAAAACCCCAGTCCTGCAGCTGCTGGGAAAAAGCAGCAAAGGCAATGCAACTTGCCAACCTCTTACTACGTAAATATTCTCTAATGAGGACTAATGTTTACTGGCAATAAACTTTAAAACCCTTAGTTTTCCAACATACTGTCAGAACATTTCAGGAATGATGAATGGTATTATTATTATTATTTTTAGTTGTCAGGTCTAACTGGGACTCCAGGTCATTTGTGACAAATGCTACACAGTCCCAGAAAGCCTCTCAGTCAAGTTGGCACAGGATGGATATCTGCCAAAAAGTGCCCCTAGAGTCATGTTCAACAGCTGTCCTATTCTGTTCCTCCAAATTCAAGACCTCTCACCCATGACCTCAGTCCAATCCTATGTCCCAAACCTGCCAGGTGTCTTTTAACTAAGAGCCAGCCTAATACTAACATATTTTCACCTTCCTATATATCTACATATGATCAATCTTACATCTGTGCTAAATGTGAAATATAGAATTAATTATACATTATAGTTGTAAGTCGGTTTTGTGCTTTCATGGTACCTAAATCCTCACATACACCTTTCTAGAGCATATACTTATTTCTGGAATTACAACGTAGCTTGTAATCGTATAAGTGCGACTCAGTGCGTGGGCTTGACAATGAATGGATATACAGACAGCATTAAACAGTATTCCCATTCCCCGCCACCAACTCAGGCCGGAGGCTATTGTAAAGGACTCCTATTTGTATGTAATAATTTATATTTCTAGTATACTTGGGTTCATGTTTTGAATGACTAGGTGACCCTGACATTGATACTTTAAAAAATCAGTTTTATTCCTTAGAAAATAGAGAGAAGCAAAGCATTTCCTAAGATCACTGTGAAGTGAGACGACGCATCTGAAGATATGAAGCACAATGCAGTGCGTATCGAAGGCCCTAGAGAAAAAAGAATCTTTTCTATTATTTCAGCATTCAGCTAAAACCTG
The DNA here is from genome assembly GCF_054644295.1 of Miniopterus natalensis. Lineage (NCBI taxonomy): Eukaryota > Metazoa > Chordata > Mammalia > Chiroptera > Miniopteridae > Miniopterus > Miniopterus natalensis. Next base: position 126,427,455 of record NC_142082.1, read on the forward strand.
GCAAAACATCTCTCTCAATACCTCTCTATATAGAGTCTTACATTGACTGAGAAAGACCTTGGGCACGTATAGAACATTCATTGTGTTATATTTAAAGGAGCAACACATGCTCTATTTCAGGATGGAAAAATCAAAAAGAACTACAACCACTTACATTGTAATAAGAGAAGGGTTGCCTACAAATGCCTTCTCAGGTATCGACTTGATATTGTTGCTGTGAAATCCTCTAGAAAGAGAACAAGAAACAATTTATAGAAAATCATGTGCGGGGTAAAATTATTTAACAGTCCTCCGCCCTCCCCCCGTGGCAATAACCAGCACCTTGAGTAACTGGAGGCTCAGGTGAAATTCCTCTAAGCATTTTGAAACTTATGTGCCCTCCCTCCCTTACTCTCTAGAAGGAAAAGAAATCACAGGCTGTCATCTTGAAAGAGAAATAAAGAACCTGAAAATAATAATTGTGTTTTATGGAAACTTACAATCTAATGTTATATAAAGAAAATTCATCTGTTACTATCTGATAGAGCACCATTGTGACAACTTGAGACAGAGGGAACCATCTTCGGTTATGATCACCTTCCCGCCCCCATTTGAATTAGAAGAGAAAATTGACTTCAGCTGCAATAAAGTATCGATTTAAGTAATCTCCTTCTGAGGACAAAATTTCCTGAGCTGAAGGAAGGTGCTCAGTGAGTCTGTAATACATTGACTCTCCTCTGTCAGTGCTGTTGTCTGAATGGCAGAGGGGCACAGTCAAAGACCTGTGGGTCCTGTGTGGGCCTGTGGCTGGGTGAGAGGAGGCCACAGACAACGGTGACTTCCCAGTTAGCCGCAAGCCGGCTTTTCTGAGGCAGAACCTCCTAAATTTTTTTTTTTTTTTTAATACACAAGCCCCGCTGTCTACCTCCTTTTGCTGTGTGTCTCATTTCTCTCTGCCAGGAAAATAGGCTCTATGCTTATTTTCCTTTCCAAGTGTTAGAACATTGCTTACATAGGTTATTTTTAGATAAAATGAGAAACTAACTATAGTATGCGAAAGAAAATATATGCAACCTAATAGCTGAAGGTTAGCTCTATTTTAGTAAAATTGTGGGTTCTTTAAATTAAATAAGATTCATAAGTATTTAAAGAATGCGAATTAATGCATGTGAAAGCATCTAGCACTGTACTGGTACACCCATTTTATTCTATAAGTCTATGCAGCCTAGTAATGTTCTTCAAAATGCTCAGCAAATAACTGAATTACATTACAGTTCTGTACAAATCTATAAAGTATATAAACATTGGGAAAATACGTGTTAGGAAAGAAGTATGTCTTAGAGAAATATGCATATTTTTTCTAATATTCATATATTAGAGAAATCCATTATAAATTTAAAAAGATGATCTGATGTTGGCTGGTGATAGAATCAACTAAAGTATATTTCAAGTGTACTTAACTGTCACTTATATGAATTGACATTTTCTTTCTAATAAGTCACATTATTTTAAAATAAATTCACCAAGAATAGATTCTCCCATTAAACTTGTCCTAAATACTTACAGTTCTTTAAGGTTGGAGAGTGTCCTGATTGCAGTGGGGAATTCATCAAGGTTATTATAATTTAAATCTCTGAAAGTAAGTAAACAGTATTTTCAGTTTTTCATTTACAGATTCATATACATTTACCAGGAAAGTTAGCATGCTATGTAAATGGGTCAGTATCACTGATGAAAATTCTCATTCCTTCTTTTTATGGAGAGACTTGCTCGGCTTGCTGACCACCACCATTCCGCAAGTATCTGCGTTAAAATGGTCATTAGATCGATCATGAGAAATTTCAAAAAGTCAAGGCTCAATGGCACAGGGGCATTTCAAAAAAGGGAGGGGACATGGAGCAGTGCTGATGTCCAAGTAGGAGGGATACCTGGCCAGTGCTGGCAGCTTGCTAATGTGGCTCTTCCCCTGAGCCTAGCTCACTAAGCTGCCAGACTGTGTGCACTGCTCTGGGCACCTGAGTGAGTCACATGCCCTTTCTTGGTCCCACCGTCATTCTCTTTTCCCCCCATGCTTTTTAGAGTATGGCCTAAGGGGACATCTTGGAGACCTGCCTTGTCCCTGACTCCTGTGGAGTGCCTGTATCCCTCACAGCCTGAGGTCCAGGATGACAACCTGCTCCTGGAGAGGTTTATATGTGCAAGGTACTCTCAGGAAGGACATTAGGCCTAGGATTTTCTCAGGGACACAAATAGTGATTCAGATCAGAAGTATGATGTGTGTTTTTTTGTTGGTCTGTGAGGCAAAGCTCTGTATTATTTTTCAGGTAAAGAGATGGAACAGCCAAACAATCTCAAATCATTAATTTCTCTATTTGTTATGACACAAATGGCTTTTCAATTCCATTGCTCACAAGAGCTCTATAGATTTACTCCACCTTCTAGCTACATCTCCGTATGAAAAAGTAATTGCCTCCTGGTCTCTGGGAATGGCAGATTTCCCAGATGACATAGAAAAACCTTTTGGTCAGGCAATCAGATGTGGTTAGATCTTCCTCTGTGAAAAACTGCTATTTAATTTTAAGAGAGAGATAATTTAACTGAGTTAAACATGAATCAAGATTCCTACTTGTATGACACAAACCATCCTTAAGCTATACTGCAGGCAGGAAACTTGTGTCTTTTGTGGACATAAATTTTCTTCCTGTTTGTAAATCCCTCCAGATGCTCTGTTTTGATTAAAAAAGGATTGGGCCCTTATAAATTACTTGGATTTCTAGTGAGGGAAAGGAAAATGTTGGGAGTAACCAACTGATCCTCCTTAGCCCAGGGCAAGGTGAGGGGAGAAGGGGACAATGAGACTCAGGAGTTTCTCCTGAAATGTTTTATTCTGTAGAATTTATAAGCAATCCTGGGTCCTCACCTCATACATGGGGGGGGGGGGGGAAGAAAGGCTATTTCTGAAAATGCCCATCTTGTTTTTGTTCCTGTTGAGTTGAAAAGGACCGAAGGTGCTTTCCATTGCTGAGTCCCCCGCCCAGCCCTGTGTAGATAAGGGAGAAGTTCTACTTTTTCCTAGCAGCTGATGGAAACTGCTTGCCTATGCCATTAAGCTGACATCAAAGTCCTGCCTGGGCAAGTTCATCTTGGCATCTCCTTATGAGGATGACTCTTCCCTTCTGGGAGGAAACAGAGTGACTTAAGTAACCCTGGAAGGAGAGCTGTTAGTGCTGATTGCCTCAAGAAGACCACCAACGACAGATGGTCTGGAAGGAAATGAGAGGATCCAGACCTGGTTAGAAATTAAATGGATCATGTGCAAATCGTTAAGCTCTGTATGTAAATGAAGAATGGGCTCCAAGGCCACAGGAGAGGTGGTCTTTGGTCTTTTCCTTCTGCAGTCCCGGTGGGAGCCAGCATTGTAGATTCAGTGGCCCTGTGTGGTTTATTGCACTTGAGTATTCAAAACATGGGGGGTGGGGGCACAGCTGGAACCACCTTCCTCTCCCAGAACCCTCAGGACCCTCGCTGCCTGTCACCCCACCCTCATTATATCTCTCCCGCTCAACAGGGCAATGAAGAGCAGTTCCTCACCTGGGAAAAGGCTCGGCCAGGGTGTGGCCCATAAGAACTTCTCCAAGTGGCTCTGGAATACATTCTAGGCTATGGTAGCTGGCTGGGCTCTAATTTTATTCTAGGTAACAACGCAGAACTAAATTTTTGACGAATTCTTTGGAAGTAGAATACAGCAGTAAACGTGGACTTCACAGTCCAATGGGAGAAGGAAGCAAATCCCAGTTATGCTATCGACTAGCTATGTAATGTTGGGAAAATACTTAATAGCACTAGACCTAAGATGGGATAGTGATGCCTGCTCTCATAGGGTGCTCGTAGGATTAATTGGAACAAAGTATGCCAAATGCTCAGTGCAATATTTGACCATAGATATACTCAATACATGGCAGCTACCATCACTTTTTAGTCTTTGGATTTGCTTTCAGCATGAACCCTTGCTGTTTCCTCAGGGGGCACCTGTTCATCTCGGGTTGGAGCCTGGTCTGTATCCTCTCATTCAGTGGGGAGTGAGCCTGAGTCACAGCACAGAACTGATCCCTGACAGAATACACCTTCCCAAACAGTCACTGCTCAGTGGAAAGCATCTCCTTTAGCTTCTAATGATTCTAACCAATTTATCACTCTTTTTAGATCAAGATAAAATCTTAGTTTTGTTGCTTAGCTTTGCCAGGTGTGTGTTTGGGTGTAAGATAAAGCCACTGTGAGTATCTCTTTAAAGCTCAGGCAATTGCCCAAACCAAACAGCAAGTCTGACTTTAAGGCTATTTTGATCCCTTCAGAATACTCATGAAAACACTGAAAAAAGGGAAACAAATAAAAGGTCAACTCACAAAGTCTCTAGGCTGTGGAGCCCATCAAAGCATTTCTTTCCCAGAGAGTGGATTCTATTGTTATGGAGATGCCTGCAGGGGAACATTACAGTCAGGAAGGCACCCTGCACAGAGAAACTTAGGCACAACATTCTGATGCTTAAATCCAAAGAAACATATACTAAACAATGCACTAATTATATACAAGAAATGCTTTGTTTAATTTTTTTAAAAAAGGCTTCATATATACCCCATTCACTCTTACCATAGATGATTCCTTTTTTATTTTTTAATTTTTATGTTTTTATTGATTTCAGAGAGAGGAAGGGAGAGGGAGAGAGAGCTAGAAACATCCATGATGAGAGAGTGTCATTGATTGGCTGGCTCCTGCACGCCCCATACTGGGGATTGAGCCTGTAGCCCAGGCATGTGCCCTGACTGGGAATGAAGCTGTGATCTCCTGATTCATGGATCGACGCTCAACCACTGAGCCATGCTGGCTGGGCACCACAGATGATTCTATACCATAGAATTTAATAAGCAGTCACAGTTTTACTTTCTGGGTTTGAAATATCGGGGAGTGTCTCATAATATGAGCAACATGATTGATAAAAATAAATTCAGATTGTTTAGTGTAGTTGCTCAGCATATTTTCCCACATGGGTTATTTAGCATGGCTTTGGGATGTGGAGTGATAAGCAGAGATACTGACCGTCATTGAAAACGCAGGATGGAGGAAAGGTCCTAGGGTACTAAGCACATTTTCTTATTGAAGCTGATGGCTTATAATGGCTACATTCCCAGGGTAGGGCCACAGGTTAACAGAAAACAGCAATTTCAACTACAGAAAAAGGTGATCATATTTTTTGGCTGCCCAAGGAGATTAGTTATCTTGACGCAGGATTAGTGTGTATAATTATCACCTTTGGCTCAATGGTGATTCAGTGAGGTCAAAGTCAGTGAGAGCAACTGTGTGCATAACTGAAAACTGGACCAAGTCCCAAAGAGATTTTTGGAAAATTAGTTTAAGGAAGAGAGCATGAAAAAGAAGAGCTGGATCTCTCTAAATGCATTCTCTCTAGTGCAGCAATTCTCAACCGGTGTGCCGCAAGAATTTTTAAAACATGCCACACCTGACTCTTTAGTCAGGGGCACTGACCTCTTTTCCCTTAGACTGTCAAATAAGAAAACGACAACAGCCAGCACGACAACAGCCATTTGGGGTGAATGAATCAAAATCATAACTATCTTTTTGTCGATTGACGAAAAAAGTTGAAAATCGCTGCTCTAGTGGAAGACAAATTAAAGCTATCCAACTTCTGGTATGTCCATAGCATCATCTTTGTAAGTGAAATTCAGTTTAGAAATTTGTTAATATCACCAAAAATTTGTTATTTTTTCAGACTAATCTTCTTATTCTAATAAATATACTTTGGGTTCATGTGGGATCTATATAATATTTATTGGAGGATCTTCTACATGCAACACATGGGGAAAAAGGTTGAGAGGAACCTAAAAAAGTGGATAAATGCTGGCCAGCTCTCACAGTAGCACACAGCACAGTGCAAGAGACAGACATGCAGCCAGGTAAAGCAGGATGATTGGAGGCTGCGGTGGGCGGGTGGGAAGCGAAGGGAGAAATGGTGCAGAAGAGGCCTTGGTCAAAGTTCCTCCAGGAACTGATCTTACAACCTTGCAAGCAGCTGCTATTTTCCTGTATCAGAATCGACTGACATATTATACACGTGGGCCATATTGCTACACTCTTATAGAACACTGATTATTTTTCAAACTACTACCTGAGAATCATTTGGATTTACTAAAATAATGAAACCTAGACCTATGGGGGTGGGGGAACCATTTACATACATAGCTCACTGTTGGGGTCACCCTTGCTTCTCTTTCCTTGGTAGGGGTTCAAGAAGTATTTATTAAGTAATAAGAAAGGCATATTTCAATTTGACCTGAATTATGAGTGATTATCAGAAAAAAGGCATTTTTACTAACTTCGGTCACTGAACTTATTGTGATTACTTGTACAATACACAATGGGCAGAGGTCATATTTTATTACCTTTGAAAGTCCAGCAATGTTTGGCACTTAGCAGGTGGTCCATAAATGTTGTTTCATTGTTTTATACAATTAGAACACTTCTGAGTTGTTCTGGGGAGGGATTCAGGGAGTTTTCCACCCTTAAAATGTCCCTATTCAAGGTTTGAAGGGCCAGCACTTTAAGGTCAAGGTCTTACAGTGAATTTAGAAATTGTTAAAAGGGAGAGAGAGAGAGAAAAAAAAAAAAATCAATAGAACTTACAGAACTACCAGGCTGGAGAGGTTTCCAAAGGCATAGTCTGGTATGTGGTGTATTTTGTTCAGGGCCAAGGTCATGGCCTGCAGTGCCGATAAACTTCTGAAAGCCTGCACAGGGATTTCCGTCAGAGCGTTGTCATCCAGCCACAGGTGCCTGAGGGAATGCAGGCCACTGAAGCAGCTGGGGGGGACGTAGCTGATGTGGTTGGCATCCAGCCGCCTGGGGAAGAGAGCAAGCAGGAATGGAAAAGAGCAAAGCCCAGGCAAACGTGGGCCTTGCAAGAAAACCCTCCATGTGCTGATTAACATGAGTCAGACAGGGCTCGGGGCCCTCATGATCCGCCGATGTCTGGAGAATTTTGCTCTTTTGGTGGGCTCTTTCTTGCTCAAGAGGAGAGCGACTGCTTCTCAGGTCCCCATGGTGTAAAATTCCACGCTGTGCTTGCCTTTCAGGCTGTGGAGAGCAAGCTTTCACGCACGGAAGTTGCCTCCCCTCAGGTATAATGATCCAGGTGAGGATCTTTTAGTTTTCCTTTCTGACACCAAGAGAAAGACACCCTCTCCCCTCCCTCCCACCCCAAGCTAAATACAGGCCTTTGTATTTCCCGGACTGTTTGAACATACTGAATATACACTAATCCACTAGTTTGTTTATTAAGCTCTGGGAAAAGATTGTTTCAGTGTTTGAAAGGAATGGAGTAATTTTTAAAGGCTGTTCCAGGCCGGAGAGCCTAAAAACTGCTGGCTTTCTTGCCCATCCTAACCACTGGCATTGGGCAGATATTTGCTTTTCCTGACATTTTAACTGAATAATAAAGTTAACAGCATTCCCAGCTTTTGCTTCCTTTTTCCACACACCATTTTTTTTTTTTTTTTAAAATGGGAAAAGACGTCTAAATATAGATCTGGTTAATGAGCTGTTACAACTTTAGAGCCAGCAGAGGGAGTGCAATGCATTTATTTCGCCCTAATCCAACACAAATAGCAGCTGTAATTACAATGTCCTAACTTCTTGTTGAAGTGACCAGACAGATAAATAATTAACATTGTCAGGTGCATGAACGATAGAACCACCTTCACTCAGCTCTGCTTCCAACAGCCTCACTCATTTCTTTCTGTTCTGAAGGCTCACACATTTGTTTGCATTTTCCAAAGCTGGGATTAAAAAAGAAGAAGAGCTGCGTTTTAAGCAGCCCATGTATTAAGAAGGATTAGAAAATCACGAGTGGATTTTGAAAAATATTTTAGGAAGCATTTAAGACTAAACAGATGTCGGAAGCACACCAGGATCAGGAAATAATCCCCCGCACACCAAATTTAAACAGTTTAGAAATGGACAGAATTCTCTGTGGTAGGGAGCAATGGCAAGGGCCTCCTCACTTTTGGTCACCATGTCACTTCACTCGTCCTCTGGCTGCTACTTCTGACTGAATGGGAACAAGTGATGTCTTCAAGGCCGTGGGCTGAGTTTTGATAGTAATGGAGAGAAGGTCACTTGGACAAATTTTATGAGTTTGGTGTCACAGCCCACTCACGGTTAAATTTCCCATGGAGCAACTGTTACTGTAGGCAGCAGAAGCCCAGCTTCCAAATATCTCAAGGGTCTGTCAACGGATGGAGCTGGGAATGTTTAGGAAAACCCAACACCATCTCTTCCCCTTTCTCCAGCAACAACATGCTCAGGCCGTGTTCAAATAAGGTGTAATTTCATCAGGGGGTGATGAGGGGACTGTTATTGTTCAACTAGACATAAAGCACATATGTAAACTCTCCTTAATGACTGTGCTGATTAAAGGATGAAGACTTTATTTAAATAGTATGAGCTTCCGCGTTTTAGTTGACATGCTGTCTGATTATTGCCAGTCGCTTAGGCATCGAAATGACTAGTGGCTTCCAAGAGTCCTGAAAATGAGGACACTTAAGGTTGAGTGCAAACCTTGGGCTACACTTGTAGAAAAGGCTCTCTCAGCATTGAGTCATAGGCTTGTCTCCTTTGATATTAAAGATACTCCCGAAGTTTCTGCTGGATCTTGAAGTGACCCTTGATCACTTTCCAATGTTAATAAGCCCATTTCTCTGGATAGATATCTTTTATGAATTACTTTTCTCCCCCCAGAACAAAGATGTAATCTGACCTCTACACTGTAATCTTAGAGCAATTTGCTGTCTGACATGAAATGACTAAGACAGGGCAATTCTTCACAGTCCTAACACTCCGAGTACTAATACTCTCAGATCCGATACTCGGGTATTCTGAGTGCCACACTAAAACGTTTCTTTACCCAAACAGTTTCATATAAGAAGCTCCCAATATATGATACTCCTTCTAAATACAGTGTTTTGAAGTCCATGTCCACCTGGCCTCAGTGGTTCAAGTCTAATTCAGAGTATCGTATATTGTTCACATTGAGAGGCAGTCTCTGATTTAATCTTAACAGGAGATCCCCAGGCTGAACCAGCGCATGGAATTAATTATCCAGCCAGTCATACAGGTGGTTCTTACAGAACAAGGTTAAGACTGTGGACAAAGCAGCTGGCAGGGCACAACTTGTGTCTATTCTGTGAGCAAACAAAGAGCTCATATTATATCAGTCTGCTCTTTTGGGGCAGCTGGACATTTTCTATTCATATGCTTGGAAAATGCAATATTTAAGCAGTGGGGTATAAGAAAAACAACACTAGACAGAACATGAAAACACATAAAAATGTGGTTCTATAACATTATCAGAAGCAGCAAAATAATTATATTGTATAGCTCCATTTTAAGTGTTTCTTTGTTAGTATTTCTATTTCATGTAAGTCACAATGTGTGTATGTGTGTATGTGTGTGTAGGCAGCTCTGAATCTGTGACTTAGTGCAGAGATTTGGGATAAGAAATCTTGGGTCCAAGTCAGTATTGTAACTTTGTGAACATGTCCAGGTCAATAGACTCAGCTTTCGCAACTGTAAAATGGGGACGACACCTCTCTGTCTTATAGAGTTGCTTACGATTAAAGAAAATAATACAATGGAACTTTGTAAACTATAATGCACCTTAATGACCTTCAATTATTATAACTTGAAGCTGGTTAACAGTTTGTGTTTTTGTCTTTGGACCATCAATTCAGAAAACAAAAAGGTAAACTCAAATTTTGCCTTAGTCAAAAGTCAGTTAAATTCTAGGTTGTCAAGAGAATTTCGAAGTCGTCAGAGAAATGCAGACAACTTTCATCTCTCATAACAGAAATAATTAAGAGGTTCTGTAGTTATACTTAAGAGAAGCCACCTTTATTTTTCAGCCTTCAGTATAGTATTATCATTACGAGTGTGTGTGTGTTTTACTCCTGATACATTACTGAATATATCATCTTCTTTCTAAAGGCAAAGGAGAAGTGGTGACACGCGATACAGGTCACATTCTCATAGACAGTTCCTAGCAGTGACGTTGGCATTTAAGCATCTGTCCATCAATAATGTGATAGAGGCAGCACAAAACCCGCCCGCAGTTAGATGCTGCCTGCGGAATAAAACACCTGAACAAGGGGTGGCTGTGGAAGGACCACTCTGATCGCAGCGTGGAGGGGGAACTGGTGGGAAGGGGCCAAGGCAGCGGCAGTGATCAGGGTGAAAGGACAGCCATGGAGGGGAAAGCGATATGACGGATGCTAAGTAAGCGAGCCCGGCAGAACGTGGGACTCGCCAGATGCGGCCAGAGGAGGCAAGGGAGCTCTGATCGCTCCATGTTCCATCCTGGGCAGCTGGGTGGGTGGAGCCCATGTGAGAGCAGGGATGAATGTTACCCAGTGTTAGATAAACTAAAAATAAAACAGAACTGCATGTTCACTGTGAATGTAGTTCTTTAATATCAATGCATCCTATGTGATAAAGAGCTAGGAAGGTAACAAGCAAAGAAAAAAAAAGCCTTTAATATCAGGAATGGCAAAAAAAAAAAAAAAGTAATCACTCTCTTACCTTTTGTCTGAAATTTATGCATAAAAGATGAATTGTACAAATTTTCTTTTTAAAAAGAAATATTTTGACAATCTGCTCCACACCCCTGAAAGGAATTTTTTATTTCTCAATGGTATTATTGTAGGGATTAGAGAACCTATGACCTCATTCTTGCTATTGTTGTTCCAGAAAAATAGTCCTTTACATGTATCTTTCATACGATACTTTGCCAATGTTTCACACAAATGCATGTCTTTGTTTGAGAATGTCTTTGATGAGCCATTAACTACAAGAAAGAAAGAGTTAGTCAAAAGATAAGCCATTTATCTTGGCTAAATTCTTATCTGAGGTGACTGTAATAATGTCAATTATTAACATGGATGACTTGAGAAAAAAAAGCCAAGGTGTGAAGAATGTTGCAGCTGCTGGTATAATAGCATAGGAAGGTTCTTTCAATAAATGTGGGTTCTTTTCTATTATGAATCATGGAATCTTCATGACTGACATTTTTATATTTGGATGAGCATTTCTCTTCATAAGTTTAAAAGAAATGACCAATTCTCTTGTATATACATACGTACACTTGGTGAATAATTCATGAATAGTCAAAAGACCACAGTGATTTAGTTCAGTTATAAAATCTTAAAAAATAAAAGCACTTTCGATGATTATCTTACTTTTGCAACGAAATGAAATCGTGTAGTTCCAAGCTTGTGTTTAATACAATTTGACACTTCCAGTCAAGATGGAGGCATAGGGAACACAGCCTCCCACAGCCGCATCAACATTGCAGCTAACCTACAGAACCACCATTCAGAGCCGCCCGAACCGGGCTGAACGGCATCTCACACCCGGGGAACTAAGGAGGCCACGTCGAGCGGGGACGCAGACTGGGCTGCTCACACCCCCCCACGGGCTGGATAGAAGTCCGGAGGGATATCTCGGCTGCAGAGGTCCCCTCTGAGGAGTGAGGGGTGCCAGCTCCCCACCAGGCCCCCGCCCAGGGTCCCAGTGCCAGGAAGAGAAGTCCCCACAACTTCTGGCTGTAAAACCCGACGGGGACTGAGGCTGAGGGCTGCTGGAGTCCCAGGTGTTCTTCTTAAAGGGCCAGCACATGGGCTTACGTGGACTCCCTCCCTCTGAGGTCTAGCACTGGGGCAGTAGCTTGAAAGGCACTGGAGACATATGGGGAAGAACCAAATTGTCTGGCATCAGAGCGAGAGTGGGGGGGGGGATAGACAGCTTTCTCCCAGACGAGTGCTGGCAGAGGCCATTGTTCCTTCGATGAACCCCCTCCCCCCAAGCGGGCAGACTGGAGACATATCTGAGACTCCAACAACCTGGCTTACACTGTTTGCCTCACATTGGTGATTCCCTGGGGCCCCACCCCACCCAACTTTTGGGCCTACTCAAGCTGTTTCCAGTGGCTATTCCATTGAGTGGCCTGTCTTGGCTCATTCTTCAGATTTTCCTAAAATCTCTCAAACAAGCAGCAGCTGGCCTCAGTGTGCCCCATACCTCTCACTAAGTGGCCTCAGGTCCAGCACTAGCCGCAGTCTGGGTCTTGGTTCAAAGCTTGGCCTCACCTGGGCACCTCCAAACCCAGGAAAAGTAGTAGGCTTATGCATATTGCTCTGTAGCATATGCTGCGTGACCCCAGGTAGGGCATCAGCAGTGGCTGACCTTGCACCTCCTGGGAGGCCTCAGAGCCAGTGCACTTGGTGGCCAGCTTCAGACCACGCTAGATTACAACCCTACCACCTCCACAAGTGACACACTCAAGGGGTGGACTCAGTAAGCACAAAAGCCCCACTGAAGCAAGTCCTGCTTTATGGGGTGGGCCTCTGCACAGCTGATCCTCCACGGTGGTCAGTGGTGACAGCTAGTCCTTATAGCTGATCAGGCTGGAGGTAAACCCCTCCCAATGATGTGCCAACAGCAATCCAGGCTCAACCACAAGAGGAGGATGTACACAGCCCACATGAGGGGGAGCAACTAGGTGATTGGGAAGGCTGTGCCAAAGTACCCTGCAGAACACTTGTTACATTAGGCCACTCTACCAAGCCTGGGTGACATAGCAGCTTTGCCTAATACATAGAAGCAAACACAGGAAACAGGGAAGATTCCAAAACGAAGAGACAAAGAAATGTCCCAAGTGAAAGAACAGAACAAAACTCGAGAAACAGACCTAAACAAAATGGAGATAAGTAATCTACTAGATGCAGAATTCAAAACACTGGTTATAAGGATGCTCTATGAACTTCAACATCATTAAAAAGGACCAATCAGAAATGAAGGATACACTACCTGAAATGAAGAATAATTTATAGGGAATCAAGAATACAGTAGATGAAAATGAGAACCAAATCAGTGATTTGAAATACATGGAAGCAAAAAAACCCCACCACCCAGTCAGAACTGCAAAAAGAAGAAAGAATCCCCCCTCCCCAAATGAAGATAGTGTAAGGAGCCTCTGGGACAAATTCAAGCATACCATCATTTGCATAATGGGGGGGCTGGAAGGAAAAGAGAGAGAGCAAGAAATTGAATACCTATTTGAAAAAATGACAGGAAACTTCCCTAAATTGATGAAGGAAATAGACATACAAGTCCAGGAAGAGCAGAGAGTCCCAAACAAGATGAACCCAAAGAGGCCTACATCAAGACAGATCATAATTAAAATGCCAAATGTTAAAAACAGAGAGAATCCTAAAAACAGCAAGAGAAAAGCAGTTAGTAACCTACATGGGAGCTCCCATAAGACTGTCAGCTGATTTCTCAACAGAAACTTTGCAGGCCAGAAAGGATTGGCAAGAAATATTCAAAGTGATGAAAAGCAAGGACCTAAAACCAAGATTGCTCTACCCAGCAAAGCTATCATTTAGAATTGAAGGACAGATACAGAGCTTCCTAGACAAGAAAATGCTAAAGGAGTTCATCTCCACCAAACAAGAATTACATGAAATGTTAAAGAGTCTTTTTTTAAGAAGAAGAAAAAAAATAAAAATATGAGCAATAAAATGGCAATAAATACATATCTATCAACAACTGAATCTAAAAAACAAAATAAACGAACAAGCAGAACAGAAACAGACTTATAGATACAGAGAACATTTTGATGGCTGCCAGATGGGAGGAAGGTTGAGGGAATGGGTGAAAAAGGCGAAGGGATTAATAAGTACAAATTGGTTGTTATAGAATAGTCATGGGGATGTAAAGTATAGCATAGGGAATATAGTCAATACTATTGTAATACTATGTATGGTGTAAAATGGGTGCAAGATTTATCAAGATGATCTCTTACTCAGTTATGTAATGTCTAATCACTGTGATGTACACCTGAAACTAATATAATAATGTATGTTAAATGTAATTAAAAAATAAAAAAATGATTTAAAAGAAACAATTTGACAGGGCACCTTAAGTCTTTGCTATGGTGAAATTATATTATATTGGAACCAATGGATCATTTCAGTTGAATTTGTCAGGAGATCAGTATAATAATACTATCAGGGTAGAATTTTATCTATATGAACTCTTCTAGATTGAATTCATACTGATATATACAAAGTCTTCATTATAGTATGAGTCACTTTTGTTGTTAGTATTGTTTTTTTTAAAAAAAATTATGGAGTGGCCATAATGTGCAATTTTAATGAAATGTCCCACCCATATCCTAGGACGATATTAAGCTTATGAATATATATATATATATATATATATATATATATATATATATATATATATACACACACATCATGATTTCTTATATGGGAATTTCTGCTTTTATTTTTCTAACATTGTTCATCTTATTTGTTGGTAAACTTAATGTAAACCAGGAAGAAAAATTGTTCTTTAGGCTTACCTCTGAAAAGGTAAAATAGTTTTTTTCCCACTTCTCCAACTTGGGAAGAGATAAAGTCAGCAGGTTCACTGAAGTGCAGTAATTTTGAAACTAGTCAGCTGGCTTGACCAGCAGTCAGATGAAGCACCAACTGAACTGAACTTCTGTCTCTCTGGCATCACTGGGGAGTGCAAGACTCCAGTGAGAAATATATTGTACAGTCAATTTACATTAGGTTGCTCAGTTTCTTAGGGGTCACCATTGCTGTGAATTTTATAATGGAGATGATGTTTAGCCAAAGTAACATGAGCATTAACTTCTTCAGCTTCATTTTTCCTCATAGAAAACAAAGACCATCTTTTTGTCAGTGGCACCATTAGTCTCTTAGGTACCACCAGGGTTTGAAACCTGGGGGTCATTTTTGAATCTTCCATTGCCTTCCAGCCAATCATTCACCAAGTTCTCTCCATTTATCTGCATCTCCGAGACTCTCCATTTCCACTGTCTAGTTCAGTCTCTTATCTCTTCACACCTGTATTATTGCAACAGTCTCTGAGCTGGTCCTTTTGCCTTTGATCTCTTATCTCTTCAATTAATCCTGTAGGCTGCTGCCAGATCAATCTCTCTAAAGTTGTGCTTTAGGTCATTTCCCTGTTAAGAATCCTTAGTTCTTCCACATTACCACTCCTTTCACCCAAATTTCCCATTCTGATATTCAAAGCTCTCCATCCACCTTATCTTGCCAAACTTCTCTCTTATTTTTCTGACCCAGTCAAGTCTTTCTCACAGTTCTCTGGGCCTTGTGTTCATGAGCATCCCCTACCTCCTGCCTATCCAAGTCACATCAACTTAATATTATGGTTCTTCCCTGAACCCTACTTTTGAAGTAGAAAGTCCTCAGCTAAGACAATGGGAAAGTTAATTCTTGTAGATAGATCAATCCCAAACTCCCTGAAGAAACCACTAGGGTCTAACTCTCAGCTCCAAGAGGGCAGATAGGAAAAGCCAGGGTATAGAGATAAGAGTTTTCAGCCTGGAGATCAGTGAATACAGGCTTCGGTCAAAACTACGGGAGATTAGCTGGTCTTGAGCAGCAGTTTAGAACATCACTTAGAGGTTAAGGCTTCAGTTCAGCAAGTATTTCTACAGTGCTTTCTTTGCCTAGGTGCTGTATCTGGTGCTGGAGGTCTACAGTAAACCAGGAAGACATGGCCCCAACCTTTATGGGACATGTTTTTTACACAGTAGTCAGATAATCAAATCATTACAATAAAGTGTTGGGTGAAGGGAAATGCACGAGAGGAGGACCTAACCTGAATTTCACTTTTCTTTGAGATTCAGATCTGGATTTCAATCTATGTGTAATCTTTACTTAGTCATTCCTCTTCAAACACATGTGTTTAAGACTGAACTCAGTATCGCCCACCCCACCCTCCCCAAATATAGTCCTCTACCAGTGTTTCTTATCTCAACGATGGGCTTCAGTAATCATATGGTTATATAAACCAGACACTCGGTAATTATCCTTAATACCTCTGCTTCCTTCATTCTTCATAGCTAATTCATTGCCAAATATTAGTAATTTCATCTAAATATTTCTCAAATCCATCTCCCTTTCTACATCTTCGTTGCCCCAATCCTGACAAAGTTCTCCTTTCTCCCCTAGACAACTTTAGTCATCCAGATCTGATCTCGCCCTTTCCTGCCTAAAATTCTCCACTGGATGCCCACTGCTTTGACAATAAGACTAGAATTCTTGACATGTTCCTAATGGCTTTCAAAAGAGCTGGACCCCACCTGCCACACTAGGCTTCTTTTTCACTTCTCTCCATCTCATTCTTTCTCCTTCAGTCACAGTGACTTTCCTTCTGCTTTTTTTTTTTTTTTTTTAATATATCTTTATTGATTTCAGAGAGAGGAAAGGAGAGGGAGAGAGAGAGACTGAAACATCAATGATGAGAGAGCCACTGATCAAGCCCACAACAGGGCATGTGCCCTGACCGGGAATCGAACCCTGATCGCCTGGATCCCAGATTGACGCTCAACCGCTGAGCCACGCCTGGCCGGGCCCTTCTGCTTCTTGATGTGCCGGGTCTCCCCATGCCCCTCACCCTCAACCCCTGCCCTGCTGCAATAATTGGCACATGTAGTTCCCTCTGTCTGGAATGCTTGTCCTTCTTGTCTTAGTCTAATCAGCTTTTGCCTTTGCAATAGAGACAAGATACACTTTCTCACCTATAGTTTCTTCATCAGGAAAGTGGAGTCAAGTTCTACCTCACAGGTAATGAGGGATCGGACAACCCAATGTGTAGGGAAACACTAAAAAGAAGTGACCAGGCCGCACCATAAAAAATATTGTTGCCTTTTCTTCTTCAATGTATTTATTTCTGTCCCGCAGCATTACAACTTTCCTTTCCTTTCGTAAACCTTCACAAGCATATGTCTAGAGGAGCATGTGCTTCTGTCAAGCTCCTTCCTTTCCCAGGCATGAGTGTCTGTTGTCTGCAAGGGGTTCCCTGAGGGAAGCAAGAGAGTGTGCTGGGAAAATGGGCAGATCTTGGAGCCAGGAAGATAAGAATTGTCATTCCAGGCTCATTAGCCTGACTCCACTACAAGCCATATGACCTTGAGAAGGCCAAGCAACCTCTCTGAGCTTTTTGCTTCCTTACTACTAAGATTGCTAAGAGGACGAAGTGGGGTGGGGTGGATAACAGTGCTTAATAAATACTGGGGCTGCCGCTTTTGCAGCCATGGGGTTTAATCAGCTCCACAGTCCCACTCTGTTCCTGCAGGGTTCCCATACTCTGCTGCTTCCTGATGAGCCTTTTCACAGTTCACCACAGACCCCATCTACCCTGAAAAGGGGAAACTCTGCTCTTTCACGATTTGCCTTCCCATAGCAGCCACCCCTTAAGTTCCCCGCAGAGTTTAATCTACTTTCCAAAGTTAACTTTCATTTCACCTGACAAGGCTAAAAGAAGTTTACTTTCCTTCTCATTCCACAACATCTACGCTCTCTTTTAGGTACCTGTCTATCTGACATGACTGTCACCTATATGATTTACCACAGTCCTGGCAGACAACTCGATGTAGGGATCTTTCATGCATGAAGCCTTGTATGAAGTAGTCATATATATATTTTTCATATATGATTCTGAGGATAAAGCTCTAATTTGAACTCTCTTCTTATAAACATTGTGGAAAAAGGGCTTTGTCTCTGAAAATAATTTTCTTCTAATGTTTAAATGAGGTGGGGGGACAAGGCAAAGCTTCTCCTCATAACAACTCATTGGTTCCATGAAGTGAACTGTTAGTGTAATAGATAAAACCCCCGGCCCTAGAGCTTCCAAGTCCACTTTCATCCCACAAAATATGTTGGCACTTAAATAATAAAACAAAACAAACCAAAAAACTAGGGTGTATTTTTATTAAGTAGGCTTATAATTTCTCTTTCTGGAGAGTATTTGGTGGGAGGAATAGTGTCACTAATACTAAAACCATTACTTTTTTTTTTTAAACCCCTTTGATCCTTTAATCGTATCCTCTTGGCTACCTCACCTTGCTTTCTTTTTGTCTGCTCGCACCTCTTTGTCTTCTGTTACTTCCTTCCCATTCTTTATCCTGGGTGGGAAACCCAATAGGCTGCTGGATGTCAGCAGGGAGAGCCACTGGTTCTAGGCTTGCCTTCCTTTCCGCTCAGCACCGTGAGTGCCCCCCTCCCTCCTCGCCCATCCCTCTGGCCTACTTCCTCGCTGGGCTGCTATCAGCCATGCCCTCCTATGGGCAGTCTGGGGGAAGTTACTGACATTTCACAGGGCCCAGGGGTGGGGTCTGTAGCCTTGAAACTGATATCACAGTAAGGAGCATGGGCAGATCATGTTCCAGGCAGGAATTATACATTCTTCTTAGATTTTAAAACATAGTCTTATACTCTGAAGGTGAATATTAGCTAATTGGAGAATAGAGATAGTACTAAAGATATGTCTCATTCTCCTTTCATTTTCTATTTACCAAACTATTATTTTTGTGAGTATGCATACTCCACAATTAGCTTTGGTAGTGCAGGCTTGGAATAAAAACCAACGTGTATTAAATAATACTCTGGTTAACCAGATATGCCATTTCCTTTGATCATCTTGAGCTTTACTAATGACATGCCTGAAGATCATTAATGACGATCAGCAAATGAAACAAATATATTTTTTTAATAGATCAATTTCTTAACTATTAATACAAGGTGTGAGGGCATGGGAGGGTTAAGTTTTGCGTTTCCATCAAATCGCTGTAATCTGACCCTAGTCCTGAAATGACTATAATGCCAAACGTTTCTTGGTGAAATACAACTCACTGTGAATTCTGATTACATTTCCTATTCCCTTCCAAAAAAACAGAAAGGAAATTAAGTTATGTTTGATTACATTACAAAAAATCCAATTGGTGTCTGGGCAGTCGTGACCATGTCAGAAGCCGAATGTATATATTGTACAGGGGCCCGCTCTGGGCTACTAGGCTCTAGCACGTGGACTGGCCCTCTGATTCTTTAGCTGAGCAATTTGTAAGCATCAGGAGAGAGTTAAAAGAACACAAATGTACCTAACTTTTTTCATTATGAACAAAGCAAAAATATCTTTTGTTTACGCGGAATAAATGGAAAATTACCTCTCTTGAAACATGAGTACAATCTGTTTCTTCCTCACAGCAGAGTTACCAATTTCAATATATCAAGTTTCTTAAACTTTGCTCAATGAAGCCAAGTCTATATGAGTGGAACAAAGTATACCAATGATCTATTTCAGTAGTTCTCAATCATTTTTGGTTTGTAGGCCACTTTGTTAGTGTCACAGAACACTAAAAAAATTTGATTTCTCAAATGCATTGGCCATACAAATCACCTGAGGATTTTGTTAAAAGGAAGCTTCTAAGTAAGTAAGACAGAGATGCGGCCCAAGGTTCTGCATATCTTAGGAGGTGCTGATGCTGGTGGGCTGCGTTTGGATACCAGGGTAATACAGCAGGTGGTCTCCTAATGTTACCTGCTCTAGGCTGTCAGTAGAGTTAATAGGCAGATGTGAGCTGTTTCAATTAAACACCAACAAGGCAACCCTGTAACATTTATTTCATATTCCAAGTATGTTATTAGTTCACACTGGAATGCAAACTATTGATTTTATTATTATTTCATGTTTAAAAAGAGTTCAGAGAATATCTACATATCATCTGAAAGAATGATGCAGGACATCAGTTTTCCCAGTCTTCATCTAGGAAGCTCTTAACTATGTAATTAAATCAGTTAGAAAACACTAACATTCATATTTAATTGTTCTGGGGTGCAGCCTAGGCTTCGGGGCTCTCCAGATGATTCTTCTCCACAGCCAGGGCTGAGAAGCCCCCCTTCAGAAGTTACAAAGCCAGGCAAGTATTCAGGGTGATGCACCCATTGTCCTGAGCAAGGTGGAGTGCTCCTTAGAGAGCGCATGTATAATATAAGAAAAATAGTAACATTGAGAAAAATAGAGTGAATTCAAGAGAGAGAGAAAAAGGGAAGCATTGGGTAAAGGGTGAAGGTCTAAGGGATGCCACAGTCCAAGAAGAGCTGGGGAACTGAACGGAGGCCTCCCGGGTGTTGGCAGCATGGATGAGACGGCTCTCTCCCTTTGTTACATTGACACAGAAGCAGCACGAAGGCTTAAGTACAGGTGGAAAATGAATGGAGAAGGAATGCATGTTTGGAATGGTCATTGGACTCCAAACTAATGCTTAAAGGAAGCAGGAGAAGTACTATGAAACACCTTGAATCTGGGACAATAGTAAAATTTTAAAGGGGCTCACTGTTGCCCAAGCCTGCAAACTGGGTGGGAGGCTCCTTCAGTTGGTACGGTTTGATGTCTGGGTGGTTGGCGGTTAAGTCTATGCTTTTTGGGGTCAAATTTTAATCCTAGTATCAAAGCAGCACAAGAAACGTAAGTGAGAAAAAGTGGCACAGCAGCAGGCACCGCCAGCATTCAGTGCCTCGCGTGGCCTGCGCGCCAGGCGAAGGGGCCCAAACATGACATAACCAGCCCTGCGGTCCCGCGCGCGCCGGGCCCGGGGTCTATCCAGATGCCTCAGTTTGGATGTGATAAGTGTCATACTAGAAAGTTAACCCTTGGCTTTTTTACAGGGAGCACATACTTATAAAGTTTCAAAGGTAATTGTTTTTGTGAACCAGAAACCAAATTCAAGAGACACCTGGTGAATAGTAAATATCTAGACGGTAAGAAACTAAATCTGAACACCTTTATCAGAGAGGCACCACCCAGCTGGAGCGAACAAAAGATTCATGGTTTTCTCTTTCTCAAAGAGTTCACTTCGGTGTGTGTTCTCGTTGTGATCTTCTTTCAGCTGATAGTGGCTTTTGGTTACACACTCTTATCCTTCTATCTTCTGCCTGCCTCCCAGCTGTTTAAAGTTCCCATTGGCCACCGCTATTATCTTGCTTTCAATCCAGCCACGGGCCGTGGCCTTGCACAGCCCACGGGAGAGCGGTTTGCTTCTCCGACCGCTTCTTCCCTTCAGGAAAAGGCTCGCGCAACAAAGGGGAGTGATACTGTTCTGTCATTAAGGAGCTCCTGAAAATGCAGCAGACCTGTCCCATGCCACAAAGGGGCCCTTGTGGGCTTGTTTATCTATAGGATGGTGAAAACCTAGGAAGTCACTTTGTTTGCCTGGAGTGAAAAGCTTAAAATGGTCTCGAGCCCAGATTTGCTTTCATTTAGGGGGAAAAAAAAGATCAAAGGAAGAAAGTATCATCTCCAAATCTCAAGTTCCTCCTTCTCTCATGTCACCTCAATAAAAGGCATTAAGCAAACCATGTGTAATTATTAACCGGTGGACTTTTTACAGGAATTTTCAACTAGAGTCTGCAATATTTATTTGCCTTACTTATGCATTTATCTTCCTCATCATTCTAGATCAGAAGCCAGTATTTTGTTTGACAGATGAGGACCTCCAGTGTGAGCAAGATGAGAGCATATATCACACACGTGTATACTGGAAATCATGCACTATGTTGTAAACACTTACACATGCTGATGAGAGAGAGATTTACGGACCAAATAAATAAATACTCGTGGCATAGTCTTGCCAAATAATCACTGTAAACAACTGCTTACAACCCAAGCTCCAGAACATCTGATAACTAATTTTTATTTATTCAGAGGTTTTAAACCAGTGGATGGTGGAAATTCCCAATGGAAAAGTTGTGGATTCAGAGTACGGAACACTATCAACACTACTGCTGTGTATGTTTGTGTGTGTGTGTCTGTGTGTGGTGTGTGTGTTTGTGCATCTTTGTGTGATGTGTGAATCTGAGGGGTGTGTGTGTCTCTGTGGGATTGTTTATATGTCTGTGTGTAGTGAAGGGGAAGCTCTTGGGTTGTAGGCTTGTGCAGTAAGACTTTAAGAAATACTATTAGATCTTAGGTTATTGATTTGAGAATCTCTGATGTACATACAGAACTTAAAAAAAATTAAGTCTTTATTTGACTCAGCAAATTTCATTACAAAGCAGCAATTTATTCTAAAAACAGAATAAACTGAAGATGTGGAGATGTTTAGATGTCTAGATTGTGACACTTATTTTTCTAGATAAAAAGAGAAAGTAACATTCCTGATCTGAATTCAGGAATTTCAAATTACAGGGGAGTGTAGGACGAGATCCTGGAAGTATACGTTTTGTTCTGAGATACCAGCATATATAAGAGGCTTTTGACTGGAGGTGTTATGATTAAGCCTCTGCCCTGAAACCCCAAACTCCAACACTAGTCCCTCTCACACATATTGTTTAATGAGGATGTGAAGAACTGCTGCTCTAATGGAAACTCTCTTTCACAACTTATTTAGGTAGGGCTCCCAACCAAGGAATTTACTAAAATGGTCACTTGAACATTTCAATGTTTCTTCCCAAATTGATCCTGAGGACATTTTGCAATTTCATCTATACTTACAGGGATTGAAGGCTTCGCAAATTCTGTAGAGCTTCCGTGGGTACCTGCCTTAGGTGATTATTCTGCAGCATACTGCACATTAAAAACAAATAAAGAAAAATATTAAAGAAAGTTAACAATAATTAACAATAACTGGCCATAGCAGTGTCAGGTACTGCTTTAGGTGTCAGGGAAACAGCAGAGCGTCAGACAAACTGTTGGCCCTTGTGGAGCTTAAATTCCCATGGGGAGTGACAGATAATTAAAACTAACGAATGAGTATATAACATGAGACAAGTGATAAGTACTATGAATTAAAAAAACCAAACACATGGATTTGGGATAGATAGTAAAAAAGAGTGAGATTTTTATTTTAAAGGTGCTCATGGAAGGTCTCTCTTAGGAGCTGATATTTGAGTAGAGACCAGAATGGAGTCAGGGAGCGAATCATATGAATATCTGGGAGGAGCTACTGAGGAACTGGGAAGAGCACCTGCAAAGGTCCTGAGGTTGGGGCTTGCTTGACTTGTTAAAGGAGCAGCAAACAATCAGTTGTGACTGAGGAGGAATGAGCGAGAGCAAGAGATTGGGAGAGAGAACCTGCGGTCATCTCGTGGAGGACTTGCAGGCCATGATAAAGCTTTGTTTAGAGTGTGATGAGAAACTCTTCCTGAGGGTTTAAGTGGTAAATGATGTGATCTTATTTATGTTTTTAAAGGATCACTCTGGTGACTGTACAGATTAGACAAAATGAAAATAAGGATAATAGTAGGAGGCTATTAAAGATCTCCCTTTTTGCTCACGGTCATATTTTGATATAAATTACTTTTTTTGTGTGAAGTGTTTGCACTTTTGCTCACCTACATTCAACAATTCTTTTCAGAACATGGGGATTACAGAATGGAAACACTTGACAACAATGAAATAAAAATATATCATTGTTAATGGGAAAATAGCATGGAAAAAATTCCCATTAGATTCCTTATATTTTGCCACCTTATTTATAAAATAACACAATAATTATGCAGTCACTCCCATTCCCCTGAGTATTTCATGGTCCATGTAAGCCAGAGGCAGAAGATTGTTTTAGGAAAGTAGACATTTTACAGAAATTTTTCTGCTTATTAGGTCACAAACTTATATTTGGATTTCAGAAACAATTTGCCTGGTTCCCTCAATGTCACATTTGAAGCTTCTGTTCATTAGATGACTAGCTGGGACACAGCTTGGTGTCTAACTCTTGAGGAATATTTGCTGACTGTACCAGTTCTCAGGTTGTATTGGTGTCTGGTGTGATTAAGGTATGGTTGAGAGCATAGGTTCTTGAATCTGAATACCTCTTCCCTGCCACCAGCAGTGCGGCCTGAGCCAAATCACCCAATCTCTCGGTGTCTCAGTGACCAGTAATTATACTCCCCTGCCAGGATTTATTGTGACCTCCAATGAGTGAAAGTACATAGAACAATACCTGCCACATAGTAAGCATTCAATAAAAGTTGGCCCTTTTGTATGAAGTGATAAACTCCTTCTTAAAACTAATGATAGAGTGAGATTGTACTGAATGTGACATTTTAATTGAGGAAATAAAATCAGCAGCAACAACAATAGTAGCAGCAACAAAACCTATGTCAGTGCTTCTCAAACTTTAGGGTTCAGCAGAATCCACTGGAAGGCTTGTTAAGTCAGTCTGCTGGGCCTCACCCCAAAGTTTTCAGTTCAGTAGGTCTGGGCAGGGGCCAGAGAGTTTGTATTTCCAGCAAACTCCTGGGTGATGTCTGTGCTGCTGGGCAAGGCACCACAGACTGAGAAGCACCCTCGGCTATGCTAAGTATTTCTGACAGAATATTTTCACATGAACTTGAGGCTACATTGAGCTTGGAGATAAGTTCTAAGTTTTTAAGTCTTGGGAAGCAGATCTTTTAACCTTCCTGACCCTTGTCTTTTATCTGTACAATGGGAATAGAATAATATCTGATTAATAAAGTGTTTGATGATTAAAATTTAAGGGTGTTTATTATACTTTCATATATGCAAATATGAGCTCACATACAAATAAGATGTAAAAAATACTTGGAGGTCATAAAATTTATGCTTTTCTCACCATGGCTGAGAGTCTGTTTTCTAAGGAATATAATTGTTTCACTTGCATTCCAGTAGTTTTGCTCAAGTTAAACTTGAGTTCAACTAACATTTTATAAAATGGGAGTCTCAAAAAATATATTAATTCCTTACAAACAAAGTCAAGTTTTAGGGAGATCTCACACTTCACTGACCAGTTAGGGAGTTGAGAAAATTGTAACTTGAATCCATATGTTGCATAATTTACCTGAACATTAAAAGTTTACATTTCTATGTTATTTTATATTTTTCCAAGCAGTTTTAATATATTACATAATTTTAACTTCATAGAAATGTTTTCTAAGTCATTCATTATTGAGTGATGAATTTAATAATGATAAGATACAGATAATGAACTTAATGTCTAATCTTAGTAGTAGTGTGTTACTGGTACAAAGTGTGTAGTAATTGTTCTATGCTTTGCTAACCAAACAGTGAAACTATTAAAATGTGGTCTTCCTAAAATATTGTAAAATCAGAGAAGAGGATAGGAGATATTTAGATGGTTTTCCTTCACTGAATAGGTGCAAACCTTCTCAGTGGCTTTATATATTTGGCCTCAGAAAATGGAACTTAAACAAGCTTTATTAATGATAACTCTTAAAGCTACTCTTGACTTACCTCCCAACAATTTAATTTTCCAACTACTTCCACCAGTAAAACACCAAAAATATAATTAAAAAAACACACAATTTAAGTCCTGATCTTTCCCTAAGTAAAGAACTTGTTTAATTACTTTCAAATGACAAAACAAGAGCAAGTTATCTCCACTACATCCTTATAAGTCTCCAGTGAGTTAATTAGAAAATTCTATTTTTGTTTAAGATATTCCAGTGGGAGACGAAACAATTAAAGGGTTTACAGCACCATGGAGTGCAATTAAAATAGAAAGCGTTCCCAACCTGGCTGCTGATTTCTTTTGCAAATGCTCTTTTATTCAATACACTGAATACAAGCAGAATGTGCATGAACTGAATATGGGTTTAGCCACTTATAACTTCATTTTTTTCATTCACATATGGGGAAGAAAAGAAAATGAAACACTTTCTCTAGAGACAAAGGATGACTTCAGTTTCTTAATTTCTTTCCCTGAGGAGCTTTAAAATACTCACTATTCCATACAACATCCCCATGCTACTCTAACAGTACAATTTTTTGGTTACCTTTTTTGCCAAAAGGACTAAATAAGAATATGGACAGTGAGCGAAACAGAGGGAGATGAAATAATATGTGGAATGGGGACTTTGCAACAATTGATGGCTTGATTCTTACACATTCCCTCTGCCTAACTGTCCTGTGTTTAGGTATTAAGTAACTATCAAGGCCCTGTTCTGGGCCTATGTGGGAATGAGAAATTCTGGCTAATTGTGACCTTTCTATGGTTAGCTTTACCCATTGCCTCTACGTGGCTTTGGTTCTGGCAGTGGGTGGCAAGAAATGAGCCATTCCTTGACCGAAAGGCCTACACAAGAAAATGAACCTTTGTTGAGGATAGTCTGGGTCAGAATTCCACTGGACTGAGTAAAAGAACCAATAACTTATTTTTTATGAAGGTCAATATTTGCAGGGATAATAATTTTAAACATTAGTGGTCTTCTAGAGCTCACAGTAACAAGTTTGGATATAAAACAGTCCAAGCCAAGGACAGCTGTTGCTGTCTTCATTGTCCATCTCAATGGACTGTGTTACTATTATCTTTCTCTTCTTTTACCACATGCCCTCCTAACCCTCCTTATGCTGGTCAGGGTCCCAGACAGATATTACTTTTATTTTATCTTTCTCACCATGCTACAATACAATCAGTTATTTCTTTCTTCCTATGACTTTTGGATTTTATAAAACATTCGAGAGTTTCTATGAGGGTAAGGACAGGCCTGTCTTGTTCAGTATTTTGCCTCTAGCACTGTGGTTCTTACCCTGTTGGACCCAATTCTCCCTTTAATAATAAGTATTTTGTAATACTTCATCTACTAAACTTAGATAAAATTCATAAAAATATAACCTATCTACATACATCATTTCAAAGAGAAAGGTCAGCATAGTGTACTGCTTTGACTGTATTATAAAGAAGAAATGAAAGAACAATTTATAATGAAGTGATAAATGTATCACTTTATACATTGCTATGCTCAGATGTGACTGCCCGAGGAGACATTTTTCTGAATGAGTCAGATGTTTGTCTCTACTTTTAATGAATAAAGTTGGGTGTGAGATAAATACCATGATCAGAAGCTACCTTGTACAAGAACAAGAAATGAGAGTAGAGGGCAAGACGGATGCTAGAATAAGAACTGGAGTTAAGATGTATCACAGATGACACATATATTATAAGGAAAGAAGGAAATAACCCTTATTTAAATAACTATAACGTTCCAAGACAAATTACAGACGTAGTGGAGAAATGAGGAAATGTGACATTCTCACAAATGAACATGGATATTCTCACAAATAACTGTTTCTTATTGGTAAGAGTCATATCAAAATAATTATCTTTCAGGACAAGATAGGGTTGAAATATTGCAGAAAACATTTATCCTATCTCAAAATTCCATCATATGCTGAGGGAGCACTGGTCTCCGGCACTTCAAGAGGCCCTGGAGAATATGCCATCCCAAGAGAGGCAACGGAGAATCGAGGCTGAAATGGAAAGAAGTGTGTGTGTGGGGGGGGAACTGCCCACACAGAAGTTGGATACAAGAAGAGTTAGATTTTTAAAAAGCAACAGGACACCCCCAAATAAGTCAATCATTATATAATTGTCACAATATAGATTTTGCTTCAAAAATTTTAAAAGGACATAGTACAAAACATTTATAAAGTAACTTTTGTTGATAAAATTCAGTGAAAGCTCTGTGTTTCATGTTTCCCTGCTAATTTAATGATAATTATTTTTAAGAAGTTTTACATCTCCATGCTTCTATATCTTTGTTTTGTGGTATTTGGGGAATTTGTTCTACTGGTGCCAACAGCTTTTTCAGCAAAATGTGTGGTTAGAAATCATATAATATCCAGAACAGACAGGATGCAAAAGCTGAATTAATTATTCAACAATTTTGGGAGAATATATTTATTCCATTTAATTTTTCCTGTATAAATTATAAGTCTTATGCAGAACTCCCTGGAAAACCTTTCAGTATTTTTAGTTATGAAAGTATTACTGATTTACGCGTGGCGTGGAGAGACGGTCAGAAGCCAAGTACGATGCGGTGGATAGAAGTCTTCATGCTGGGCTGGGCTGCACAGCAGAGGGCAGCTCCCTGCATGTCTCTCATCTGGAAACCAAGACGCCCTCACAAATTTCCAAAACTCTATCGTAGGAAGAGCCACTGTGATTGAGAACCATTGCTCTGACACTGAAATACTTCCAAAATATCTGACAACTGAATTTGCTCCTTAGTTATTGATCTTTAAGTCAGCAAAGTAAAAGGAAGAGCGCACATGATTTTCAGGGGGCCTTGCTCCTCTCGAATCCTCCCCACCTTGACAGTGATGTAGCTAAACTGAAAAGTCCGAACATGCCACTCCCTTGCTTACATCTCCCTTCGCTCCTCACTGTGCCTAGAACATAATGCCAGGACTCCTTCTACTTCTCCAGGCTCTTTTCCAGATACGCTCCCCCTTCTCCTACCTGCTCGAGCCGCGGCCTGCGTGGAGGGGCCTGTCCGTGCCGGGTACTTCCTGCCACTGTGTCTCTGCGCGTATTGTCCCCTCAGCCATCCGCCTCATTTGTCTGGGTAATTCCTAGTTGTGCTTCAAGATTCAACTCCTAGGCCATCATCTCTTTGGGAAAACATCTATCTCTCCTAGGAAGCTGAACCTTAATCATCAGACAGGACTAAATTCTACAGTGGCCTACCCACAGTCTAGACACACTTTCTAGAAGAATCAGAGGTGAGCTATTTGTCTGTCTTGGACCCACTATCTTGATCCCTCAATCTACCACTAGATTATAAGCTCCTTAGGCCATGGACCACAAGTATTGATCATTGTATTTCCAGCAGTAATTTGTTTGATGCCACTTTGAGTATCACACTCCGCAGGCTTTGCTGAACCCTTGACTATGGAAGACCGGAGACTGCTTAGTTGGGAGAGGGTAAATGAGTGTCTAACTAAACACCACATTTCATTTTTTTTCTGGTGGAAAAAGTACATGTAAAAATGACAAGCCTGAGAGATAACCTATGATTTTCATTTTTAATTCATATTAATCCAAAGCTCTCTGAAGTGCTGAGGCAAAATATATTGTAGGAAGCAATAAAGTGTGTACAGAAGTATTCTGGGTAAATAAAACCTGCGGACAGGTAGAAGCCCACATTTTTTGTTTAGAATGCAACAGAGAATCCATTAATAAACATATAGCATTAGGTCTACAGCTTCCAAAATGAAGAAACATGGACAAGTCCAGAAACCCCTTGTTCTCACTGTATCATCAATCTGGATCATTTATTCAACAAAATTTCTTGAGTGCATACTATGATTCCGGCATGTTCTAAGAGCTGCGATAGACCAGTGGCCAAGAAAAATAACATCCCTAATTTCATGGGCATTTAATGTAGTGTGATAAATTTAGAAATAATTAGAGCCCTGGCTGGTGTGACGCAGTGGTTAGAATGTCCGCCTACAAACTGAAGGGTCTTGGGTTCGATTCCCTGTCAAAGGGATGTACCTGGGTTGCAGGTTCCATCTCCAGCTGGCAACCAAATGATTGTGTCTCTCATATCGATGTTTCTCTCTGTCTCTCTCTGTCTCTGTTTGTCTGTCTGTCTGTCTCTCTCTCTCTCTGTGTCTCTCTCTTCCCTCCCTCCCTTCCACTGTCTCTAACAACAACAACAACAACATCAATGGAAAAAATATCCTTAAGTGAGGATTGAAAAAAAAGAAAGAAATATGTAATTTGAAAATTTAAAATGTTATAAAAAAATTCATACTAAACTTGAGTAATTCAAGCATGAGAATTCAAAAATGTAAAATTATAATTCTATCTAATTATCATATCTAATGTATATCTAATTCATATTATATAATTTATATGTATTCACATTATATATTCACAATTCACATATAATTATAATGGCTGGAGATATATTTTACACGCAGACAAAGATACACATACACACACACACTCTAGCTCAGTATATCTGATTTACATTTTGTTAAGTGAATTAAAATGATTAGTTTCAGTATAATCAATTTAACAAGTATCCAAAATACTTAGTGGTACATAGGTTGACGCAAGAAATACATCACCTTGTTTGTCTTATCCAAACTTGATTTATGTGATGCGTTTAGAATGGCTCCAAATATTTTGCTGTGTTCATGGAGACAGAGGTGTATTGAAGTTGGTGCTATAACTCAGAATTCTACCACATAATGAATTAACATTAGGATTTGGCAATATGACAATTTAAAAATATTTCTGTTTAATAGCAAAAATAATTCAAGTATGAGGGGAGCAAACCCAATCACCTAAGCGACCAAAAATGGTTCTGCTGTTGAATTTGACCTTCAACAAATTTAATATTTAACAAATATTAGATTTATATAAAACTGCTTTTTAAATAGCCTATGTTTCCCCAAGGTGAATAAAATATAATTTCCATTAATCAGAAATATATCAAATGTTATATCAAAAGTTAGAGTTTATAACTTTTATCTCAAAGAAAGGAAATAAAATCAGGGTATTTTCTCTGAGATAAAATTTTCCTGTTATGACTTTCAACTTGCGTTACCTATTTTCTCTCCCTGGGTGCCCTTTTTCCCCTACACAGAATAAACTGAAAGAAAATTAAGCAGTGGGCGCTAGAAGAAGGAGCTAGTCAATAACAATGAGTTTCCTGATGAACAAATTGGGGAGTTGGACATGAAGTAATAGGAAAACCCACTTTTACAAGTCTCAGTGAATTAACATTTCTCAAACAATTACCTGGGTATCTACAATCACTAGGCTTTTTCACACCTAGTCACAACTGTAAAATAAACTTGGTATTTTTTAGCTGATCCTTAATCATAAGGAAACAAACTCTAGGATTTATCCCCTTGGTGAGCAAAATGATTCAAGAAACTCTCTTCAACTTCATAGCACAAAGGGAAATGGAAATACTCTTAAGTTTGAGTTAATAGGTTGGTTATTTAGAGGCAAACGATTTTAGATATTAAAATCAGGAAAGGAGAGATGAAGTTTTTTCACACACAAATCCAGCCAGGTGTAATACTGCTCTATGGTACCAAGGAAGGCAGACTTGAATTTAGATGAATTATCCCATGGCTCCAAACAGCTCATTAGAGGAACTTAGTCTTTACAACTTAATTAGCATCCACTTGTCGCTACAGTCAGAAATATAACAAATAACACCCGGTTTACTTACAGAACTTTAAGACTGTAAAGGCCAGCAAATGCTCCCTTGGGAATGGATGTCAAAGCGTTTCCGGCGAGACGTCTGTGGGTTTGAAGGGAGAGGAGAGAGTGAGCACAGTTCTTTTCATGTGGAATTCATTTAGCTGTTAAAAAATACAGTACAATTATGTTCAAACCACAAAACAACCATAAAAAACCTTGTTTGGTTATAGTTTGTGAAAAATTTCTGTAAATTTTCAAAAAGCTGGCAAAAGAAGTGCTTAAGAAGAAGTAGAATAAATTCCCTATTTTGCAGAAATCATTTAATAGCTTACACACACTATATACATAACTCTCATTTAACAACTTTTTTATACAAAAGCTAGGCAAGGGGAGAGGGAGCAATGGGTTATTATTAAGATAAGCGGGTGGGAGAAAGCTCTGCTGAGAGGGCATTTCGGCAGAGGCCCGAGCCAAGCAGGCATCCGTGTGAAAGAGCAGCATCGTCACAGGCCTGGGTGGGGTGTGCCTGGTGGGCTGGAGCGGAATGACCAAGGGAGAGGATGACAGGAGGCGAAGCTGGGGGGTGTCCAGGGCCATCCCACGCAGGGCTTTGGAGGCCATAATAGGACTTGGAGAAGGGGCAGTGATGTGACCAGATTTGTGTTTTAAAAGATGCCCTCTGATGGGGCCATGTTTTTCTTGTTTATTTGAAAAAAATTAAAATTCCTTTAAATTTTCTATTAGAGTTTATATTCAATGTTATTCTGTATTAGTTTCAGGTGTACAGCATAGTGGTTAGACAATCATATACTTTACAAAGAGGGGAGCTTTTTAGAGGGGAGTGTAGAGGCGAGAGTGGAAACACAGAAACGACTGGAGTTCAGAGGTGCTGGTGCGGGCCAGCCGTGGCAGAGGTAGTGAGAAGTGTGGGATTTGATGTGGAAGAAATAAAAATCCAACTGGTGAAACCACTAGGGTCAAGGGGAAATGTAGGCTGCCAAAAAAGAGCAACATTTTATACTATGGTTACATTAGAGACAACCCACAGGCATTTGATTACTAAGCACCATACATAATACTGAAGTAATGAATTGTGTGTGACCGTGATATAAAAGAGCTGCTTGTTAAACTAAGAGACTCAGCCTTGGTTGATGATCACAGACAGCTTAACCAATCAGACTAAACCAGCTAGTAGCTGTTTAGGTGCAGCCAAAAGGTTCCTAACAACCCTGCTCACAGTCCTGACTTCAGCGGCACGTTGCTGAGTTCCGGGACGTGGCCTTGGGCCGGGGACGTCACTCTTCCTGCTGCTGCTGCGTAAGCAGCTTGATGGCTTCTGGGACAATGGCTTCGCAAGCAAAAGGGAGAGAGTAAAATTTATTTATTTATTTGATTAGTTTAAATTAATGTTGGGGTAAATAACTTTCTGTTACATTTCCTGAAACATAACTCCCTTCCCATGAATTGTTTCTCTCTTCTGGGCAAGGACTTTGAGAGCCCTAAGACCGTGTTCAGAACTAATTTGGGGAACCAGTGACCTGTGTTATCAGGGGAGTTTGTCTTCAAGCAAAGGAATTGATGTGTTATTGGCTACTTGCTGGGTTGGTGGAAGATGTACCTCATTGACAAAAACAATTTAAGGAAATCACTGCCTTCTTCCCCTCTTATTTCTTTGTCATGGGGGATGGTTTTAGTAATTTTAAACTATAGGAAAAAACACTTTCAAATGAATACACAAACAGTGAGAATGCACACAAATCTTTCCTGTGACAATTTGAACTAACAAATCTCTGGGCAACTATGTTCTGACCCTAGAGACCTACATACAAATTGGCTGAGAAGTTGTTGTTTTCTCTCTGTTTCTAAAATTGTTTCACGGGATATCTCTGTCACTGTCTTCATTTCTACAATAAGATACAACTTAAGAAAAAGCTTTTATATCATATTAAAAAAATATATAAGACCTGCTCCATCTATAAGACCCATATTATGTCACAATTATTAGTTTTACTGACTTAACTGCCATTAAAAAGAAAAAAATCATTAAGTAGACACATTCCTCTTCAAATGATTAGATGCTTTAGTGCTGTAACAACCTACAAAAACATTTTTTTGAGAATCTATGTTTCTTTGGATCTTTAGGGTAATTTGGATCTCTAAAGGAAAGTAATCTAAAGGTTATTTATTTATTTATTTATTTATTTCTTAATTTATCTTGTAGCTTCAATTTGTGAAATGGAGGGACAAGAGCAAAGGAATCAGATGTGGGCCCTGATTCCTCCTCTTTGGACATTGCCTGGAGAGAGAGAAGTATGTGTGGATAAAATGGGGTGAGCACTGAGAGCAGAAGGGAGTGCTTGTCCATGCTTTCTGATCGGTACCCTTGTGTAAGGGACAATGGTCCAACATGGGCCCCCGAGGCCGAGTTCCAAAGGCAGAGTAGCATTTTCAGAGCCAAGCGAGAGGGCCAGGCCAATCCCACCAGCCCTCCCAGTCAGTTCTTGGGGGAACTCCTTTGACTTCTAGCTCTTAGTTGTTTTGTGTGTGTGTTTTTTTCTTTCCCTTTTTAGTTTTCTTTCTTCTCATCATGAATTTGCTGAGACTTAACACAGCCACTTTACTTCCCTGCATCTCATTTCACTTATTTAAAAAAAAAAAAAAAAAAGGTTTCTTCCACTAAGGTCTTTTTTCTGCCTTAAAACTGTTTTATGTTACATGT
This sequence comes from Miniopterus natalensis, assembly GCF_054644295.1. NCBI lineage: Eukaryota > Metazoa > Chordata > Mammalia > Chiroptera > Miniopteridae > Miniopterus > Miniopterus natalensis. The sequence goes on from NC_142082.1 coordinate 126,461,039, forward strand.
GCATTTCCTGCTTACCCGTGTTCTTTCCTCTCTCACCCTCCCTCCACTTGGCTTTTTTCTTCTTGTTTATTGTAAGATTTCTTTATTGCACACCACTAACATTTTATTTTGTTTTTAAAGTATTTAGTAAGACCGTAATGAAGCGGATGTGAGCAGCTAGTGCTCTGTGGGTGTCTGTGGTGACAGCGTTTGCTTCTGTGTGTGGCAGGGAAGGAAGGGAGGAGAGGCGCGTGGTGGGCAGGGCAACTTGTGGTCTCCGGTTCCTTCCATTTATTTATTCTTTATTTATTTATCCTCACCTGAGGATATTTCTTCCATTGCTTTTCAGAGAGAGTGGAAGGAAGAGAGAGAGAGAGAGAGAGAGAGAAACATCGATGTGAGAGAGACACATCGATCGGTTGCCTCCTGCACTGGCCCCAGCCAGGGTCTGGGGACAGAGCCTGCAACGGAGATATGTGACCTTGGTTGGAATCAAACCCGGGACCCTTCGGTCCCTGGGCCGACGATCTAACCACTGTCATACTTTATATCAGGAGATGGATCAGAGATTATTATTATCCACACTTTGTAGATAAAGATACCAAAGCTCAGGAAGGTTTTATGTAAAACAAAAAACATTGTTGCTTTCCAATTTCATGTAAATGTAATACAGTCTTGTCTTATGGAGCATGAAGCTATGTAACAACAGTGCTACTTAAATAATCAGCCGAATGAACTTGCATATGATTTAAAAGAAGACATTTCAGATTACTTAGCAAATTCATGGTGGCTCCTAGAAATTACTGCTTTATTTTCCAACTTTTACAAAGTACATGAGGGCACATATCCTAGATATGCTAAATTAATTTGTTCTAGAAATTTAGTGAGAGTTCACATCAGGCTTAGTGGTAGTCATTTTCCCTCTTTTCCCCTTCTGAAGATCTGGGTGACCTTTGTCTATTTCCAGTTTTCTGGTACTATTTTCCTTCTCTGTGATTTTCCAATATTAATTTCAGTTACTTTTTCTGAATTTCCTTTCACTCTTCTGTGTTATAATTCACCTAATTATTGTAAACTATCACTTAAACATAAAATTTCTGAAGTTTTTTTTAAAATTTTTATTCTCTTCTGGTGTCAAAATACTCCCATTTGAAAAAAAAATTCTCCTAAAACAAAGTTAGCAAAAACCATAATATTGTAATTAGGGACATTCAAAAGACAGTAAAATAAAATTTAAAAAACCAAACCAAATATAATAGTCAATTAGGATAGGCTATTCATGATTCTATTCAATTGATTAAGTGCTCTTGTTGTTTCTGGGACCATCACATTTACAGGTTTGGCTTTGGGTTTATCCACACAGAAGCCAAGTGTCTGGGTCGTCAGAGTGAGACACAAATAGGATGGACTCAGTGTCAGCTGTAACCTACTGATCTTGCGTCTGCTGGCAGTAATGCATCATTGTTGTAACTGACCAAGCCCACCTGTGGTAGGTTTTCTTTTATAAGATGCCCATGTGAGTCAGAAGGGCCCAGATACTCAAAGTTTAATCCTATGGAGTTCATCTCTGTAAGGTTTGCTAAAGCCTACTTAGCAGCTTGGATACAAAGATTATGACATTCCATCAACTCTTTTTCTTCCCACTGAAGAAAAAGTGTCTTTCCTAATATGCCTCAAGAAATTGCAACTTTCAAAAACTGTGGTATCTCCCCCCCCCGCTCCTCAATGAGTTAAGCATATTTAAGAGTTCAAATTCAGCCCCCAAATCTTACTTTCAAAAACAGTGTATTTATGACCTATCCATTTTGTTTTCACTATTAAATAGGATAAAAAAATTTAGATTTCAAGATTCAAGGGCTAAGCCCACTGGACTAAGTAAATGAACTCTTCAGGTCAACAGGGGGGATCCTTTCGTGGGCATATGACCTTATGGTATTTTTAACCACAGACTAATGAAGTTCAATTTTCAACTCCTTTCTGAAGTCTTCCTTAATTACCTCAGTCACAGTCAACTTTCCTTTAGGATAGATTCTATATAATGCTATCTATAAAGGTTAATTTTATACTCTTTTGAATGCTGTCTACCTGATTCGATTATAGCCTCCTAAGGTCAAGCATCTTACTGCCTTCCTAGAGTAAGAAGCTGAATCAATATTTATTGATTGATCATTTGCTTTTGTTTCCAAAGACAGTTGGCCGTAGTGCTACAGTTGCTTCAGGTCTGGCATAACTATTCCAAGCTGGCAGCCAGGTCATATTACATAACAGGCCAGGAACAGCTGGAGAACACTCCTTATGAAATTTAAATTCATCAGTTTCTTTGAGCCCTTGCAAAAGCCACGCACAGTGCTTCTGGACATATACATATTACCTACCTTTTATTAAACTATACATAGGTCCTAGGCACAATGTTAAGTACTTTCTCTACATTGTGATCTTTAATTATTATAATCATTTTAAACAAGTGACATGACTATTTCCCTTTCACAGATGGGAAAGTGAGCCTAAGAGAGGTCAAGTTATTTGCTCATGCTTACATAAAAAAGTTTCCACAAGAGAATTCAGTTCAACATAGCATTTTGGTTCTAAATTTTGGGTGTTTAAACATAACTTTGGTTAAAAGTAGGTTGGCCTGGAGCTTAGGCTGGTCTAAAACAGGGATAACACAAGGACACGAATGGCTGCATCCTTTATTATCCATAAGAAAACTGTGGCTCACTGCTTTTCATTCAAAGTCCTCCTCCCGTTGGCTTCCAGGTCCCGTACAACCTTACTGCTCTCACCACTGACTGGTTGTCTCACTTTCTTTTTCTTGCTAGCTTCTATTTAGTTTTTAAAATTTTTTATATGTTTTTATTGATTTCAGAGAGAGGAAAGGAGAGGGAGAGAGAGAGATAGAAACCAGCTGCTTCCTGCATGCCCCCTGCTAGGGATCGAGCCTGCAGCCTGGGCGTGTGCCCTGACCAGGAACCGAACTGAGGCCTCCTGGATCCTGCCTTGATGCTCAGCTGCTGAGGCACTAGCTTCTCTTTATATTTTCATCCTTCAAACACAGATGATCCTTAAGTCTCTGTCCTCACACCTTTTTTATGCCTTAGGATCCATAAAAAATTCAGAGCCCCAGGCCCCAAACCAGATTTAGTGAATCAGCTTCTTGGAGGAAGGTTAGGGAATATGCATTTTAAATAAGCAGCCCAGGGCGATTTTAATATGGGTAGAGAAGCACACTGGGAAACAGAGTCTATACCCTCTCTCAAGGTCCCCATCTGCCCCAGCACCTTCCACAATCACCTCTTCGTAAGATTCTCCATCATTATCTCTAGAACAGGCTCATCACGCTCCAGACTCACATTCTCACTGTGTTATTGACATTTGCAGTTGGATGTCCTGCTAGCACCTGACACTTGTTATATCCAGAACCAGGCACCCTCTTGCCTTCAAAATACTAGTTGTTCCCTTTGAATTTCCTGTTTCTATTGACTGTGCCTCTTCGGTCTCCTGGCATCTACTCTCAAAGCCTTACTCAGATCATCTCTGACCTTCAGAGCTCCCTTTCAGCGCCTACATTCAATCAGCTGATGAGTCCCTGACTGTCTTCCTCTGCTGTGATGCTTCCATATATCCCAGTGGGTCTCAATTCCCACCACCCAGGTAGACTTAAAAAAAATGATGTCTGGGCCCCCACTGAGACCCATTAAATGTAATCGGAACCTCTAGGAATAAACCCAGTTAATTAGTAGTTTTAAAAATGCTTCAGGTGATTCTAATGCATATTCAAGGTGGGAAACTCTGAAACAGTTCACACACAGTCTAATATTGATAAGTTAACCTAGAGACCTTCATGGTCTCCATCCCCAGAGTCAACGATTTAGTCATTAATTAGGAGAGGTGATTAGTTAATGGATTTTAACAGTTATACAAAAGAGATAATAAGAATCTGAACTAGGTGGCGACAAAATAAACAAATGGAAAGACCGTGTAGAATGATAAGCTTTAGGACTTTGAAACTGGCTGATTTGGAGGGTGGGAGAGAAAGAATGACAGACATGGTAATCACGAGCTTGGATAATCAGAATGCTGTTGGCAAGCAGGAAAGGCAGAAGAAGCTTTTGAGGAAGCTTCTGTCATTGGTTTTCAGAGAAAGTGGAAGGGAGAGAGAAACATTGATGTGAGAGAGACACATTGATTGGTGGCCTCGCAAGCCCGCAACTGAGGTACATGCCCTTGACTGGAATCCAACCTGAGACCCTTCAGTCCGCTGGGCGACGCTCTAACCACTGAGCAAACCGGCCAGGGCTAAATGCCAATTCTTGCCATCCTTCTCTTGCATCCCCAACCTGCTGAAAAAACTCTGGTGGAGCCCAGCAACGTGTGGTGTAACGAGCACTCCAGGTAATTCTCAGAACCACTAAGAATTTGAGAACCACTGTCCTCGAGTAGTGGTCCTAAAACTTTATCATGCATCAAAATCACCTGGAGATCTTTTAAAAAGGCAGTTTCCTGAGCCCAATCCCAAGTTTCTGATTCACTAGGATGGGGTGGGACACAGAATTTGCATTTCTAACAAGTTCACAGGTGGTGCAAGGCTGCTGGTCCAGGAACCATACTTCTGAGAATCACTGGTCTGTCTAGCAGTCAAAGACAAAAGAGATCTGAACCACAAATACTGATTTTGGGGTATTCTACATAGCAGAAATAGTTCAGATTTGAGGTTTCCTGCTCAGACAAATGCAATTGTCTCCTAACTGCTCTACAGCCTCCTACTGGGTCTCTCTGCTTCCATAATTCCCCAATATATTTTGCCTACAGAAATCAGAGAAATTTTTAAAAATTATAAATCCTATTTTTTCAATAAGCTGCATACAACCCTCTCCAGTGGCTTCCCATTGCTATTATTTGAATTTTGTATGTTGTCTGATTGGACCAACTTGATGTGGGCCTCTTCTCCAACCCCATGCCATGTCACCACCCCTCCTTCTCACTCTGCTCCAGCCACACTGATCTCTCAGATCCACAAACATGTCACATTCTTTCCTATCTCAGGGACCCTGCTCACACTGTTCCCCTGCCAGAACCACTCCACCCCAGCTCTTAGGGCCACCGCCCTTTCCCCATCCCTCCTGATCTCAGTTTAGATGTCACCTTCTTAGAGAGACTTTTCCTCCTGTAATCCCTTGGTAATTAACTGTGTTCGTGTCCTTCACACTCTCATCACAATCAAACATCATATGTTTATTATCTGTCTCCCCCACTAGGCTGCAAGCTCCCCCAGGGCAGGCATTTCTTGAATGAATGAATGAACCGTGGCAAGTCCTAGTCACTCTTATCTTCGCAGGGGCTCAATAAATACATGTTGAATGAATTAACTGAAAAGTACTGAGAAAAGATACAATAAAACTAAGTGCAGAAATTGGGGGAATGTCTACATTTTATAGGAGTTGGGAGTGGAGAAGAAAGGATGCTAAAGGGAAAAAGAACACAAGGCAGAGAGGTAGGGCACATACAGAATAGTGCCCTGGTTATTGCAACAAAAATGTTTATATGTTATAAAATTTATACACATGCACACATGTATACACATACACACACATATTCATGTACACAGTCATACACACATATATATGCACATACATACACACAGGTATCTAAATGCCTATAGCTTGTATGAATAGACATTTGGAAGCGAAGCAAAATAACTTCCATAAAATAACACTAGAGAAAAAAAGAGTTTCAGAGAAGCAGCAGCATTTATAATCAATTGCCAGATTTGTGAAGACAAGAGATTAAGCGTCGCCAAAGCCAAGGGGCAGGAAGATTATTCATGGGCATGAAGGTGTTTTCATCTTACTAACACAATCCAATGCGCAAATTACAGTTCACCAAAGTTCTTTCATCATTTCATTTGATCCTCAGAAAAAAATGTCTCAAAAGACAGGCAGGGCAGCTCTCACTCACTATTTTCAGCAATGTGATGAGGAAGGAGAAGTGACAAGCGTAGAGTGTGCTTTCAGGAAGTTCGGTGGTATCTCTCATTACAAATTTCATCTGCAATAATAGATACCTACTATTTATATAAAGATTCTTCAAGGCCAACCATAATATGAGCAAACAGGGCCAGGGAACAATAGTAACTTAGAAACAGACCTCCCTAGAGCGTCTCATGTTCCCTTCCTAAATCAAGTACTTGATTCCAATAGCATTAGAATCTGGGAATATTGTAAAATACTACTTGTAAATAAAGAACTTAGACTGTTTAAAATGGTAATGACTCTTTTTGTTTGCTTGTTAATCCTCACTGAGGATATTTTTTCCATTGATTTTTTTTTTTTTAGAGAAAGTGGAAGGGAGGGAGAAAGGGGGAGAGAGGCAGTGAGGGAAACATCTATGTGAGACACATCATTCGATTGCCCCCAACTGGGGCTAGGGATCAAACCTGCAACCCAGGTACATGCCCTTGACCAGGAATTGAACCCGTGACCCTTTGGTTCACAGGCCAAGGCTCTAACCACTGAGCAGCACCGGCCAGAGCACAACTCATTTTCCATCTGGTTTAATCACACTACCAACCTAAGTTTAATGGAACTGGTAGATGTCAGCATTAGGGACAATTAGCTCCTAACATCTGAACCACGCTCTAATGGACCAAGTGCACGACCTTTTATGTGTCCAAATAGAAAACATTAACATAAAGTCCCTAGTAGAATTGAATAACTAGAACTGGGGGAGATACTGTTGGAGAGAAAAGCAATTATTGCTCAGGATGTTAAAATTTGGTAAAGAACTATCTGCATTGGTTGTCTATATCTGTTAAAACTCATAGCTAGGAATAGCTTTTCCATCACAAGTCCTGGATACCTGGGGTTACTGCAAAAGCTCATGAAACAGGAAAAAAGGAAGTTACAAGCTTCTTGACAGCATTTTCATTTCACTAATACAATTCAATATATAAGTTAGTTTACCAAAGTTCTGTCATCATCACTTCATTTGACCCTCAGGAACACCTCAAAACACAGGCAAGAAGCTCTCTTATCCCCTGAGCCCAGGGAGGTCAAGTGGATGGTTAGCTAGTAAGTGGCGGAGTCAGGACAGCAAGGCGTCCTGGGGCTCTGCCTCCAACAGCGCAGTCTCACCGCACTCTGACCAGACAGGGCTTGGTTTTTAAAATTGTTTTTTCCTGCAAGAGAAAAGTCCTCCTTCTCACGTCAAACCAGCAGGACATTTTGCCTGTGCATGTCTGGTCACCTTGTAGATTTATACAAAATAAATAACAAATGAGACCTGAATGTGCCCAGACATGTGGCACAGGTAGTAAGTGTTCCAGAAAGTCAGGAGAGGGAGAAAGAGACAAGTAACTGTGACGGTTTTTCTTCTTCTTAAATATTTGCTGTAGATAGTCACATTCTTCAGGGTTGCAATGCATTTCTTTACACATTAAGTCAGTGAATATCTCTAGAGCTTTATTGAGTCTTAGAAGATTTTATTTTATTTATTTATTTATGTATTTAAGACTCAAAACAAATTTTATTTAATTTTTTCCTTTATATTGAATCTTCTGGGGTGACACTGGTTAACAAAACTATACAGGTTTCAGGTGCACAATTCTACAACACGTCACCTGTACACTGTACTGTGTGTCCACCACCCCAGGTCAAGTCTCCATCCATCACTATTTACCCCCCCGATACCCTCCTCCACCTCCCTCCCCCCCCCAATCACCACACTGTTGTCTGTGTCCATGAGTTTTTAAAAATATGGCCCTGTTGATAAGCTCCAGTGATGAATGAGGAATGAACCACGGCTGTCGACAGGGTTTAAAACATAATTAAATAAGTTAAACTAGGGAAATGATATACAAGGTGGCGCAAAAGTAGATTTACAGTTGTGAGTAGGCAAAACAGAGTTTATTCTTGTATCATTATTTATTAATTATTGTATTATTTTCCATACGAACAACTGTAAATTTACTTTGGCCCCATCCTGTAGCACTAAGAGGAAGAGTGGTAACTTGGATTTATTAACATTGATTTTTAAAAATTGGGTTTTGGGGTGGGAGTTTTATTAGTATTATTGACAGTCTTAGTAGCAGTTTTCTATTTAATAGATAAAGAGATAAAACATAGAGATGAGCTGAATAAACTGAATGAAAGAATACTTTCAGAACAATGCCTTAATTGTGATAACAAAAGATATATACTCACACACACACAGAAAATGACAGCCGTCTAAATGTCTGTATCTAGCTGTATGGTTGGTCATTTGTTAGTTCAGGGAGAATACTATATGAAACATGCTGCTTAATTATATGCATGTATATGTAACAACATTAATTAAGGTTTTGTCACCTGTTGAGCAATGCTGAATTGGTAAAATTCTATACCTGAAAATTTTGATGACACTTTTCTCATAGCCAATAACCTGGATATCCGATCTCTACCTGCTAGGTAGATAGTTCCTGGCTACTTTTTCTCTCGCTCCCTCTTTTTCATTCCCCACATACACACAGACTCGTGTGTCACACTATCATTACGAAACTCAGTTTAATCGACGCTTCAGTGTTCCTCCGTGCAAAGCACTGTGCTAGCACTGCCGAGGAAAAGCAGAGCACAGGTGAAGCACACACAATTCCTGCCCCTCCTTCTGCCTTCTGAGTCTGCCTTTGAAAGTGGGTTTGAATCTTAGCTCTGACATGTTCCCACTCCATTTTCTTGGATAATTTCCTCATTTCCCTGTATCTCAGGTTTTTTGTTTTTTGTTTTTAATCTATGAACTGGAAATCATAATAATATCTAACTTTACAGGGTTGTTCAGAGATTCAATGAATAGTATGGGTAAAATATTTTGCACAGTGTAAACTACAATTGTCATTATAATGATATTCTTTCAAAGATTTTATATTCGAAAAGAGAACGTAGACTTAAGCATAGCTAGTCTAACAGAAACAATTAGTGACATAACAAAGGCAACCCATAAACTTAGCCTTGGGAATAAAGGAATAAACCAAGCAGAACTGATCATTTTTCCAGGTCCTATAAATACTATCCCCTTTCCCCACTAAATAAATAATGATGTCTTCAGGACATCACTTAGATGCAATGCAGAATTATACATGGGAAAGTGGTCTTTAAATTCAGCAAGTTGGCCAGCTCAGCAGAGGGAATTCAAGAACAGAATGAGAAAGTGGAATGAACAGCGTTTTAAAAGGTGTCCTCTACTTCTGACATTCTATTATTCCATGGTCGAGATACTTGATGGAGTTTCCAGAGATATACAAAAAGACAATTCAGAAAAACAGCATTTTCAAATGGTAGTTCCCTCTCTCTCCTTTTTCCTGATTTTTCTCAATTACCTTTTGAAAAACTGGCCTTGGAACAGAATTAACATTCACCTCTTGAAGAAAGAGGAGTTATTTTGAGTAAGTTGGGTCACTGAGGGAGGAGTTCCATTAAATAAAGTCCTTGGAGAAGTGAATTATTTATTGATTCAGTTTGTGGTATAAAGTTGAGGCGTTCCTTTTGCCATTACATATTATAAGGAAATTAAAGGGAAAAGGTTATGAAATGCATGCCTTAGAAGTATGGGGCTAAAGAGGGCTAAGTATTGTATATTAATTTTGGTGGAGGTGGCAGGATGAGAAGGGTGTAAGTGAGAAAATAATCCTGATGTTTGAAATGTACTCAAATTAATTTTTAAAAATATTGGCTAATGACAACTAAATCTGTTACTTTTTTCCTAAGGCAGCTAACTTGCATAAGAGGCTCCTTTTCCGTGTTTTGCTTTCTTATTAGTTCATCATTCTTTCATTCATCAAAAATTTATTACTGATTGCATACCAGCTGTGACAAAGACAGACATGATCCCAACCTTGATGAAGGCTGAATTTTAGTCACGAGAATGGCCAGAGATAAAATAAGAGAAGAAAAAAGAGGCTCCTGGACAACCCAGAGTGAAAATCCATTCACTGAATGATTAAAACTGGCTGTACAGTCTAGTAATCTAAGCTTCCCCAGTAAACCTTTCCATAACAACGTGGGCATATTCAGCCTATTTAAGTATTAAAACAATAGCATTTGTTAAAAATATAATGCTTTCAAAATAAATATAGCTAAACTAAAGGGGAGAAATTTGAGAATATTATCCTCTTGGGGAAAAAAAAGATTGATGTAGTGTAATTTGGTTGTGATGGAACATTCTTTCCACCTCCCGTAGCAGATCGTGTGGTGCATCAACAATTTCAAATACTCCCCATATTGGACACTGACTTTAGGGTTTATTTTTTAAAAAGTATGTTTAAAAGAGGTCATTGTCTAGACAATTCCTTTAATCAGAAGTTAGAGGATTTACTCAATGAATGGTGCCAAACTTTCTTCATGAAGACTACCATGGTACTTCCCTTCCTTAGTCCCCACCACTCAAAAGGGTAAGAGCATCAAACGAATTTTTAAATGCAGATTTTTTGGTTTCTACAGTTCTTTTTCATCTTCTGGAAATTGATTACAAGACTTAATCAAGATTCCTCTGTGTATCATTAACCAATTTAGCTTCCTTGTTTTTAATTTTATTTTATTTTTCACAGTGAGTTTGGGAGAGCCCGGTTTTCAGTCTGCTGTGGATTTCATATTTTTCTGCTCAAGCCTTGAGGGAAGCTAAATTTAAAAGTAGGAAAACAGTAATTAAAAGTGATCAGGACAAAAAGCTTTGGTGCTATGACTTGTGGACTCCCTGGCCCAAGCCGAACCAAGCAGCAGTTTTTGGTTTTGATTATAGCTTTACTTACTATTTTAATAAACATGAACCAGTATTCAAGCTTTTAATATCCTGCTGCTTAACTATTTCCAAAGAGCCATCCAGCTCCTTTAAACAGCCTTTGTTTTAAAATTTTAATTTGTTTGGCCCGGTCTCACCTTAGAATGCCGTAGCCTCATGGTAAACTCTTTTATAAGTTGATTTCCAGAATCCCAAGCAATTCTTTTATTTCCTCCCCCCAGCTAAGTGCTTCCTCATGTGCCAGAACTGTTGGTGCTGACAGCCTTTCTGCCGTGTTTTATCTGGTTCCCACAGCAAGCATGAGAGACAAACACAAGAATGCGTCCAGCGCGGCCTGGGCGCATCGGTCCGGCCGCGGTACTTACAGCTCCTCTAGGAAGCGGAGGCCGTGCAGGGGGCTCGGGGGCAGCTGACTGATGTTGTTCATACTGAGGTCCCTGGAGAGGAAAACAGACAGCGTGTGAGGAGCAGCGGATGCCACCGCAAGCAAATCCAGCTGTTCGATTCACACATCTTCGAGCCGCAGAGCCCAACGAACTCATTCTTTCGCTTGACAGATGAATGGCTATTCTGCATCTTAAACATATTCCTATTCTCCCACCCCACCCCCACCGCCATGGACTATCAAGTTAGAGACCCTAGGAGGAGCTTATATGGATTCGAACCGATTTAGGCCATCCGCGGGCATGGTTGCAATTCTTCATGTTTAAAACTACGTGACTAGGACAGCAAGTAAAGACATAACTCAGTGCTAGACATAACTCAACTTCGTGTCTTGCTTTGCATTTTGTGACAAAGAGAAATGTCTTCACCGTGCAACCCTGGAAGTCCGGTTTCTCTGGGACTATAAGCACCTTGTAAAAACAAATGTTTTGATTCAAAGAAACTTAAAAAAACAAAACAAAACCAAACAAGACAAAAAGCCTATTCCCTCCTTCTAACATGTTCCTTTTACAGGTTCTCAGATTGCATTAAATAAGTGAAATGAACCATAAAACAAGGGTGTAATGTGATCCTGTTCTGTAGCACACTTCCTGCTGGGCCTGCACAGTAGTTCCTGGCACAGGAAACAACAAGCCACTCTGGGCAGAACTCAATCAATTTTTGTTTTAAGCAAAACTCCATGTAATTAGATTTTATTCTGCTTTTACTTTTCTGTGTGTGTGTGTGGATGTGGATGTGTGTGTTTTACTGTGTCCCACATAATCCCCCAGCATCACTGGTATATGCCATCCATATCTCAGCTCCCCAATGTCTGACTGCTGTACAGATTCTAATCAAGACCAGCTAAGACCGTATATAACAGTCAGCTGAAGGTTGACTTTAAAAAAGACTTGTTGCTCAAACCCAAAGATTCAGAAGTGACACCATTATAATCTCAGACCAGGTCTACATACTTAAAATTTATCTTGCAATAACACAATGAGCTTCATATTTATTCTTTTTATATTGATTTAATTGGCATATAACATTGTATTAGGTGTACAACAATATTTGATATAGGTACATATTGTGAAATAATTACCACAATAAGTTTAGTTAGCATCATCACCACACATAGTTACAAAGCTTTCTTTTCTTGTGACGAGAACTTGTAAGATTTACTCTCATAGCAACTTTCAAAGACACAACACAGTATTGTTAACTATAGTCACCATGCTGTACATTACATTCGCAGGACTTATTTATCTTATGACTGGAAGTTTATATCTTTTGACCACCTTCACCCATTTTATCCATGAGCTTTTAAAAAAAATCTGGATTTTTCCTCATATTGAAGTGGCCACATCCATTGCACCTAACCGGCTGATTTCAGTATTGATAGCTTGATTCCTTTATCAAATATTAACTTTTAATCAGTGAGGCTAAAAATTGAGGAATTTCTGTCTTTAAAAAGTTACCACTGGAGGCATTTTAGATCTTGCTTCCCTGCAATTGTCCTCAGGTATGGCTCGAGTAAACTCTCATATAAAAAAAAAAAAAAGTCACTAGTATGGACAAGAAAGAGAAGATATTTTGCTAAATGTTTGGAGTGTGGTAAAAAAGCAGAATTATGAATTTTAATGTTGGTGAGCAATAATACAGCGGAGTTAAATGCTATATTCTCAAGCTAAAACTAAACAATGCCAAAAATACAGACTAAGAAATTTCTATTGTCCACATTAAAAAAAATCAGGATTTTTCCATCATTGTCTAGATAAAAGAGCCAAATAACTGATTAGCATTTTCAATTTTTTGTGTGCAGATATTTCTCTGAAGTAGTAAAGTTGTTTAGTTCCCTGAACAGACATGGGTTAAACTAATCAATGCGGTTTCTGGATTCCTCACAGTGACTATGTAATCTCTGCAAAGACGTGATATTTCTCAGGGATATTAATTTACTTTTTAATCGATATCCCACTTACTTCCTAAAAAGGATCAAGGTGGTTTGCTTTTGGAGCGTGTTTATTGGTAACCTAGATGGAACCAGCCTCAACATCAGGACAGCTGGCGCGGAGAGCACGGACCCTCCTCTCCTCTGAAATACTGTGCGATGTGCAAATAAGTCCGGGACAACCATTAATCTTGTCTATGTGCAGAAAGCTCGAAACAGAACAAGGAAATTTACACATTAAGGAGATCCTTAAGCACTCCGCAGTATTTATTCCCGATTTCAGTTACCTGGAAGTGAAGCTTATGTAAGCATTCACTCTCAGGGTTCCCACCGGAGCACCTCTGATGGGAGAGCAGCAGAAAGGGTGCAGGTGCTGTCAGGTAGAGTGTCTTGGGTTTGAATTCAGGCCTCTCCATTCACTAGCTGCACCATCTTGGGAAAATGAACCTCCCTGTGCAGGCCTCCTCATATTTAAACAAAGGTGTCTCTACATTAATCGTCTGAAACCCTATGATTAGCTGTTTCCAATCAGAAGAGAGTGACTTAATTTTCTGCTTAAAAAGAAGACTACTGCCCGGCTGGTGTGGCTCAGCAGTTGAGCAATGACTTAGGATCCAGGAGATCTCGGTATGATTCCCAATCAGGGCACATGCCTGGGTTGTGGGCTCCGATCCCCTGTAGGGGGCGTGCAGGGGGCAGCCAATCGGTGACTTTGTCTCATCATTGATGTTTCTCTCTCTCTCTCTCCCTCTCCCTTCCTCTCTCTGAAATCAATAAAAATATATTTAAAAAAAAAAAAAAAAAAAAGGAGAGTACCTCCCTTTCCCAACAGGAATTAAAACCTTTTCCACATTACTTGATATTGTGGTTCCTCGTAGAAAATGAGCTGGTACCACTAAACCAAAACCTTATCACCTGTTTTCGAACACAGGCTGTTTCTTTTAAAGAGTTTCCCAAAATGCATAAGCCTATAGCAGAAAGCAACTTTTAATAATGACAATAGGCCTTTAAAATATTAATTCAAAATGAGTAAGGTAAAATTTATTCTCATTCACTTTTTCCTTCTGTGTGAATGAAAGACCAATTTTTAAAAATTTCTAACTCGCTGTGGACTTATATTGTTATAAAATATAATAAAAATTTATAAAAAGTGAAGTAAAAACACAAAATAGAAGCCTCAATATTTTGTTACATATTCAGTAGAGATTATTCAGTTATTATAAAAGTTTCTAAACTTTTACTCTCAAATTCTTATCTGTTGTGAATCAGTAAAAAACAGCCATGGACAGGACAGGTCCTCAGATAACTCTTTGGTTGTCAGTGCTTTTCTCGCCTTCATGTCAAGAAGGGAGAGACATAAATTACTGGAGTAATTGAACTCAACTTTGAGTTAAAAATGATAGAATGAGAACAACCTATCTACTCTGTGCAAAAACATACTCATTCTGACTCTTAAATTATTTTTAAGCCTTTCATTTTTCTATAGTATTTGGTCTTTCTGGAACACATATATCCTTAGCAGCAGATGAGGGGGTCTTAAAGTCATTTCTAAGCCTGTGCATTATTCACTTCTTAGACTATTATTTTAAAAGATGGCTCTGTTTTGTAGCATATTTTGCCCTTGATTGAATTTCCTAAAATTAGTGAAGCAACTGAATGGATTTCTTTAATTTTTTCATCTTTGCCAAGATGTTGGAATTAATTTTGAAGAACTGGTCATGAGGTAAAAAGATCTCAGAAAAAAATGGATGATTCATTGTGCCAAGATGGTCAAATGTGTTAAACTATTCTGCCCTGTCTCACCCTGTTCTTGTCTATACATTAATGACCACATCTAGTAATCTAGAACAGGGGTTGCAAAGTTTTATGGGAGATATTGACTATATATTGAAATCACCTCAGGGAGCTTTAAAAAATATTAATGCCTGGTGCCTGTCCAGGAGTGGCTCAGCAGCTGAGCATTCACCTAGGATCCAGGAGATAGCCGTTCAATTCCCAGTCAGGGCACATGCCCGGGCTGTAGGCTCCATCCCCAGTCTGGGGCTTGCAGGAGGCAGCCGATCAATGACGACTCTCTCATCATTGATATTTCTATCTCTCTCTCTCCTTCTCCCTTTCTCTCTCTGAAATCAATAAAAATATATTAAAATATATACATATATTAATACCCCTCCCCCCAGAGTTTCTGAGTTAATTTGTCCAGTACAGGCCATGGGATTTTTATTTTTAAAATTTTTATTTCTTTTAAATTGAATTTATTGGGGTGACATTGGTTAATAAAATTATATAGGTTTTAGGTGTACAATTCTATAATACATCATCTGTATATTGCATTGTGTGTTTACTACCCCAAGTCAAGTTTTCTTCCATCACCATTTATTTCCCCTTTACTCTCTTCTACCCCCTCCATCCCCCTTTCCTTCTAGTAATCACCATACTGTTGTTTGGCTATGGGCCGTGGGATTTTCAAAAGCTTCTCAGGTAATTTGAACGTTCAGCCAAGGCTGAGAACCACTGCACAGGAGCAACTGTAAGTTTCTAGATGAGTGCCCTGAGCTCTGTAAGTCACTTCAAATTTAGGAGACTTAAGATGATTGAAGATACTGTTTCCTATGACTAGAGGGCGCCATCCAAGCAGATAGTAGCTCTCTCTTGAAAATGTTTTTGTTGCTTGCAGCTCCATTATTTTTTCTTCATTTGATTAATATTAATTGAGCATTAATTGTGTGCAGGTCTAAAAACACAATGGAGAATGAATCCAAGTCATCTACAACTTTTCCCATTCCCACCTCCATAAGACCCTCAGTGTTAATTCTACCACAGAGCTTGCTTTTGGATCTGGCCTCTCTTCTTTCTTCTTGGCTGCTACCTTTGGTCAGGTCCTTGTTATACTGATAACTGCTTACCATGTCTCTTGATTCTAGGCCATCTTATAACCATGGCCAAGAGGTTGCCCTGAAAAGTCCATCAGCTCGTCATTCCACTCAAACCCACTGTTAGCCAATAGGAAAGACATGCCCTCAGGTGGATGATTTGGAAAAGAGCTCCTCCTCTGGAGGTGTGTGTAAATTTTAGAAAAGATCTTTCTTCCACAGAAGTAGCCAGAGTGGGGTGAATGCCTTGGCAAGCAGAGCTTGGCCCGGAGTTCTGGCCCCATGGAGGAGCTGCTGCTCAGCTGTAGCCATATAGGACTCACCTGTCTGAGAGCTTCTGCTGGCTTTAGGCCTCTTAGAGGAACTAATGCCCAAACTTCTTAGGCTTTTCATGATCTGGCCTGATATTTGTTTCTACCTTAATTTGATACCACTTGTCTCTGTGCAATATGTGCTCCAGTTACACTGAAATTCTTGCTGTTCCTCTTTGCATCTCTCTGTCTTTACACATGTGATTCTCTTTTTCAAGAATACATTAGTCTCTCTATTTCCAAATTACTACTCCTGTGCTCCCTTGCCTCCCTCTCCCATTGAAGATCTAGCTTAACAGACCCTTGTGTTTCTGACACAACCTCTTATCTTTCTAGCTTAGTTGTTCTCTATTTCAATCCCTAGTCCTTTGATACTTCCAGTATCAAAGGCTTGTTTTAGCCTAAGAGCCTAGCTTAGATCATGCATTGATCACCTGGATCACTATCTCACCAACACCTTCAACTCCCTAGGCCCCATCTTCTGTTTCACTCTCCTGGCAAAACCCCAGCTCTGGAAAAACACCATCATTCTTTTTCTCTGTTACTATTCCAGGGAACTGAGTGATACTAGAAAATAAAAACTCACAAATGTGCAGATTAGTGACTATAAATTCATGGTCTTTGTGGGTTCTCAACACTGCCGCACAATCCTGTTATTTGTTATTGCTCAATTTACTCCCACAGGGACCGTTGCCAACCTTTACCACTTGCCTCAAACCTCTTAATCGACAACCACCCCCATTATGGGTCACCTTCCCTCTACTTCATGGAAATAAATGGAATTCTTCAGACCACCAAACATGTTATAGGCCAAATTCCTGTTCTCTTTTATAGTTTACTTACTGTACCCATACTTTTTTCCTCGCTCAGTCCAGCTCCTGGATCTTGTCCCCTCTAGGATGCTACAGCACATTGCTCCATGAGTAATTCCTTTGATTTCCTGTATTTTTAAAATCTCTTCTTCTTCCCTTTCAATGTATAAACATAGTTAAGTCTTTTCCACGACTAAAACTAAAGGAAAGCAGGATCTTTCAATTCCTTGTCTTCCTTTACTTGTTACCCAATCTTTCTCATTCCCTTTGGGGTTGTTTCTGGTCTATAGCTGTAGTCTCCACTTCCCATTTCCTTTCCGACCATAACGCATAAGCTTCCATCTCTACACGCCAATAACACTGCTCTTGCCAAAGAAACAGCGGCCTCCATACTATCAAATCTAATGAACACATGACTTACTGGGCCTCACTCCTCATTAGATGCGTTCTTTCTGGAAACTCTGTACTCTATTGTTTCCAAGTCATCATTCTCTCAGGATTCTTTTCATATTTTCCCAACCTTTCTACTTTATAGACTCCTTTGTGGAAGTTTCTTGTATCTATTCCTTAAATGTCAGCGTCTTTGAAGTTGTGCCCTTGGCCTAGTGTTCTTCAATCTCTACCTTTTCTTCTTTGAGGTTATTAGTTACTCTCATGGGTTTAAGTATCACTTAGAGGCCCAAAACCTTCTAAATCCATATTCCTAGTCTTAATCTCTCTCCTAAGTTTCAGAATCGTATCACTAACCTTCTGGGTGTGTTCACTTAGCAATCTTACAGGAATGCACCATGTCCAAAATGGGAAAAATTATTTTCTATTCCAAACTTGTTTTCTTAGAGGTAGTTTCTAGTTAATGTCACAACTGTTTCCAATAAAAAAAGACAAAATCTTGGATACTATCCAAGCCTTTTCCCCCTTTTTCACCATCTTTTCCTATCCCGTTTTTTCTCTCCTTACTCTGCCCTGCTGCAGGCCCTCACCACCTCTGACCCAGTCACTGGAAATTGCCTCCCAATTCTGTGGCTGGCTGCTACCAGTCTTACGCTTTTAGTCTCACCTTCCAAATGGCAATGAGAACTATATATATAAAAAAGTTCAGAATTAACCAATTACTACCCAACTAAAAACCTTTCCAAGTGAAATACAGATTTGTTAGTATTGCCTATAAGCTCCATTGTGCAGCACACCAACCCTTCATCACCCAGGCATATTGACTCTAATTCATCCTTCAAGATATGAGGTAAGGTGTCATCTCCTCCAGGAAACCTTCTCTTACCTTTAAGCTTAGTGTAAGTGATTTGCTCTCTGTTCTCCTGCATCACTGCACACATTTAACAGCATCATATTGAAATGATATGTTTATGTGTCTATCTCCCACAGTAGGCTGTGCTCATGATCGATGGCCTTTTTTTTTTTTAACCGCAGTCCTTCTAGTGTCTAGCCATGCCTGGCCATGTAGAAGATATTCGGTGAATGTTGAACCAAACTCTCTTCTACTGCTTCTTTTCTGTGAGTGAGCAAATGATCTTACCCATTTTTTAAAAAAAGATCCTGTTTCTTAGCATATGGCTACACTGCTCCTAAGTGTGAGGTATATAAGCCTTCTCATATAAAAAGTTTTGGAAAGAAAACCCACTTTGTGTTGTGCCCACCTTCCACAATGATTTTTGCTCACAATTAGAGTTGTGGTTTCTCTTTTCAGTATCGGTTTTCTGTCCTAGGGCTTCCTCGAAGATTCTCATTCCTTAAAAGCTCCCCTCCTGCCCGACCGGGGGTGGCTCAGGGGTTGAGCATCACCCTAGGATCCAGGCAATTGGGGTTCGATTCCCAGTCAGGGCACATGCCCGGGTTTCGGGCTCGATCCCCAGTAGGGGGTGTGCAGGAGGCAGCCGATCAATGACTCTCTCATCATTGATGTCTCTCTCTCTCTCTCCCCCTCTCCCTTCCTCTCTCTGAAATCAATAAAGGTATTTTTTTTTAAAAAAAGCTCCCCTCCTACCCCCAGGCTCACTCACCAGATACCCCGCTGGGACTGCTTCTCACCCCTCCTCCTCCTCTCCTCTCCCTCCTCTTTCCTCTTTTTTCCTTCTTTTCCTGCTGAAATGTCTTTCTATCGTTTCAAAGGTTCGTTGTGGGAGGGATGACTGCAGTAGGTACTGAGCCCCCCATCTTCAAATCCAGCCACACTGTCGATGTTTGAGACTCAGTACAGGAATCAATGAACAAAGAGGCTGTTTCTTACAGTATGACTATTAAACAAATGGTGAAAACAACAAAAAAATGGTCCTTTAATCTCTGCCACAGCTGAAGACAAATATTTTCTTCTTTAGCAGCACAGTGCAATTCCTATTTCTTCTAAGTACAACCATTTAACACTTGTCTTGGGAGATCCAGCAGCATTTAGCTTTCTGCCAGACACCCTTGTTAACAATGGATCCAGGCTGGAGCCCTTCCAGCACTTTTTAATTGATCACTTTTCAAATATGCTTCTGAAGATAAGCCTTCAAAAGGAAAGGTGCAGGCTTGAGAAGCATTTTATGATAATATGAATAATGTTACTTCCAGGTACTTTTCTCATGTTATTGTTTTTAACTCCAAAACAATGTACCTTTGAAAATTAGTTTTTACTGAAGTATAAACATATATGGGAAAATGAATAAATCTTAACTGTCCAGCCTAATGAATTTTCAGTGTGAACAAACCCTGGTATTCAAGACACAGAACAGTGCCGTCGCCTCAGAAGCTCCCTCCTGTTCCCTTCCACTCACTACTCCCCCTCAAAAGGAACTAGTCTGTCCACTTCTAGTACTTTATATTAGGTTTTGCTTGGTTTTGCCCTTTCTATAAATGGAATCACACAGTGCATGGTTGTTTTTTAAAGATTTTATTTTTAGAGCAGTTTTAGGTTCACAGGAAAACTGAGAGGAAGCTACAGAGATTTCCATACACTCCCTTCCCTGCATGTGCATAGCCTCCCCGTTATCAGCATGGCTCATCAGAATGGTATGTTTGTTACAGCTGATGAACCTGCTGACACATTATAATCGCCCAAAGTCTGTAGCCTACATTAGCGTTTACTTTTGGTGTTGAACATTCTATGGATTTGGGTAAATGTATAATGACATGTATGCACTATTATAGTACTACATAGAGTATTTTTATTGTTTTAAAAAACATTTTTATTGATTTTTAGAGAGAGAAGAAGAGAGAGGGAGAGAGAGAAATATTGATGTGCGAGCAAAACATAGGCTGCCTCCTGCCTGCCTCCTACAGGGGATCAAGCCCACAACCTGGGCATGTGCCCTGACTGGCAGTCGAACTGGCACCCTTTCGGTGCATGGCAAGACACTTAACCAACTGAGCCGCACAGGTCAGGATCAGAGTATTTTCACTGCCCTAAAAATCCTCTGTGCTCTTTGTCTATTCATCCCTCCCCTCTCTTACCATGCCTCTTAGCATTCACTGAACTTTTTACTGTCTCCACAGTTTTGCCTTTTCCGGAATGTCAGATACTTGGAATCATACAGTATGTAGCTTTTTCCGATTGTTTTTCCCCCACTTAGTAATACAAAGCATAGCTTTTTTTCTAGCTCATTATGTTTATGAGATTTATCCATGTGTGGTTCATAGCAATAGTTTATTTCTTCTCAATGCAATATAGTATCTCATTTTATTACTATACCACAATTTATACATCTACTCAACTGTTTGGTTGAGTATTTGGGTTCTTTTCAGTTTGTGCCTATTAGGAATAGTGCTGTTATAAACATTCTTAACTATGTCTTTTGTTGAACAAATTATATGCGTGCATTTTTGTTGGGTATAAATGTAGGAGTGGAAATGCTGGGTCTTGGTCCATATATGTTAAACTTTAACATGTATTAGATCCCGCCAAATAGTTTTCTAAAGTGGTTAGATTGATTCGTACTTCCACCAGTACTGTAAGAGAATTCCAATTGCCTTACATCCAATTGTTTCCATTTGTTATCACCAAAATTGGTATTATTTTTCTTTTAAATTTTAGTCATTTTGGCTAAATTACCATGGTATTTCACCGTGGTTTTAATTTGCATT